>NC_090649.1:256269539-256613706 GCF_040937935.1 Hyperolius riggenbachi | reverse complement strand
GAGGGTGAGCAGTTTGTTTGCCACAGACTCTAAGCTAGCCAGTGTGCTATTGTGTTGAGCTGCAGCATGTCATGTGAGAACATTAAATGAAACAGAGTGAATTGTCGGGTGTTGAGCGGTCATTCCAAATTGGGGGGACGCATCCTCACAAGTTTGCCTCAGGCAGCAAAAAGTCTAGAAGTAGCCCTTTACATTACTATGCTCCCCCCCCCCCCCCCCCCCAAAAAAAAGAAACCTTATTTTAGCACTAACAAAATTGATAACCAAACTATATGCTTAGTAGCTGTATAAAGGCACTTGAAGAGGTCTTCCTAAAAGAAAAAAAGGTTGGCTAAAATTAAGCAATCCTCATTCTAAAGCAGGGGTCCCCAAACTTTTTCGGTCGAGGGCCGGGTCAACATGCTTCAGAGTGCTGGGGGGCCGGAGTATTCATAAAATGATGTCTTTGCGGGCCAGACAGTGAAGCATACGCAGGTGACAACCTGCAGTCCAATTGGACAGCAGTATCACCTGATGTGGAATTTAATTGGAAACCAGCGAATGACTGCTTTCTGGCTGCCATGTGGATGGGTGGTGCCAGCACTGCTATTCTATATGCGGACCACCAATATTTAAAGATGTAGCTGACCACATCTATAAGTAATACAATTTGTGTGTGGGGGGGGGGCAGTAAAAAAGCCTCAGGGAGCCGCATTCGGCCCGCGGGCCTTAGTTTGAGGACCACTGTTCTAGAGTATAAGCACAAGGCCTTGAAGTATTCAAAAACCTGTTAAAACTAGCAGACAACTTATATCACATAACAGTCAGTTTCATATTACTGTAATACTTGGTAATATGGATATCAGAGGTGCTGATAATTTTAACGAATTGGAAGAGAATGTGTGCTGAAACATGGCTGCCAAATCTTTTGATTGATTTCTTGCCGAAATGGATCAAATGGATGATTGGTAAAGGTGGAAAATTTTGTTTGCAAGGACTCAATGGAGTGCATAGCAGTTAAGGTGTTTGATATTGCAATTACCAATGGATCCAACTCTCGATACGGCCAAAAACCAAAGGAGGCCAGGAGTCAAGCTGGCAGAGAAGTAAGATTTTAACACTGCATTTGGGCTTGGGGGCAAGCTTGGAGCATAACACTTGCATGCTGAAATCTATTGCAAATACCTTTCTCTTTGATCAGATTTGTTCAGAGAGGGATCTAACTAATCAAGTAATGTATAGCCACCTATACTTGATTTTTGTGTGGGTAGAAATCATACTCCCTTTCTTCCTAATTGTTGTGTATTCTTATTTTCTTTGCCTTTCTCTCACTATCTAACATATTTAAAATGAAAAAGAAATGTGGAGCTGTTTCTGTGTTTTCTTTTCTTTCCCCCCTTGTTCTACAGAGTTGTTGAACTTGTCACTTAGGCATAAGGCTTGCACAGTGTGGTGGGCTGGATTGCATGTCCCCCCAGGAGGTGAACTGGCTTGTGGTGTCTAATAGATGCTGGATTCTGGTGAAATGCTGCCTGCATTATGTGTATTTTCTGGTGAAATGCTGCCTGCATTAGTTTTTTTTATTCTGGTGAAACACTTCCCGCATTATCTGTTATTTCTGGTGAAACACTGCTCACATTACGTGTATTTTCTGGTGAAACACTGCCTGCATTACGTGTATTTTCTGATGAAACGCTGCCCGCATTAAATGTATTTTCTGGTGAAACACTGTCCGCATTACGTGTTTTTTGGGGGGGTGAAATGCTGCTGGCATTATGTGGTTTTTTTTCTGGTGAAATGCTGCCCGCATTATGTGTATTTTCTGGAGAAAGGCTGTGCAATTATGTGAATTTTCTGGGAAGGGTCCATCGTGGAGGTGACACGGAGCATTGGGCAGGAGTTCGGAGCCCTGAGCATAGCTCCCTTGCTCGGATGGCATGGTGAAAAGTCCTGAGTACAGGGGATGTCATGAGTACAGGGGATATCACCTCCCAATCCACAGCACAGTGTTAGCTGAAGATTGCTAAGGCTTACAAATGGGCGCAAGGCTTTATATGCTTTAACCACTTGCCGACCGCGCACTCATACCGCGCGTCGGCAAAGTGGCAGCTGCAGGACCAGCGACGCAGTATTGCGTCGCCAGCTGCAGGGTGATTAATCAGGAAGCAGCCGCTCGCGCGAGCGGCTGCTTCCTGTCAATTCACGGCGGGGGGGCTCTGTGAATAGCCTGCGGGCCGCCGATGGCGGCTCGCAGGCTAAATGTAAACACAAGCGGAAATAATCCGCTTTGTTTACATTGTACGGCGCTGCTGCGCAGCAGCGCCGTAAGGCAGATCGGCGATCCCCGGCCAATCAGCGGCCGGGGATCGCCGCCATGTGACAGGGGACGTCCTGTCACTGGCTGCACAGGACGGATAGTGTCCTGTGCAGCCCTGATCTCCGGGGGGGAGCAGGTAGGAGAGGGAGGGGGGAATTTCGCCACGGAGGGGGGCTTTGAGGTGCCCCCCCCCGCCAGCCACATGCAGGCAGGAGAGATTGGACCCCCCCAGCACATCATCCCCCTAGTGGGGAAAAAAGGGGGGTGATCTGATCTCTCTGCCTGCTACATGATCTGTGCTGGGGGCTGCAGAGCCCACCCAGCACAGATCACTCAACACAGTGCTGGTCCTTAAGGGGGGGTTAAGGGTGGGTCCTCAAGTGGTTAAAGTGATGGCTAGAAAAGCTGAAGAGACTGTGTAGGGCTTTTGCAGACATTATAGGAAGGAACTGACAATAACCGGAGGTAGATCTTTGTAGGATTGTATTGTTGGCCCTGCAGGCTTGGTGCGGACACTGTGAAGACATATATGTCATATTATAACGTTAGAAACTCTGAACCAGCAACTGAATTTTATTGCAGCCCTATTACCAGTGAGTGTGTACTGAAGAGAGCCAGGTTGCTGGCAAATTGATAGCATCAGCAGTGCAGTTTGTATGGTGATGTTTGAGAGGCCTCGAGTTGTGCGCTGGTGGAAGGCCCACCCATATCAAATTGTGATTGGAGACCAATCTGATTAGCATAAGCGCGAGCTGGATGATCAGAGTTGGTCGAAATCCTAACAGTGACAGTGGGATTATTTATGCAGCTCAATTGTGCTTGTTGTTAGAATTTAAGTATGATATGCTTGAATTCAGAGGTCTCAGTTACTTTAGATAACTGGTTTTAGGAAAAGGACTTGCTCTGTAGAGTTTATCTTTAAGGAGCATTTCTCTTAGAGAGAAAAAGAGGCATTTATGGAAGAACGATGTAGAACATTGTGCTGTGACTCCACAAGGCCGGAGCACGTATCAGCTCGAGATGTACAGACATCCAGGTTGTGGCGGTGTAATCATGTAACATATTATATACATATTATATTTCCTAAAGGTAAACAATGGCCAGGGGAACAGAAAACAATGTTCTCCTAAGAACAAGGGGACAGGTCACTGGGAGGGGGGAGGGGAGTTTCCAGTGCATGCACAGTACATACTGTGCCGGTCATTCTATCACATGGACTTGCCAGCCTATGGCATACGATGAGTGACTGGTCCATCCCTGCTGGGTGAAGTCCAGGATTAACTCTTGACTGGCCATTTATAATGAAGGTATGATCTAGGGGAAGCCACTTCACTTACCTCTACTTTACTTCTGGTCTTCTTGTAACGTCTTGTCGTCTCATCTACCTGTATGCTGTATACACGCTAAGTGCAACGTAGCATGGATGTTCGGAAGATAAAGCCTGGTTACCATTCACAAGGAATGGACCAAGAGCCACAACGCTTAATATGACTTACTACACACCGATTGCTATGCTGAGGTAACAAACATGTAACAAAGATAAGATTGCTGCTGAACACATCTGTATATCTGTTTGCAGAAAAAACTCCTTAAACTTTGAAGACATCCAAGCAGTTCTATCTCCTGTGCTGTTGCTGTGATGAGTGTGAAGTTGTATGGTGCCGAACAAAGGTGTAGTGTTGTTGCCCGTAGCAACCAACACATATTTATTACACTTGTCATTGTTTTTTTTCCCACTTTATATTTTTATTGATTTTTTTTTCATAACAATACACTTTATAACTTTACAACTTTAACAGCCTTGGCAGTTATGTTTACAGTTTCAGTATATTACACTCATAATACAATAGAAAAGAAAATGGAACTACACAACTCGTATAATGGATCAGTTGCATGACTTATTCAAGGCTTAACAGAAGTTTACCCAAAAAAATACACACTATGAAGTATTATATCTGATATTACTAACTGTGATAACTATATTACCTTATGTATGAAACATTATAGTCTATTACTAGAACAAACAGGTTAGGTTACGTTATTCTTATGTGAGAACCCAAGTTCCCTGACAACTCCATGAATTTTGTTCTTAATGGGATATTAACTGATTAGTTACTTAACTAAGGAGGAATTTTAAAGAAGAGGAAAAAGACAAGATTACAAATATAAGAGGAGATATAAGTATATCTTAACTAATGTATAACTACCACATACCCAGATGAAAGGGAAAAAAAGGGGAATTTCAGTTCTATTTATCCAATAATTGGCTTCTGGGGGTTTAGAGGGTCTGTTTTTGTGTTGGTGGGTTCTATTAACGAATTTTAAATAAGAATCTAGTATCTGATATGTTGTTTCTACTTCTTAACATATTTTCTAGCTCAAGGTTGTATTTAGTCATTTGCATTATCTGGTTGTAAATGGGGATTTCTGTGCTTTTCCAGAGGGAGCATATTGAGTTTCTGACTGAGGCCAGAGTGTGGAAGAATATTAGTCGAAACGTTAGGGGTATGGAATCCAGACCAATATTTAATATAGCCAATTGAGGTTTCAATTTGAAGGGAGCTTTCAATATTTTCGGCATAAGTTTTTGTATGTCCAACCATAGAGATTTTAAACAGGGGCATTCCCATAAAATGTGTAGTAAGGTTCTGATATGCCCACATCCTTTCCAGCATTTATTTGAAGACGATGAGTCAACAGTCAACAGTTGCTATCTTGTGAGGGGTGAAGTAGCTTTTTAAGTAAATTTTTTGCAAGGATTCCCAGTGCGTTAGGCAGTATGAGTATTTAGTAGCACGATGGATTGCTTGTCTCATGTTTTCAATAGTGATTTGTGTATGTAGGTCGTATTACCATATACGTAGATACCTGTTTAGTTTTGAGCCTGTGTTTTTAAGTAATTCACTGTACCACAAGGAAATAGTAGCAATACTAGTAGGATGAGTTAAAGGAGGCATTTTAGTCCCTAATAGCACACCTATAATTAGGTCTTTCAAAGGAAATTTGTTATTTCTTCCTCTACTAAGGCCCAGGATTTACTTGTTCCTTCCCACCAAAATTTTGGTTGGTCTAGTATACATGCATAGAAATACGATATTAGATACGGAAAACCTAATTACCCTTGATTCCTAGGAACAAATAAAATATCTCTTTTGATTCGGGAACTTTTACCTGTCCATACAAATTTGCCCACCATTCCATTTAGATTTGTAAAAAGGTATGATAACTGACCTAAATAAGTACAGAATTTTAGGTAATACAACCATTTTAACCACTTGAGGACCACTGAGAAGGAGCGATCTCCTCCAGTAGCCGGCTCCAGGACCTGACACCAATTGGCGTTAGGTGGTCCTGGGGCTGCCGCCATGGCCACGCCCATTGGCGTAGAGCGGTCTTAGAGTAGTTAAATATATTCACCCTGCCAGACCAGGATAATTCAAGTTTCACCAAAGAGTCTAGTTCGGCCTTTAGGTCTCGTAATAATGGGGTATAGTTGGATTCATATACTTTTGTAGTAGAGTTGGGAATTTGGATGCCTAGGTATGATATACTATCTTTTGCCCAAGAGAATGGGTACATTGGCTGGATTTGTGTCTTTGTTGATTCTGATAAATTTATGTCTAGCATTAAGGATTTACTAGAGTTAATTTTGTAGTATGATACTTCGGAGAAGTTTCCCAATATTTGAATGACATTGGGTAAAGAGTTGGTGGGGTCTGTGATTGTTAGAATCACGTCGTCAGCGAACAGACCTATTTTGTGAGTTTGATCACCTAATTCCACTAATTTTAGTGTTGATCCAAATGGACTCAGCAAGGGTTTCCATTATAAGAATTAATATTAACGGTGACAATGGACACCCTTGTCGAGTACCATTAGTGATTGAAAATGCATCGGATAGATAACCAGAGGCATTTATTCTAGCCATAGGTAGATTGTACAAAGCCATGATACCATTTAGAATAAAAGCCTTGAAAGTTGAACTTCCTTAATGTATGATTTAAGAAGGACCAATGAATTCGGTCGAACGCCTTCTCTGCATCTAGAGTGAGAAACAGAGAAGGCGTTCGACCAACCTCTAAATGATGTAGAAGAGAAATCATTCTTCTGGTACCGTCTGTGGCTAAACGGCCCTTAGTGAAGCCTGCTTGATTGTTGTGGACTTATTTGGGTAAAATGTGAAGCAATCGTCTGGCTAATATCTTGGCATATATTTTGGTATCAGTATTGAGCAGGGAGATGGGTCTGAAACTAGCATTTGTCTGTGTCTTTATTTGGTTTTGGTAAAAGAATACTGACCAGAGTTGGGGGCATATAAATTTACAAGTGTCATCTGGTGATTATTGATGGAGCATATTACTATGAGGAATCTCCTCTGGTTGTCTCGAATGACGTCTTGTATATTTACTGATAGATTCTTGTGGAAGGAGATTAAGACTCCTCGTTTCTTTTTAATAAAATTATTAAAAATTGTGGATGTATAATTGGGATGTTTGCAGAACTGAGATGAGGAGTCTAATAGGAGTGTTTCCTAAGCGAAAAGTACATACATGTGGGCTAAATTTGCTTCTCTCCATAACATATTGCACTTAAATGAAGTATTCAGACCCCTAATGTTCAATGACATAAATTTAAGTGCCATATTTTACAATAAGTAGATTAGATACCTCGGTTAGAACTGAACTGATTAGGGTACGTAATATACTGTATATAACATTAGAAGTTGCACCTGGAGCAGTGGCAGTGGCGGCGCCAGGGGGGTCCTTGGGGGTGCTCAAGCACCCCCTAAATTTGTCCAAGCACCCCCAAGGCACCCTCTGGCGTGAACTGACTTCAGGCGTCTAAGAGAGGCGTCAGTTCACAGCAGCAGCACGGAGCAGCAGGCAGGGCTACAGTAAGATGGCCGCCCGAAGCCCTGCTCTGCAGACTTGGAGTCTGCAGTGCAGGGCTTCGGGCAGCCATTTTCCCATAGCCCTACTCGCCGGATGCAGGCTGCTGCAGGAAGGAAGAGGATCGTGGGAGCTGAGCTGCGCGCCACAAGGAGGTCGGAAGAGGAGGAGGTCGGAACAGGAGGTCTTCTGACTAGGTGAGTAAATGAGTTTTTCTTTTCTTTTTCAGGTGGTTCTGCTGATTGGGGTCAGATCTGATAAGGATTGTGCATATTGGGGTCATATCTGATAACGGTTGTGCATATTGGGGTCATATCTGATAACGGCTGTGCATATTGGGGTCATATCTGATAACGGTTGTGCATATTGGGGTCATATCTAATAACGGTTGTGCATATTGGGGTCATATCTGATAACGGTTGTGCATATTGGGGTCATATCTGATAATGGTTGTGCATATTGGGGTCATATCTGATAACGGTTGTGCATATTGGGGTCATATCTGATAACGATTGTGCATATTGGGGTCATATCTGATAACGATTGTGCATATTGGGGTCATTGAACGTGTTATTTGTTCAAATCTGCTCACATTACGTGCATTTTCTTGAGAAAACCTGCACAATTATGTGAATTTTCTGGGGAAAGGGTCACCAAAACTTGGGCCCTCTGTCTTTGCGTTGCACTTTTAAAGGGAACCCGAGGTGAGAATAATATTGAGGCTGCCATATTTATCTCCTTTTAATTAATACCAGCTGCCTGGCTGCCGTGTTGGTCCTCTGCCTTTAATTCTTTCAACCATAGACCATGAACAAGCATGCAGCAGGTCAGGGGTTTCTGACAATATTGTCAGCACAGACAAGATTAGCTGCATGCTTGTTTCTGGTGTAATTCAGTTCACTACTGCAGCCAATAGATCAGCAGGGCTGCCAGGCAACTAGAATTGTTTAAAAGGAAATAAATAAATATGGCAGCCACCATATCACTCTCACCCTGGGTTCACTTTAAATTACAGTTATCCCCGCCCTCACCCGGTTATGACCACACCCATTTTTCACGCACTGCAGGTTGTAGCCACACCCATTTTTTGCCCAGCAGCTCCCCCGGAAATTGGTCCAGCACCTGCATAGCACCCCCTAAAAAAAATTCCTGGAGCCGCCACTGAGCAGTGGAGATAATATTAAGCAATCTGAAAATAAACAATAGTAAAAACATAAACTCGCCTTAATAGAGTACCAATCAACAGTCATAAAGGATGGGGTAGCTTTAAACATCCTATAACTTAAAACAGAAGGAAAATAGCAAAGAGATATGTTCTAATGCAACAGTATAACAGTGGGACGATCTTTCAACCTATCTGGTAGTTGATTGTGTGGGGGTTAGGAACTAACCATAACTAGTCAAAAAAATGTGTGGCTCCTCTGAAAGTCAGCCTAGAAGGGGAAAGACAGGAACCTTAGTGGCAGCAAAAGTATAGTTAAGTCACTTTTTCCAGCCAGCAAGATTTTTGCCCGCTGGGGAGAATGGATTTGTTGAGGTTGCAGCTTTCATGGGAGGTAAATTGTGCTGCTGTAGGAATCGGTGACCTTCATCCATGGATAAGATAGAGAAAATTTTGCCATCTTTTTTTATCAGTAATTTGTTGGGGAATCCCCAACGATATAAAATTGTAAGATCTCGAAGATGTCTGGTGAAAGTGGACAGTGATTTGTGTTGCTGCAGAGTGGCGGCAGATAGATCAGCGTATAAAGTGATTTTACTATACGGCCCCGGGAGCGATCCATTTTTCTTTATAAAAAAAGTAACTCTTCTTTGATATGGTAAAACTGGAAGTTTGCGATGACATCTCTTGGGATGTTTTCTGCTAAATGGGACAGTTTTGGCAGTCTATGGGCCCTTTCAATAGAGAGTTCCAACGATGAACAATCAGGGAAAACTTGTTGCAGAAGTTTGAGCAAGAAAGTCTTAATATCCATAGAGGAAACTGACTCTGGAATACCCCGGAATTTGACGTTAGATCTGCGATTTCTGTCCTCAAGATCTGTGGACTTGTTTTTGAGCCAGCTTATATCTGAAGTGCTAGAGTCAACTACATCCACCATGTTGTTGAATTCATTGGAGATAGCTATTAGCTTATCCTCAGTAAAGGAGACTCTTTCCTGCAGCTCGTCAATTGGTTGTTGCATTTTAGTAGTGGAATTTTGCAGATCAGTTAAAAGAGATGCTTTAAACATGAGAAGTAGCTCTTTTAAATAAGATTAAGATATGGGCTCGGAAGATGCATGGAAGCTTTCTATCCCAGGGGGAGGCTCAGTGTCAGGGCTGAGAGGGCCTACCTGATCCATGCTTTTCTGAAGCCTAATCCTCGATTTCTGTGGGCTGCATGATGAAGGCAAGCCAGGATCAGAGCTGTCCTCTGCGGATTCGTTGTCCACGGTATTCCAGGAGGAAGAAGCGGATTCTGTATTGTTGCCATGTACTGAGGAGATCAGAGGCTGCTCTGCACCATGCGGGCTGGAAGCGCCGGCACCATCTTGCTTAGCTCTCGCTGCTCTGAGTTGCATCTCGACGATAAAGTCTGGGAGCTTTTTTAGCTGCTTCTTCCTCTTGCGGGATGTTTCTACATCCATTCGGGGATCTTCCATCTCCATTTGTGATAAAAATTTGGCAGGCTGTCTGCTGTTTAAAGCCGGTTTGATGCTGCGGTAGCAGGAGCTCTCAAATTATGCTGCCGTCCTGGTCTCTGGCAGGCCACACCCCACCCACTTGTCATTGTTTTTAAGGGTGTTTTATTTAGGGGCAGTTTTTCATTACATTCCAAATTTTGCAAGCTACTAATAAAATAGATTTTGTATGCACATAGAGGCATAGGTGGTTTTCTTTTTGGAGTACAATTTGTAACAGGATAACTAATCAACTCCTCATTTGAGTAGTGCACAATCTATACTTTGGCCACTTAGTTTTTTTCATAGGTTTGCAGATTAGCTGCCTGTCTGTGTGTGACAGGTGCACATTGTAATACCCATCACTGCATATACCTACCTGTTGTGTTCAGTGCACCCACCTCATCACTGCATATACCTACCTGTTGTGTTCAGTGCACCCACCTACCTACGTGAGTGCACGCAGTGTGATATACCACTCCGTGCATACCTGTTAGGCTCTTTCACATCTAACAACGCGTGCAGGAGCCGTTTTCCTGCACGCGTTGAGTAGCCTGCGGCTGTCGTCTGGAATCTGCAGTGGGACGCTGAGTAGTGGCGGTAGTATCAATTAACTGGACGGGGAAAAGTAAGATTCCCGACGATAAAATGCTCCCGGGTGCATCGTACCGCAACGCATCGAAATGCAGCGTCGGGTGTGAAAGGTAAAATGAAAGTCTATGGACTTTCCTTTTACCTTGGTTAACACAAAGTATAGTGTTTGCGTTAAAACGCTGAAAAAGGGCTCTGGTGTGAAAGAGCCCTTAACTGCACCTGTGTGACTGCACATTGTATTAGTCAAGTCAGTGCATACCTTTCACTTCATCCCCCCGATATGGACACAACGGACAAAACAGGTAGAGGAAGAGGTAGAGGCAGACCCAGAGGAAGGCCACCCAGCAGGTCTGTGCGAGGTCGTGTTGATGTGATTTTGTGCGGCCCTCAACCAAAGTGCAGTGCTCAGAAGAAGGCACGTCCCATCAACTCCCAAGATTGTCAGGACATGGTTGACTATTTAACATCAGCATCTTCAGCAGCAGCATCTTCAGCCGCTTTCTCCCTTGCACCTTCACAGCCACCCTCCTCCACTCCGCCTCTGCCCTTGAGCGGTTAATGCTCCTCTGGCCACAGCAGCCAGGTGTCCATGAAGGAAATCTTTGAACGGAAGAAGCCAATTTCTGCTAGTCACCCCCTTGCCCGGCATCTGACAGCTGGCATGATAGAACTGTTAGCTCGCCAGCTGTTACCATACAAGCTGGTGGACTCTGAGGCCTTCCGTAAATCTGTGGCCATTGGGACACCGCAGTTGAAGATACCAGGCCGCAATTATTTCTCTAAAAAGGCGATACCCAAACTGTACCATGAAGTTGAGAGGCAAGTGGTGTCATCTCTGGCACCCAGCGTTGAGTCAAGGGTCCACCTGACCACGGATGCCTGGTCTGCCAAGCACGGTCAGGGCCGCTACATTACTTAGACAGCCCATTAGGTCAACCTGGTGACTGATGGCAAGCAGGGAGTATGTGGCTCTGTGCAGTGGACCAACTTGCGACACCTCCACGGCTTGAAGGCAGGCCTCCTGCCACCTCCTCTCCTCCTGCAACATCCTCTTCGATATTGTCCTCCTCCTCTTCCTTGGCTGAGTGGCAGTTCAACTCTACTGGTGCTGTGATCTCCTCTCCAGCTACACAGACCCAGCTCTCCAGGGCCTATGCTGCATGCCATGTACGACGGTGTCATGCCGTCTTAGACATGTCTTGCCTCAAAGCAGAAAGTCACACTGGAGCAGCTCTCCTGGCTGCTCTTTACAAACAGGTGGATCAGTTGATGATCCCGCACCAGCTGGAAATCGGCAACGTGATGTGTGACAATGGCAGCAATCTCCTTTCCGCTTTGAATTTGGGAAAGCTGACACATGTACCCTGCATGGCACATGTGCTGAATCTATTTTATTTATTTATTTATTTGTTGTATTTATAAAGCGCCAACATATTACGCAGCGCTGGACATTAATTTAGGTTACAGACAATATTTAGGGGTGACAAACAGCAATATGACAATACAGGAATACAAGAAAACCAGATCACACAGCACAGTATGAGTACAAGGTAATGCTTAGTCAGTCACTGGATGGGAGCATGGAGTTAGGCAAGTTAGGTTCACTCAAATGCATAGCATGGGTGCACAGTAATAGAGGTGCATGATCAGGTAGGGCACAAAAGGAGTGAGGACCCTGCCCAAAGTCTTACAATCTAGATGGAGAGGTAGGGACACGAGAGGTAGGGGACCAGAGTTCGGCTGTGGGTTTAGAGCAATTGTGAGGGGTGGTAGGCAAGAGTGAAAAGGTGAGTTTTGAGGGTCTTCTTGAAGGTGTTGAAGGAGGGGGCTGCCCTAATGGGTGGAGGTAGGGAGTTCCATAGTGTCGGAGCGGCTCTTGAGAAGTCTTGGAGGCGTGCATGGGACTGGGTGATGCGGGGGACGGTCAGGCGAAGTTCATTGGAGGAGCGGAGTGAGCGGCTTGATGTGTATCTCTGAGTAAGATCAGAAATGTAGGTTGGACAGGTTTTGTGGATGGATTTGTAGGTCAGACACAATATCTTGAATCTGATTCTGGACTGGATAGGAAGCCAGTGGAGGGATTCACGGAGGGGAGCCGCCCTGGTGGAGCGATGGGAGGAGTGGATAATTCTGGCAGCCGCATTCATGATGGACTGCAGTGGGGCTATTCGGGTCTTAGGGAGTCCAGACAGAAGGGCATTGCAGTAGTCGAGGCGGGAAATTATGAGGGAATGGATGAGGAGTTTGGTGGTGGCAGGGGTCAGGAAAGGGCGAATCTTACAGATGTTACGAAGGTGGAAGTTGCAGGACTTTGTGAGGTTTTGGATGTGGGGAGTGAAGGAGAGTGCGGAGTCCAGGGTGACACCCAGACAGCGGGCTTGAGAGGTAGGGTGAATAGTAGTGTGGTTAACAGTCACCTGCACATCTGGGAGGTCCAGGGATGACCGGGGTGGGAAGATCATAAATTCCGTTTTGTCTAGATTTAGTTTTAGGAACCTAGCGGACATCCAGGAGGAGATCTAGTCATTCGAAGATTTGTGTCAAAGTACTCAGGCTTAGAGGACGTCCTGAAGCAGGCCAAGAAGTTGTGTGGGCATTTCAGGCGGTCTTACATGGCCATGGCACGCTTTGCGGACATTTAGCGGAGAAACAACTTGCTGGTGAGATGCTTGATATGTGATAGCCCGACTCGCTGGAATTCGACCCTGGTCATGTTCTCTCACCTGCTAGAACAAGAGAAAGCCGTCACCCAATACCTCTACAATTTCAGTAGAAGGACACAATCTGGGGAGATGGGGATGTTCTGGCCCCCGAACTGGACACTGATGTGAAATGCATGCAGGCTCATGCAGCCGTTTGAGGAGGTGTCCAACCTGGTGAGTCGCAGTGAAGGCACCATCACCGACTTGATCCCGCACGCTTACTTCGTGGAGCGTTCTGTGCGTAGAGTGGTGGATCAAGCTGTGGAGGAGCGTGAAGAGGAACAGTTATGGCAGGAACTGTTGTGGGAGTAATTTTCATCATAATCAGATGTTTCCTCAACACCTGTGGCAGCACAGAGGGGGAGGAGAAGGAAGAGTGGTGTGGGGAAGAGGAGTTAGACTCCGATGATGAGGAAGGTGTTTCTTTGGAGGAGGAGGAGGCGGCAGCAGAAGAGCAAATGCAGCAGGCGCCGCAGGGGGCTTGTGCTGCTCAACGTTCCCATGGTATTGTTCGTGGCTGGGGGGAGGAGGAGGACTTACCTGACGTCACTGAGGAAGAGCAAGAGGAGATGGATAGTACGTCTGGATCCAACTTTGTGCAGATGGCGTCTTTCATGCTGTCCAGCCTGTTGAGGGACCCCCATATAAAAAAACTCAAGGGAAATGAGCTGTACTGGGTGGCCACGCTACGAGACCATCGGTATAGGCACAAAGTGGCGGACATGTTACCAACTCACCAGAAGGCAGAAAGGATGCAGCACTTGCAGAACAAGCTGGCAACTATGCTTTACAATGCGTTTAAGGGTGATGTCACAGCACAACGCAATAAAGGTACCACTGCCAGTAATCCTCCTCCCATGTCCACGCAGGCAAGGACAGGACGCTCCACCGATCTCATGGTGATGTCGGACATGCGGACATTCTTTAGTCCAACGCCTCGACTTAGTGCTTCCGGAACCCCCCTCCACCAACGCCTGGACTGGCAGGTAGCCGACTACCTGGCCTTAAGTGTGGATGTAGACACTGTGAGCAGCAATGAACCCTTGGACTACTGGGTGCGCAGGCTTGACCTGTGGCCAGAGCTGACTCCCAATTTGCCATCCAACTTCTGTCTTGCCCTGCCTCAAGCGTCCTGTCAGAAAGGACCTTCAGCGCAGCTGGAGGCATAGTCACTGAGAAAAGAAGTCGCCTAAGTCACAAAAGTGTTCAGTACCTTACCTTTATCAAAATGAATGAGGCATAGATCCCGGAGGGTTACTGCCCGCCCGAAGACTAAGTCAGTCCCCACACACAGCATCTCTGCCTGCACGCCGTGTGACTGGCTGCCTGCCCCAAGACTAAGTCGCTCCCCACACAGCACCTCTGCCCGCAGGCCGCTTGACTGCCTTCTCCACCACCACCAACAGGGTACAGGACTTCAGGCGGATTCCTGAATTTTTTAGGCCTGCTTTTTCTGGCTGCACTGTGGCTGCAACAACAAAACAAAAGGCATGTACATGTGCCCATTCCTCTTCATGAGCATTACCTTGCTGCAGTGAAGGGTCTTGCGTATCACAATGAAGCAATGACTGCCGGCTATATGAGTGTCTCGGGGGGGGGGGACACCCAAGATAATAAGGTTGTTGCTTCATTGTGGACAGACCAAATTTGATCAGCTGGACAGTCACTGTTATTCTATCATTGAGCTACCACAGCCCGGCGACCATATGGGCTTGAAAACCGCCACGGCCTGCACTCTGGCCATGGTGCGCACCAGTCCAGCACGGCCGTCACTATGCAAACAGCTGTTTGCAGTGTGTTACACAGTGAGTTTGGAGTGTCAGTGTGAAGCAGTACTCTAATTACACTCCCTGATTGATGTATACACATGCAAGATGTTTTAAAGCACTTTAGGCCTGCAATTTAGCATTCAATGTGATTTCTGCCCTTAAAACGCTGCTTTGCGTCCAATCCAGATATTTCCCCGGGACTTTTGGCGTGTATCCCACTCCACCATGCCCCCCTCCAGCTGTTAGACCCCTTGAAACGTCTTTTCCATCACTTTTGTGGCCAGCATAAATTTTTCTAGTTTTCAAAGTTCGCATCCCCATTGAAGTTTATTGCGGTTCGCAAAGTTCGCGCGAACTGAACTTTCGCGGGAGGTTCGCGAACCCGGTTCACAAACCTAAAATCGGAGGTTCAGGCCATCTCTACTGAAAAGACAACTTAGATATTCTCCAAAATCTGGACCAGACTACTTGTGACCTAGACCATGGTCCAACAAATTTCATGCTGAAATGCCCTGACTGTTTCGACCAGCATTTCACAAAATAGTCAACTTTTCCTTACAAGCAGGGAGGTTTCCCACCTGTCTAAAAAAAGTCAATCACTACGCAAGAAACCCTTCTTAGACCCTGATGCTATGAGCAGCTACAGACCCACCTCCAACCTCTCCTTTCTGGGGAATGTTATTAAAAAGGCTGTCTATCTCCAATTTGAAGCCAGGCTCTCAAGAAAGAATATTTTTGACCCACTACAATCTTGCTTCAAAAACATCACAGCTGTGAAACAGCCCTCACCCAGATCTGCATTGATCAGAAAGGGGTGTTTCATCCTGATTATGCTTGAACTCTCAGCAGCTTTTGACACAGTTGATTATGAAGCCTTGCTTAACAGACTGCTACTCTTAGGCTACTTGCACACCAAGACGTTGCGTTAGGTGCTACATTAAGGTCGCATAATGTGCACCTAACACAACGTATGGTGGTGCGGGAGAGGACGGTAGAGTGAGCCGCGTTAGGCGGCTCTATCCGTATAAGGTCTCCCAGAGTGGCGCTGATTGGCCGGCGGGACCACGAGATGCGGAGCGAGACACTCCGCATCACGTGGTCCCACCGGCCAATGCAGTGAATATTAAGTAGCCATGTGCGCGGCTACTGTAGCTGCATCTCCCCGCCTCCTCTCCGCCCCCCCCCACTGAGCATGTGCAAACAGTCTAACGCGGCTATAGCCGCTCTAACGCCGTAGCATGCTGCACTTTCGGCAGAACGTGCAGCGTTACATGTAACGCAACGTGGACTGTGTGAACAGCCCACTTGTGTTCCATTGCTGTGCATTGGGGGAGCGTTACAGGCGCACTAATGTGCGCCTGTAACGTCTTAGTGTGTAAGCAGCCTTAAAGTAACTACTGTACTCTTAAAACACATACTGTCACTTAGAAACATTTCAAAAAACATGGTTTGACATACCACTGCTATGCTGATGACACCCAGCTGCAAATTATCATTTATCATTCAAACCTGGCATGACAGACTTTGCTCCCCCCAAAAAAATGTGTGCTTACCTGAGCTTCAGGAATGGATTAATAATAACTAGGCAATACTAAATGAAGACAAAACCAGTTCTTGTCATCAGAAGTCAGTGCATGACAGCAATGCAGCTTTGGTCTCAATCAGCACCACTAAGAGATCAGATCTGAACAGCTCAGACTTTGTGTGTGACACTTGGTTGTACTGACTGTTGATAGGGGATTCAAATTCAGGAATCAAATATCAACTGTTGTGAAATATTCCTTTTTTGGTTCAATATTTTTATTGAAAAACACAAGTAATAAGAAAGCAGAATATACACACATAACTGAAAGTAATATGGATTGTCACTTTTTACACTTGAGGAAACATAATGAGTTCTTTGGTAGCTTCTGAGATTCTTGTACCGAAGATGCTCCATGGGTCTTATATGAACTTGGAACAAATATGGACAAAGAACAACAAGTTTAAGCTTCTACAATTTCTCTAACCAAAATATTCATTTGTCAAAATACGGAACATCACAAAAGTTATGCACCTTTGGATTCCCTAGTTCATGCCTTCATCACATCAAGACTGGGCTATTGCAGTGCTCTCTACACTTGCCTTCCAAATAAGAAATTGCACTACGCGCAATTAATAAAGAATGCCCCATAAGGCAGTTAACAAACCAACCTCGCCATTGCCACATAATACTGATCCTTTACTCACTCCACTGGCTACCCATAAAAAAGAGAATCCCCTTCAAGTTTGGCCTATTGACATCCAAATGTTTACACAATCAGGGCCCTGAATAGCTGAAGGATTTGTTGCAACTGCATCACACCTCCCACAATTGTAGATCAAAAGGATATAATAAATTATTCACCCCCAGGGTCCACCCCAAAACATTTGGAACCACAGCCTTCTGTCACACTGCCCCTATGCTTTGGAACTCTTGCCACAGCTAATTGGTTAATCTATCTCTCTGGAAACTTAAAAGCCACCTGTTTACTCAGGGATTTACAAACACTTGACTATGTCCTCTGTAACACAGTCCATCCTGCAACTATGTATCAGGGATGCTCAGCAGAGCTCAAATATTCGAGTAGCTCGAATATTCGAGCTCTTTTTCAGCTATTCGAGCTCGGTATTCGAGCTCGAATAGCTGCAGCTATTCGAATGGGCTATTCGAGTGAACTCGAATACCCCATTCACTATTCGCGCTATTCGAGCAAACAGCGCTATTCGAGCTCGAATACCGAGCTCGAATAGCGTCATAGCCCAGATTGATGTCCTTAGAGCCAATCAGAGGGCTCCCAGGCCCTCTGATGGCAGCCAATCACAGAGGGGGACCCTGGCCAGCCCCTACTCTATAAATAGCGGCCGCCATGTTAGGTTTTTCCGTCCTTGCTTGACTTGTACAGAGAGAGATCTGCTCCTTTGTGCTTTGGCTTAGCAAGTGCTCTATTGTGGTCAATCACCTAGCGTTTTTGCTCACATACACCTGCTATACACACCTATATTGTTGTTAGCTAGATAGAGATTGTATTTTAGTTAGTAGCTTGTGTGTTACATAGAGACAGCTGCTGCTGCAGGCAAGCTTAGAGCTTTCGGCCTCAGGGCCTTGCCTGTGTGGGCAGCTGTCCTCCTGTTCTCTGTTAGTTTATTTCTCATCTATACCTGTGTTTGTGCTGTGTATTCTACCCTGTCTTGTCCTTTACTACTGAGTGATTATTGTATTTTGTAGTTATACTGTACTAGGGACACTCACTGTCACTGTTCATAGCTCCTGCGTGTGTGTGTGCGTGCACTGTCTGTAGTGTACACAGTACACACTCTATTCCCTTCTACTGAATCATCTGATTACTACTGAATCTGATTATTGTATTTTCTAGTTGTACTTACTGTACTAGGGACACTCAGTCACTGTTCATAGGCTAGCTCCTGCGTGTGTGTGCGCGTGCACTGTCTGTAGTGTACACACACTCTATTTCCTTCTACTGAATCTGATTACTACTGATGATTATTGTATTTTCTAGTTGTACTAGTGTACTAGGGGACACACTCACTGTTCACTGTTCACACTTACTGATTACTGATTATTGTATTTTGTATTTGTACTGTACTAGTAATCACTTAGTGATCTAATCACTTAGTGATTAGTGTCACCTCACCCACCAACCCACTCCATTAAAGTACCCCACTTTTTCACCCGCCCTTTTAAAAAACTTTTTTGTTTACGCCAAAAACATCTAAGATGTCTGGAAGTGGCAGCCAGCGCGGTTTGGGCAAGGGTAAGGGCAGCAAGGGAATCAGGAGGAGAGGGAGCAGCATTGTGGCAAGCTGCACCACCATGCACAGTTCCGCAGCAGCTGCGTCAGTGGCTAACATTCCGCTTATAGCCACTGGCCGTGGACGCCTTGGGCGCCCAGCAGGAGCATCTGCAACTCACGCTGCAGAGACACAGCAGCAGCAGCGTGTAGTACCTGCTCCTATTTTCCTCCAGCCGGGTCGGAAACGTCCCATTGAGGAAAAGGATGCAGCCACTGTGGTGCAACTGATGACGGAGGATGAGCAGCCCGCCATCAGCTCCGCATCCGAGGCCTCTACCCTCACCACCACCACCACCCCTGTTCGCAGCAGCCGCCCAGCAGGGCCTGGGGAGGAGGCCAGTTCACCGTCAGTTGGTGACCTGTCATTCAGCAGTCTTTTGACCCCAGGCATCATGAGTGAATTGTCTGCTGTTGTTGGCGATTTTGAGGAGGAGATGCTGATGGGCACTTTGGGGGAGGAGGGATTGGACAGCAAGACTGTGCTGACAGTCAAGCAGCCCATCCATGCATCAGGAGAGGAGTTTGGGGGGTCATCATCCCAGCAGGACATATTTCAGGAGGGGGAGGATGATGATGATGATGATGACAGGGTGACGGACAAAGACTGGGTGCCACCACCAGCACCTGGGGATGTCATCATCAACAGCTCCGAGGAGGAGGAGGAGGATGCGCTTGTGGGCCTTGCAAGGAGGCGCATCATTGCAAGCATTGGCAGCAGTAGGCAGGTCCCACAGCCTGCTGGTGTCTCAGGCTCAGCAGCAGCAGCAGCATCTGCCAGTACCACCACCAGCCGCACCCAAGCCCCCCCCCCCCCAACCACCACAGGGAGACAGGCAGCAGCGGCTCCAGTCCGTAGGGGGTTTTTCACGTCACCAATCTGGCAATTTTTCACCATGCCCACAGTTCACAGCAAGTACGCCACTTGCAACCACTGTCAGCGGAAGTTGAGCAGAGGTGCAGACCCCTTAAAGTTCAGCACCAGCTCTCTTATCAACCATCTTGCTGCTAAACATTACCACCAGCATGAGGAGTTCAAGAGGCTGAAGGCATCTTGTGCTGGCAGTGGCACCACACCCAGCACTGCACAGCCTTCAGCAGCAGCAGCAACAGCAGCCACCCATCCTCCTGCTCCTCCAGCACCACCAGCAGGAGTGCGGAAACGCACTGCTCCTCCCCCCTCTGCAACTCCTGCCACCGACACTGAGGCCTGTTCTGGCAGCCAGTCCTCAGTGGCTTCCTCTGCTGTCTCCGCTGATTCCCGTGCTAGCAAAAGGCGACGCCAGGGCCTTTTGAGCGAGTCCTTCCAGGGGGTGGTTAGGGGTCGGGCTCTGCCTCCCAGCAGCTGTCGCGTGCGGCAGCTGAACGGCTTGCTGGCATGGGCCATGTGCTCCCAACTCCTGCCGTACACACTCGTGCAGGAGGGGAGCGACATGCGTGCGCTGCTTGCTTGTGCAGCCCCAGACTGGCAGCTCCCTAGCAGACACTTCTTCGCCCGCCAGGTCATGCCTGCACTGCACCGCTTTGTGATGGCCAATGTGGAGCGAGGGCTGGAGCACGTGGTTGGTGAAAGGGTCCACGTCACCATGGACTCCTGGAGCAGCCGCTTCGGGACAGGCCACTACCTGTCCTTCACTGTCCACTGGGTCAGCTTGGTGGAAGGGGGTGAGGATGGGAGAGCAGCAGCGGGCACAGCAGCAGCAGCAACACAGTGGGTGGTGCCACCCCGCAAGGTCAGGGGAACTGCAGCAGGTTCCTCTGATTCTCTGCCATCCTCCGGCACACCTGGCCAAACTCCCCGCCTCAGCAGCAGCGTAAAGCCACGCCACTGCCAAGCGCTGCTGCAGTTAGTCAGCCTTGGGAAGACCAAACTGACGGCAACCCATGTGTTGGCCAAACTCCAGGAGCAGGAGAGGATTTGGCTGACCCCCAGAGGCCTCAGAGTAGGAGAGGTGGTGGCCGACAATGGGGCCAATCTGGTTGCCGCAATCGACAGGGGAAACCTGACCCACATCCCCTGTCTTGCCCACGTTCTGAACCTGGTGGTGCAGAAGTTCTTGCGCACCTACCAGGGGATGGGCGAACTGCTGGAAACGGCAAGGAATGTTGTGCGTCACTTCCAGCGCTCGCCTGCAGCCTCTGCGAGCCTGGAAGACGTGCAAAAGGAGCTGGAGCTGCCACGCCATCGGCTGATCCTTGACGTTCCAACTCGCTGGAACTCCAACCTGGCGATGTTGGAGCGTCTGGTTGAACAGAAGCACGCTGTCAACCAGTACCTTGCCCTGGCCACTGTGTCCGCCGCTCAGAAAAGGGACAAGACCAGCAACATCCCGTCCATCGTCCTCGATGACGACTGGGGGCACATGCAGCAGGTGTGCTTAGTGCTGGCTCCCTTTCTGCAGGCCACCAACATGGTGAGCAGGGACCATGCTATGGTGTGCGAGTGGGTGCCCCTGGTTTGTCTGCTGAACAGGGCCCTCGATGCTTTGCTGGAACAGGGAGCGGCAGCCTTGGCCCAGCAGGAGCGGCATGCAGCTGCACAGTCCACCACTGAGGGAGAGGAGGAGGAGGACTTGGTGGAGGTCCCTGACCTTGCTGCTGATGAGGGGGATCAGCACAGTGCAGCTGAGTTGGTGCGGGGGTGGAGAGAGGATGAGGCGGCAGAGGAGGAGGATGAGGACAGCACTGCCGTCAATGTGCCAGCACACGTGGCCCGCCTCTTCCCAATGGCAGCGCACATGCTGACGTGCCTGCGCAAGGACCCCAGGGTGATCCAGATGAAGCAGAGGGAGGACATCTGGATCAGCATGATGTTGGACCCGCGCCTCAAGGGGAAGTTGAGCCAGTTCCTGCCTTCTGCAGGAGGAGACCCAGCGCAACAAATAAGGAGCTTGCAGCAGGCCCTTGTTGAGCGCTTCGAGAAAGCCTTCCCCCAGCCTTCCACCCCCACTGTCCAGCCAGCACAGAGGCAGCAGCAGGTGCCTGCATCCAGCAGCAAGCGCCCCACAGACCTGCTGTCTCTCAGCAACGAGCTCTACAGGACTGTAGAGGCTCCAGCAGTGACTAGAGAGGAGGTGCATGCAGCAGCAACCTCCTCCGGTCACAGCCAGCGCCTGACCCGCATGGTGGCTGACTACATGGGGTCCTACAGCGGGCTTGACAACGATGCCCCTATTGATCCCATGGAGTATTGGGTCAAGCGCCTGGAGATCTGGAGCGAGCTGGAGCAGTACGCCCTGGAAGTGCTGTCCTGTCCCCCTTCCAGCGTGCTGTCCGAGCGCTGCTTCAGTGCAGCTGGTGGTGTGGTCACCGAGAAACGCTCACGTCTGTCTCACAAGTCTGTGGACACAGACTGACATTTCTCAAGATGAACCAGGCGTGGGTGGAAGGCGAGTTCCTGGCCCCTGTTGTCGGCGAGAGGGGGACATGAACTGGCTGCCGGAACCATCGTTAATATGCCTTACCACCCTTTATCACCTCCTGGCTCCTGCTCATTAAGCCAGCCTGGTTCAGTTTGACTATTACGTCGCCTGTAGCCACACATTTTACACCTACAGTGGGCTGCTGTGTACTGCCCTTCTGCTGTCTGTCTGTGTTTCCCACTGCCAGGGTACACAGATTTACCTTCTGCTGCCACTCTGCCACCAGCTATTACGTCCAACAATAGCTATCTGTTTAATTTGCCTTAAAAAAATAAACCAATAAAAAAAAAAGGTTTAATTTTTCTGAGGTGCCCTGGTTGAAAACTGTGTTGTCCCAGTTGTGTATTGGACACGATGTGGGCTGCACGACCGCTGTCTGGGACCTCCTGTTGTGTTTATTTACAGCCCTGGTATCACCGCTAGGTATTAGGGCTATTATGTCACGCTGCCTACCTGCTGCCACACTCACACTACTCCTCCATTCCTCCTGCTGCTGCTGCTGTCTGTCTGTGTTTCCCACTGCCAGGGTACACAGTTTTACCTTCTGCTGCCACTCTGCCACCAGCTATTACGTCCAACAATAGCTATCTGTTTAATTTGCCTTAAAAAAAATAAAAATAAACCAATAAAAAAAAAAAAGGTTTAATTTTTCTGAGGTGCCCAGGTTGAAAACTGTGTTGTCCCAGTTGTGTATTGGACATGATGTGGGCTTCACGACCGCTGTCTGGAACCTCATGCTGTGTATTTATGGCCTGGTACAACCGCTAGGTACCACAGCCTATTATGTCTCGCTGCCTGCCTCATTGACTGCCTGCTGCCACACAATCATCCTCCTCCTGCTGCTGCTGCTGAATTTACCTCCTGCTGTCCGTGTGTTTCCACTGCCAGGGAGCACATACAATGGAGCTTCCACCATGCGCCACCAGCTATTTATTACACTCAAAAATAGCTGCATTTCTTTAAAAAAAAATATATACTGTATACTTTTTAATACTTTGTGATATTATTTTTAGAGGTGTCCGGGTTGAAAACTGTGTTGTCCCAGTTGTGTATTGGACACGATGTGGGCTTCACGACCGCTGTCTGGAACCTCATGCTGTGTATTTACGGCCTGGTACCACCGCTAGGTACCACAGCCTATTATGTCTCGCTGCCTGCCTCTTTGACTGCCTGCTGCCACACAATCATCCTCCTCCTGCTGCTGCTGCTGAATTTACCTCCTGCTGTCTGTGTGTTTCCACTGCCAGGGAGCACATACAATGGCGCTTCCACCATGCGCCACCAGCTATTTATTACGCTCAAAAATAGCTGCATTTCTTTAAAAAAAATATAGAAGAGAAAGAAGTGAAGAAGAAGAAGACGATATAGAAGAAGAAGAAGATATAGAAAAAGAAGAAGAAGAAGAAGGAGAAGAAGAAGAAGATATAGAAAAAGAAGAAGAAGAAATAGAAAAATAAGAAGAAGAAGAAGATATAGAAAAAGAAGAAGATATAGAAAAAGAAGAAGATATAGAAAAAGAAGATATAGAAGAAGATGAAGAAGTAGAAGATGAAGAAGAAGAAGATGAAGAAGAAGAAGAAGATGAAGAAGAAAAAGATGAAGAAGAAGAAGAAGAAGAAGAAGAAGATGCAGATGATGAAGAAGAAGAAGAAGAAGAAGAAGAAGATGAAGAAGAAGAAGAAGAAGAAGAAGAAGAAGATATAGAAGAAGAAGAAGAAGAAGAAGAAGAAGAAGAAAAAGAAGAAGAGGATATAGAAGATAAAGAAGAAGAAGAAGAAGAAGAAGTATATACAGTACTGAACAGAATTTTGGACACAACTTCTCTTTCCACCGTTTTTTTTTTTTAAAGGAACATGCCCACATAATCACTTGCTGTTGTTACTTGGAAAAAAAGATGTTTCTTGCATCATTCACCCCCAAAACAAGTGTTGGAAGCTATTTAAGGCCAATTCGAATAGTCAGCTCGAATAATGAGCTCGAATACCGACTCGAATAGTGAGCTCGAATTCCGCGGTCGAATCGAATAGTAAAAAAATATTCGACTCGAATATTCGACCGAACTCGAATAATTTACTATTCCAATTCGACCTAACTCGAATAATAAAAAGGGGTATCCGAGCATCCCTGCTATGTATTGATCTAGACATCTATGCATGTTGAGTCATATGGAAGAAAAGTGTTTTCAAAATGTTTTTGTATTGTATTGTATATGGTCTCTGTGGTCTTCTGGTGGCTGGCTACCGTGTCACTGCAGTGCCTGGCCTCTTAAAGTGCTTTTTGTGAATGGAAGAGGCAGATACCTCCCTTAACCCTCCCTTCTGTGGTTTGTTGACAATGAGCGAGGAGGATGGGTCAAAGGCTGCCATTTGTCCTCCCTTCTTTTTTTTTTAAGAATGAGCATACATTTTCACCAAAGCACTTTTTGTATTCAAATTTACAATTTTGCCTGATGCAAATGTTTTGCAAAAATACATTTTTTTTTTAAGATACGCATTTTCACAAACATGAAAACTTTCTTCAAAATGCATGCAATACATTTGCTAAAGATGTGTTTTCTCATGCCCATAGATTCAAAGGCATTTGGCATCAACATGTTTTCTAATGCTCATATACTGTATTCATAAATATTAGTTTTTTGTGTAAGACAAAAACAAAATAGTCTTCTCTAATGTCTCCTAGGACAAAGTCAGTCACCCTCTCCAGTATTACTCTATGGGGAATGTGGACTGGGGTCACTGGCGTAACAATAGGGGATGCGACCCCTGCCGTCGAGGGGGGCCTGGGGCCCCCTTAGGGCCCACTCAGGGACTTTTGGGGGGCAGGAGGGGTCGCAGCATAAGAGAAGAGCATGGCCGCAGATTGGTGGGGAGGGGGGACATTCCCCCCCTCCCTCACCTCGGGCTGTCCTCTCAGCGCTCCCCCTCCTGCAATCATTGGTGGCAGCGGTCAGGCAGCAGCAGCAGCAGCAGTGGTGGCAGGATAACACATTACTTCCTTCTCGCTGGAGGTCTTCCGTTCTCTAAGAGCTTCATGCAACTTCCTGTGCAAACAGTACGTTGCTCTGGAGTTGCTCTTAGAGAACGGAAGACCTCCAGCGAGAAGGAGGTAATGTGTTATCCTGCCGCCACCACCGCTGCTGCCGCTGCCACCAATGATTGCAGGAGGGGGAGCGCCCGGGGATTTCTAGGCCCGGGGATTTCTAGGTACGCCCCTGACTAGGGTAAAGTGATGCATCAGAGAAGTGAAGTTCAAACTTAGTGTCAGAAAGGAGCCTAGATACCTGGTCAGAGGGGTGCCTTGCAACCCCCCAAATCTAAGTTAGCAGGGGCTTTTTGCAGTCAAAGTGAATTCCATGTTACCTGCTGGGGAGGGTGTAAACTGTGGGAATTTAAGTATGCTATGCTTGAATTTGGAGGCCTCAGTTACTTTAGATAACTGGTTTTAGGAAAAGGACTTGCTCTGCAGAGTTTCTCTTTAAAGAAAACCTGAACTGAAAATTAAAAGTCAAAATAAGCATACACAAGTCATACTTACCTTCCATGTAGTCTACTCCTCAGTGTCTTTCTCCTCTCCTGCGACCTGTTTGTTCACTGTGATCAAGGGAATTTTCCGTCCTCCATTTTGAAAATGGCCATTACCCATAACAGCTTTCTGGTCAACACACAGTTAAACTGTAACATCGCCCACTTGAGCCATAGGGACACATGGACATTACCTGGTATATCAGTTTTCCTCTCAGCAATAACTGACAGCAACTGATATTTTACTGACAGCAACTGATATATTTCAGATCTGACAAAATATTGTCAGAACTGGAAGGGATTATTGTCAGAAGAAAATGGTGAGCTTCTGAGAGGAACTGATGGCAAGGTAACGATGTAATGTTCATTTGAAGTTACCTCATGTGTTTATTTTAAATATTTTTACTCAGTACAGGTTCTCTTTAACCTTCCTGGCGGTAAGCCCGAGCTGAGCTCGGGCTATGCCGCGCAGTAGGATATCTCAGCCCCTGGTGGGGTGATTTGCTCCATTTAAAATGCTGTACGCGCAGCTAGCACTTTGCTAGCCGCGCGTATAGCTTGATCGCCAGCGGCGGCGACCGCCCGCACGTAGCGGCGCAAGAGGGCCCCCCCCCCGCCAGAGCCCTGCGCTGCCCGGACCAATGAGTTCCGAGCAGCGCTATGGGCTGGATCGGAGGCGTCTGACGTCAGGACGTCGGCTGACGTCCATGACGTCATTCCGATCGTCGCCATGGCGACAGGAGAAGCCAAACAGGGGAGCGCGTTATATACTCGTTCCCCTGTTTGCTATTGATGCCGGCGACAATCGCACTAGAGGGACACATGCGCCCTCTAGTGGTGTTTCATATAGCTACCACTCTGGTAGCTTTACATGAAACAAAAAAAAACAAAAAAGAAAAAAGGATTTTTGCCTATATGGCAAAAAAAATTAACCGCCAGGAGGGTTAAGGAGGATTTCTCTTAGGGAGAAATGGAGGCATTTATGGAAGCACGATGTGGAATATTGTGCTGTGTCTGCCACAAGGCCGGAGCTCATTATCAGCTCGAGATGTACCGACCTCCAGGCTGCAGCGGGATAAACATTAAGTGTTTTCAAATTTCCAAAAGGTAAACAATGGCCAGGGAACAGAAAACAATGTTCTCCTAAGAACAAGGGGACAGATCACTGGAAAGGGGGGTTTTCCAGTGCATTTGCAGTAAAGACTGTGTTGGTCACTCTATCGCATGGTCTTGCCAACATATGGCAGGCTGAGAAGGAGATTAGGGACAGCGGACTCCACCCACTATGGGTGGAGTCCAGGGTTAACTCTTGACTGGCTGTTTATAAGGAAGAGACAGTCTAGGGGAAAGGACTTCCAGTTTCCACTTTCACTTCAACTTCTGCTTATATTTCTAACTCACAGTATCTGTCTGCTGTACATAGGCCTAATTGCAATGTAGCATAGATGTTCCTAAGATAAAGCCTGGTTACCATTCACAAGGAATGGACCAAGAGCCTGCAATGCTTAAGAGGATTTACTACAGACCGATTCCTTTGCTGAGGTAACGAACATGTAACGATGATAAGATTGCTGCTGAACCCACCTGTATATCTGTTTGCCTAATAAACTCCCTAACGTTAAACTTTGAAGACATCTAATCAGTTCTATCTCATGTGCTGTTGCTGTGATGACTGTCAAGTTATCACATGTTCGGTGATATGGTGCCGAACAAAGGTGTAGTGTTGTTGCCGACAGCAACCAACAAATATTTACTACATTAACATGATAATTTCTAAAAATGTTACGTGTCCTTGTTTTTTTATTTAAAAAATAATCAAAAATCTTGGTGAAATTCTTCTTTATGTACTGTAAATCACTGGGGTATAGTATATTATGTTACTCCTATCAGTGAATACATAAGAAAACATTTAAAAAAAAACTGGGCAACATTCTGTTTTAGGAAAATAACAGCAGAATGTGGCATAGTTTTATGCCACATTTTTCTGTAATTTTATTTCCCTTGGCTTTTGTTACTGAAAGGTAATGATAGGAATGATTTAGGCAGGTACAATGAGCAATCCTTGCTAAAGATTTTTTCATTATTTATAGAATAGCCTTTGTTGTACCCTGAAAGTATGAGTAATCTTGATGTTAGAGGATAATATCAGATCATTGAGCTCTTATAGATACAACTTATTTTCTAATCCACAATGAATCCACAAAATCCTGTTTGTTGTTTTTTTTCCCTACAGAAACCTGAACACTGTGAAGAAGTTAACATATGTTTATAATTGATTACCTATTAATATCCAGACATGAAAAAAAAGATGGCAACTCGCATGGGAAAGCAACTGTATTTTTTTACTAAATTATTACATGCAGCTTGGAGATTCATATATTACACAATTAGAACAAATGAAGTAGTAAAATATTTATCTTCCGCTCCACACATACCAATGTGGGAAATATAGATCTATGCTATAGAAAATGAATAGCTGCACTGGTAAATGTGCTGTAAAGCAAAACAAATTACAGGAGATATCTCTAGTGTGTTGCTTTGTAACCAATTATGTTCTACCCTACACTGTTCATTCTGGGCCTCATGGGACATTGCAATAATGACCACCATTTGTTTTATATGAAATAATAGCTGCAAGCTTTTTATGTGCAAATATTTCTAATATGTTAATTTAATTATCCATTTGTCAAATTTAATTGGGATACTTTAAAGAAAATAATGCATTATCACAGTATTTCCAATTGTGATGGTCATATATAGAATACTTTAATGCACTGGCTTCCATTATGCCTCGAGAGAGCTTACTGTAAAACTGTTATATTTTCCTCTGCACATTAATTTGATTTCTCAACTTAGCTTGTTTATACAGAGCAGTGCTAAATGTGTACTAATTATTACTGTTACATGTTAACATTACATGTTATACACTGTGCACACAAAAGGCATTTATAGTAGACGCATTATACATAATATGTATACATCATCCTCATCCTAATGATAATGATTCTGCTTTCAGTACTACAAATACGTTTTTAGCTAACTTTTAAAAACATGTATTTTGATACAGGTATTCATTTTGTCAACAAGAAAATATTGTTATGTAAGAAAAGAAAGAAAAGCAGGTACAACTGTTTATTGTTGTATTTATTAGCAGCTATGTTTTTGTAGAGTACATATCTCCATCACTCCTTCTGAATGCAAAATGGTATATAAACCTGGTATAGAATACAAATAAATAGGTTTATCTGCTGTGCTTTACTTATTCACATGCTTTATACTTGCTTAAGATAGTTTGTTACAAGTGTTTTATATGCCTCTATATCCCCTCTTTTTCTTTTTCTCTTTTTGAAACTAATATTATATTATATCATAGGTGTCTGCCTATAGACATTCTCTCTTTTTAATCTGGTTATTGTATTGTGCAATGACTATGACATACATTTGTATTGTATTGTGTGCTTGTGTCTTTAAGACAAGTGTGACACCCATTTTGGGTGTTTCTTGCCTTGCCTGTCTATATATTTCAGCCTTGTGCATTTTGTACTTTGGCTTTGATTAAGGAGCCATGCTCTGATACATGTGAGGTAACTTTTTATGCTGCTGAAGTTCACATTTCTACAATAAAGAATGGACTTTTAGGACTCGTTCACACTACAAGAGCTTTTCTAAGCCCTTTGTGATTTTAAAAGCTCTTGCTAATGTTATCCTATGTGTGTGTGCACACACTTGAGCAAAGTGATTTTGCAATAAATTTCTCCATAGCATTGTATTAGCAAGAGCTTTTCAAATCTCTAGCACTTAAAAAGCTCTTGTAGTGTGAATCAGCCATTATACCCAATATGGTGAAGCAAAGTTTCCTTACATCTCCTCGACTACTGGCCTCAGTATTCTCTGCTTCTGGTAATTGTTTAGTGAGGATGGTAATCAGCTAATTACAATTACGCAAAATTTTGCTTACATTTTCACAATTATTCCTATATGTGGTTACAATTTGTAAATTCAATTAATTTTGCATAGTCATTCGTCATTTTTCATACAATATTGCGTAATTTTTGCGTAATTTCATATCGAATTTAGCAGTGAACAGCAAAGCCCCCCCACATGCTCTTGTCATTAAAATTGCTACATAGTGGGTGCACGTCAAAAAAAGAATTTTCCAAGAAGACCTTGTAGTTTTTGAGAAAATGGATTTTAAAAATGCAAAGAAAAATTTTTTTAAAACTGAAAAATAACAGTTGAATCACTTAAAGAGAATCTGTACTCTGTAACATTCTTACAATACAAAGCATACCATTCTATTCCTTATGTTCTCCTGTGCCCCTCTGTGCTGTTTCTGCCACTTTCTGCTGCAATCCTGGTTTGTAATGAACAGTTTTAGGCAGTGTTTACAAACAAATGACATGGCTTCTAACCAGAGTATCATAGGCTTACTGTGTGAGTCATGCAGAGCTTGGAGGGGTGTGTAAAGCTTCTGCCAATGACAAGCAGTGCTGCACATTCCACACATTCCAGCCTCTGCCCGACAGACACGACAGAGTAAAGGAGATAAGATTTATTACAGAGACAGTGCAAGTAGAAAATGCTGCAGAAAGATATACCACATTAGAACAGGTATAGGAACTTATAGCATAGAAGAAATAAGGCTTAAAATTTTGTTACAGAGTCTCTTTAAGGACCGCGGTGTTAAACCCTCCTAGTGACCAGGACTTTTTTGACAAATTGGGCCATTGCAGCATTAAGGCCTTGCTGCAGGGCCGCACAACTCAGCACACAAGTGATTCCCACCCCCCTTTTCTCCCCACCAATAGAGCTTTCTGTTGGTGGGGTCAGATCGCCCCAAGGAATTTTTAATTTTTTATGTTTTATTTTTTATGTTTTATTGTTTTATTTTTAATAAATATTTATTTTATTATTTTTTATTACATTTCTTTATTTTTTTTATATTTTAACCACCCTCCCTCCCAGTGGCAGCCTATGACAGCGATCAGCTGTGATAGGCTTCAGCCTATCACAGCCAATCGCTCCTGTGTCCCCCAGGGAGACAGCCATGTCACACGGCTGTCCCCAGTACATCGCTGCCTTACATCGCAGCACTGTAGTAACTAAATAGACAGTGATTGCTGCTAGGAGACTGAAGCGGAGGTGCGCACTCTCCTAGAAAGCCCATTCCCAGCCATTCACGCCAATCGGCGTGGATCGATCCTGGGGCTGCCACACTGCTCTCGCCAATCGGCGTGGATCGATCCTGGAGCTGCCACACTGCTCTCGCCAATCGGCGTGGAGAGATCCTGGGGCTGCCACACTGCTCTCGCCAATCGGCGTGGTTCGATCCTGGGGCTGCCACATTGCTCTCGCCAATCGGCGTGGAGCAGTCGGCAAGAAGTTAAAAACCATATTTCTTTGCCTTTTTAAAATTGAATTTCTCAAAAAATACAAGGTATTTTTGAAAAATTCTTTATTTCACTTGCACTATTCTTTTTACTATATGTAGCAATTTTGTTAGAAATAGCATGTATGGAGGCTTTGCTATTAACTGCCAAAGTCGGCACAAAATTTCACGAAATTACATGAAAATTACATAGGAAATTAGGTGAAATTATGAATTATTACTAGTACATATAATAAACAATTATGATTTTCTCTGAAATTTTGCATTCCGATTATGATGCGTAATTGCAAATTTCAATGCGAAATTTCGCATATGAGAAAATTTTCAGCCCACCACTGGGTAGCATAGGTGGTTGCAGCGCATTTCTGCATTGTTACTTTAACTGCATATTTGTTCTGGGTCAGTGGGTTAAAGTACGAGCGGTATGGGATCAGCAGGAGAGCCAGGCATTATGCATTTTCAAAGGGAAATAAATAGTGCAGCCTTCATTTTCCTCTTAATATAGGGTCTTTTTAAATGAGTGCTTATGTTTTACATATAACCATTGTACCTTGTAAAACCTCATTAAGTACAACCCAAAACTTTACTTTGGGGTGTGGGAGAACCTTCTGAGTCTTCAAAGCTGTGACCTTGTCAAGGAAACTTCCTGTAGTGAGAATGGAATCACAGCAAAGTACTGAAGTATTGATTCTAATCTCCCAGGTGCATCTGAAATAGATATTATATTTGATGCACAAAAGCTGACAGGGTTCATAAGCAGGTCAGCGAGCTCCACTAGGCAGAGTTCAGGCTCTTAGGGGAAGATTTAGGACTACAGAATTGATTTTACCTGGGATTATTATTAATTTACTATTCATACTAAATTGGGGAGTTCAAAATTGTTAGTCTTTTTTTTTAGCATTTTTTAAATGTGAACTATGTTTTAGTAATTTTTACATCATTTCTAAAATGGGGATAAATGATGAGGAGTTTACTTGATATCACTTACATCTCTTGATAGTAGTAAAATGCGACTTAAACAGGTTTGTCACCTGAATACCATTTTGTTTTGCAGTTAAACTGCAAAATGCTTTGTAGGATAGAGAAAGAAACTATAACATTTGATAAAATTACATATGTAAAAATTTTAATGTGACAAAAATGCTCTTAAGGGAAATCATATAAAATATTTCAGGGATGGAATAAAGCAGCTAGTCTTTTAGCATTTTAGTAGTAGGCAGCACTATTTTTTTCAAATCTATGTTAGGCAGCATATGCCAGTTTTCCATACCCATGAATTAACCCCTCAGATAGATAACTGGAAGCATAAGAGTAGGGAGTAGAGATGGCTCGAACCTCCGATTTTCGGTTCGCGAACTTCGAACGTGAACTTCCGCAAAAGTTTGGTTCGCGCAAACTTTCGCGAACTGCCATAGACTTCAATGGGGATGCGAATTTTGAAAACTAGAAACATTTCTGCTGGCCACAAAAGTGATGGAAAAGATGTTTCAAGGGGTCTAACATCTGAGTTTTTGCATGGATGAGTGGGATACATGTCAAAAGTCCTGGGGAAAAACCTGGATTTGACGCAAAGCAGCGTTTTAAGGGCAGAAATCACATTGCATGCTAAATTGGAGGCCTAAAGTGCTTTAAAACATCTTGCATGTGTATACATCAATCAGGTAGGGTAATTAGTGTACTGCTTCACACTGACAGACCAAACTCACTGTGTGATGCACCGCACACAGCTGTTTGTGTAGTGACGGGACCGTGCTGGACTAGTCTGCACCACGGCCAGAGTGCAGGCCATGGCGATTTTCAAGCCCATATGGTCGCCGGGCTGAGGTAGCTTAATGACAGAACAACAGTGACTGTCCAGCTGATCAAATTTGGTCTGTCCACAATGAAGCAACGACCTTATTATCTTGGGTGTGCCCCACCGAGACACTCATATAGCCGGCGGTCATTGCTTCATTGTGATATGCAAGCCTCTTCACTGCGGCAAGGTAACGATCACGAAGGGGAATTGACACATGTACATGCCTTTTGTTTTGTTGTTGCAGCTGCAGTGCAGCCAGAAAAATTAGGCAGGCATGTACACGCACCAGAAAAATTATTATAGCGGCAATTCAGGAATCCGCCTGGAGTCCTGGACCCTGTTGGTGGTGACGGAGAAGGCAGTCAGGCACCTGCAGGCAGAGATGCTGTGTGGGGACCGACTTAGTCTTGGGGCAGGCAGTCACACGGCGTGCAGGCAGAGATGCAGTGTGTGTTGACTGACTTAGTCTTTGGGCAGGCCTGAGCGTGCTTTGCAGACCAGGCATTCATGGTCAGATGGCCCAACGCTGTGTGCCAGAGATGTCACCACTTGCCTTTCAACATCACGGTACAATTTAGGTATCGCCTTTTTTTAGAAATAATTGCATCCTGGTATCTTCCACTACAGTGTGTGGCTTTGCTTTTGTGTGCTGCTTTTCCTCAGGTGGTCATTCCATTGCAGTTTGTGCTTTGTAATCATGTGCCTTTGTAAGGTAGTTGTCCCTACGCGGGTCTTGGTCTTTCCATGGCTCAATTTTCGGTGGCAGAGAGTACAGATGGCATTGCTCTCATCTGAGGCAGACACACACAAAAATCTCCACACCGCTGAGCCCTGTGATGATGGCATTTTGGTGATGGCTGCCGACGGAGTGTTAAGTGGGGTGCCAGAATCAGAGCAGGAGGAGGAAGATATGTCACGCTTCCGTGCGGAAGCTGAGGAAGATGAGGTGTTCTGTGTTAAATAGTCAACTACGTCCTGACAATATTGGGGGTTGATGGCACGTGCCTTCTTCTGAACACTGTACTTTGGTCGAGGGCCGCACGAAATCACGACAGCATGACCTCGAACAGACCTGCCAGGCGGGCTGCCTCTGGCTCTGCCTCTTGTTTTGTCCATATTGGGGGGGGGGGGGGTAAGTTAAAGGTATGCACTGACTTGGCTAATACAATGTACGGTTACACAGGTGCAGTGAACAGGTTGCAGTGACTGCTGGTACAACAATGTGCGGTTACACAGGTGCAGTTAACAGGTATGCACAGACTGGTATATAAAACAGCATGTGGTCACACAGGTGCAGTGAACAGGTATGCAGTGACTGGTATTAGAAATGTGTAGCTGTCACACACACACACAGGTACCGTGAACAGGTGCAGTGACTGGTGGTACATAACACTGCGTGCGTGCACGTAGGTAGGTAGGTAGGTGCATTGAACTAAAATAGGTGGGTATGCAGTGATTGGTATTTCAAATGTGCAGCTGTCACACACACAGGTACCATGAACAGGTGCAGTGACACTGCATGCGGTCACGTAGGTAGGTGGATGCACTGAACAACAGGTAGGTATATGCAGTGACAGGTATTACAAATGTGCAGCTGTCACACACACACACACACACACACACACAGGTACCATGAACAGGTACAGTGACTGGTGGTATTAAATATCACACTGTGTGCGTTCACGTAGGTAGGTGGGTGCACTGAACAACAGGTAGGTATGCAGTGATGGGTATTACAAATGTGCACCTGTCACACACACACACACACACACAGGTACCGTGAACAGGTGTAGTGACACTGCGTGCGGTCACGTAGGTAGGTGGGAGGGTGCACTGAACAACAGGTAGGTATATGCAGTATATGCAGTGATGGGTATTACAAATGTGCAGCTGTTACACACACAGGTAGTCACTGAATGTGCTGGGCCTGGCAGTGGCACAGTAGGAATTACCAAGGGGCCAAGGTCCAGCAGCTAAGACTGACTGACAGGGCTGTATATGCAACACAAGTGCCTGTGGGACACACACAAAAAAAATAGATCACAACAACAACATTAGCTCTCAAAAGAGCTGTTGAGGATGAGGAGTGCTTTTTAGCAATAAGTATCAGCAAGAAAGAGCAACCTAGAAAGCCTAACTGTAGCCTAACTAAGCTTTTCCTAATGTCTCTGCAGCATCTCTCCTTTCTCTAATTATTGCAGCCACACGAGTGAGTGAAATGGCTGATGCTGCCTGCTTTTTATAAGGAGGGATGGGGCTCCAGGAGGGAGTGTAGCCTGATTGGCTACCCTGTGCCTGCCGACTGTGATGTATAGGGTCAAAGTTGACCCTAATGATGTAGTATAGGGGGCGGGTCGAACCGCCATAAAGTTCGCGTTCGTTCGAGAACGCGAACCACTGAAGTTCGCATGAACAAGTTTGCGGACGAACCGTTTGTGCCATCTCTAGTAGGGAGTACATGCAAGAAGGCAAAAAAAACCTATATACCATACCATATTAATATGCATTATATAATGTTTGTACCTGAACAGTCATCTTAACAATTGAAGCACAATCATTAAGGGCAACTGCTACCGGTGGTGTAGCTAAAGAGCAGTGGGCCCCGATGCAAGTTTTACAGCATGGCCCCCCAAGCTCTCTATACCTAACAATTGATATGGCACACCAAAATCTGCTAATGGCAACTACAGTGTCAGAGGTGCAAGAATGGGATATGAAACAGTTAGTCAATGATAACCACTATTCAAAGTATCTATATAGGTGATTATTATGAGCACAGGACCATTAGAGACCTAATACTGCAGTTGAGGGAGGGCCCTTCGGGGCCCCTCTGGCCCAAGGGCCCCCGATGCAGTCGCAACCTCTGCACCCCCTATTGCTACGCCCCTGACTGCTACTGTGTGTGTGTGTGTGTGTGTGTGTGTGTGTGTGTGTGTGTGTACCTTTATTGAGGGTTTGGGGAAAGAGTGGGCAGGTTTGAGGGTGCTATGGAGTGAATGAGACAGATGAGTTGTTGAGTGGATGGGGAAGGGAGGCCATTGAGAATAAAAAGTTGTGGGTGGGCACTGGGCAAAAAGATTATTGAGGGTCTGGACAGGAAAGAGTGATGATAGGAAGGATGCGAGGTGACGATGGCGATAGAGAGGAGCGTATTGAGGATGTGGAGGGGAGAGAGTAAGGCTATTGAGGAAGCTGGAGGGTTGAAGGCGTTAGAGGAGCTTACTGAGGGCTTTGGGGGGAGGGAGTGATTGTACAGGAAAGGAGGAAGAACAGGTGGTGAGAGAAGGTTTATTTAGAGTCTGGAGTGGGGTGGGGGGATTCATGTAGGGTGCAATGTAGTGTAAAAATTACATTTATTTAAACAAAGTGCATTAAAGTACACCTGAACAGAGACCCCTAAAAATTAATGAAAATTATGGTGTGCAAGTTTACCTCCTCCTGAGAGTGTTCTGTTGATGCTAGTTGTTCTCGAGTCCCCTTAGTTACCCATCCTTGATCCTCTTCATTCTCCGTGCGATCTCCTGACAAATACTAAATCCCCTAAGTGGCATTGCATGAATGAGAAGTGCGCAAGCACAGTTCCGAACCATGCCAGCTCAGCGAAAGGAAGTGCTCGTTCATAGGAGCTTTCTTTCACTGTGCACTGCTTGAAAGAGTGCAGATAAGATTAGAGCGCAGATTGGTGATACGAGGATTGAGTACAGGGACGTGGGGGGGAAGGGGGGGCAAGAACAACAAGCAGTGGCAGCACACTCTGGAGCAGGTAATTTAACTCACCATGGGCTTCAATCAACAGGTTTTTCCAGATTCAGGGGTACTTTAAATTGATAAAAATAATAATAATTCAATGCAATGGAGATGATAGCAGGATTCGAACATCAGGTCATGCAGCAGATGCCATAGGATAAAGTAGTAAGGCTTGAGTGCTGTGGCAGGCACCAATAAGCTGTATTTTCACAGACAGAAAGCTGACAAATACTGTGATAATGGCTCTTGTTAGGGTGTCATGCTAGGTACACACAATACAATTTTCTGGCAGATTTACTCACCACATTGGTTTTTTTTTCCAACATGTCAGATCTGAATTCCGATTGATTTTCTGATCGATTTTCCGATCAATTTCCATAGAAGTAACAGAAAACTGATCAGAAAATCAATCGAAATTCAAATCGGACATGTTGGAAAAAATCGATCTGGGAGGTAAATCTGCCAGAAAATTTTATTGTATGTACCTAGCATCCCTCACTACCTAGCAACGCTTATACTGCATAATAAGTTGTATCCTGTGCAAAAAGAACCCCTGGCTGCAAACAAGCATATTTCTGTAGGGGTGGGGCTTCACAGGGGTCTGGGGTGGGGTTTCATGATAGTCTGGGTGTGGGGCTTCATGGAGGTTTGTGGGTGGGGCTTTTCAGAGGTTGAGAGTGCCCCTTCCAGATAGAATATTGGGACACCCTAAGCGGACGCTCCAGTCGCTCCGGGCAAAGGCCAGCCCTGAATGCAGACATATAATTTAATGGCTCCTAGCACAAGAAATCATTTTCACTGTGCTGATTGCAATGATGGCATCTTACCATGTCAGCCCTCATTATCATAAGCAACTAGTGCTCATATACCGTACATGACCAAAATTACTTAAGATTTAATTAAATTTCAAAGGTTGTAAGGTATTAACAATTATAATAACAGAGTAGCATTTTAAGGTAACTACTCTTTATAACTCAATATGTTCCATAAAATTCTACAGTTCCTGTGGATCTATAAAAGTTATGGCATATTCTCTAGTGCGATGGGGCGGATACAAAGCTTTATTCCGGGCTTGACAATTTAAGAAACTTCATAAAATATGTAGTTCTAAAGAGATTATAGGATTTCTCATTGACTTTATCGCTGCATAATCTCGTGTGAATAATCAATTAAGTCAAAATGACTCATTTATGTTCTTATTTTAATTTACCAGAGAGATTTTATGATATTGTTGATGCATCTTTGGACAAATCTTCAATGAGCAGGGCACAGCAATTAAAAGTGTCACTTGGGAAATTACAGGTCCAAAACATCCACTTTTTCCCTAGCATTGCTGTACCAAATGTGTTACACCACTAAAGCATTATGATTATTTCATTCTAAAAATCACATGCTATCCAAATGTCTTCATTTCATTTGGAAAGCTATTAAAAAAAGGTTTGAGAGTTTGTGGTAATATTGTTAAATACATCATTCTTTTGTTATTACAACTGCTATATTATATAAACCTCACTGTCGACGTGGCTTCTATATTACAATAATATTTTTCTCTTATTAAGATTAAGAATAATTAGATGTGAAAGGAAACAAAGCACAGCCTAGCGCCTTTAACAACTGGAAGATACAGCTACTTCTTAAGTATACCAACATTTGCTCCTTTGATCTAGAGACAGAAATAAACCCCTACCAGATTCTTCTGGCTTGAAAAAAAGTTTTCACATTGCTCATCTCAATGGGAACAGTTCCAGAAGGTGACTATCAGATGATACCTGACACCCAGGACAATTGCTTCCTTCTCCCCTAATGGTTCTCCCACCTGCTGGAAATGTAATAAAAACACAGGCCTTCTATGTCACATGATGTGAGAGTGCCAATGGATTCTGGGAATCCATTGAACATCTTTTACAAACAATTATGGACAATAAATTCTACCTACGACCAGAATTTGTTCTTCTGCTAATAGGTTTGAAGTCACTCAAGAAACAAAAACAGCCTGTAGTATGCCATCTCCTGTTAGCGGCACCTAACCTGATCACCACAAACTGGAAGTTGACGGAACGCATCCCTTGGCCACATCATAAAAGCCCTTGTTAACTCTAACCTCCAATTAGAGTCTATTATAAGAACTCGCTCCAATGAGTTTACAACAGGTTATGGTAGCCCAATACCTTGGTGAATAAAGCCCCAGAAAAATACTGCTTTACACTGTCTTTAGTCGCTGTTATAATTTAGTTCTCTTAAGGTTACTACACTCAATCCTGTACCCTCCACAGTGGTCACTCTAGTCTCCGGCTAGATGCAATTGTCAACTCCCCTCACATCCAAGCTTATAACTTTCACACTCCACAATCCACACTAGAGCATATTTTTAGTGATAAAATAGATATAGTCTTCACATAACCAGATGACCTCCAAAAACAATCTTGAGGTCTAATATTGCCTCAAATATATCCATCCAGCCCGAGTGGCCAAAGAAATGGAATGGAAAATATTGGTGGGCTTAAAGAGACACTGAAGCAAAAAAAAAATATGATATAATGATTGGTATGTGTTGTACAGTTAAGAAATAAAACATTAGCAGCAGATATATGAGTCTATTGTTTCCTGTACAGGTAGAGTTAAGAAACTCCAGTTGTTATCTATGCAAAAAAAAAGCCATTAAGCTCCACGACTTTTCAAAGTCGCACAGAGCTCTGTGTTCTGAAGCCTATTATCTCAACTGTTAGTGATTGTATCGTTTTTTCTTCAGCAGAGGACAGGTCAATAGTTCATTGGGCTGCTATGCAAAATCATTTAGAATGCTGAGTAGTGTGTAAACTGCAAATATTAGAGAATGATGCAATGTTATAAAAAAAAACACTATATACCTGAAAATAAAAATATAAGTATATTTTTGTTGCTTCTAATGTTCTAGTAATTATCCATACTACACAACCAATTCATTATATCATAATTTTTTTTCGCTTCAGTGTCTCTTTAAGGAAGATTGTAAGGTGTACCACAAAGTTTTAATGCTTACCAGTGAGTGATGAGCGAAAATGCTGATATTCTTTTCGCATGAATTTTTGTGGAAATAATGTTACATTTGACTTTCGGGCGAAAATAGTTTTGTAATAAGATTAGGATTTTTTGCATTTTTGAGCTAAAATAAATGATTTTTCATGTTTTCACTCAACAATGAACTAAAAACTATTTTTTTTCTCTGTAAAAATAACTAATTTTCATGTTTTCATGATTTTTGGTCATATTCTGAAAATACAATATATTTTCGTGAAAATGCCATTGACATGACTTTGGTGAAAATTTGCAAGCAACACTGATGATTAAACTTAAATTAGTCTTTGTATTACTTCACTAAGATAAGATTGATGTTAAATATCATTGTTCTGCACCTCTTTATTACCCACTTCACTGCTGATGGGGTTTTCCCCTTCTGTACCAGAGCAATTTTCTCCTTTCAGTGCTCCTTCCATTCATTCACCTATAACTTTATTACTACGTATCACAATGAAACGATCTATATCTTGTTTTGTTTTTTTTCACCACTTTTTTTCTTCGGGTGGTACATTTTGCTAAGAATTATTATATTCTAAATGCATTTGAACAGGAAAAATAAGAAAACATGGAAAAAATTAATTATTTCTCTGTTTTCGGCCATTATATTTTTAAAATAATACATGCTACCATAAATTAAAACACACATATTTTATTTGCCCTTTTGTCCTGGTTATTACACCATTTAAAATATTTCTTTAGTACAATGTATGGCACCAATATTTTATTTGGAAATAAAGGAGCATTTTTTAAATTTTGCGCCCATCGCTATTTACAAGCCCATAATTTCATAAATAACATTAATATACCCTTTTGACATACCTATTTGAAAAAGTTCAGTCCAAAAGGTAACTATTTATGTTTTTTTTACATTTTTACATGCATATCATTTATATAGGTAACTATGGGAGAGGGTGGGAGTGGAGGAGTTAATTTTTTTTTTTTATTTAACATGTCGTCTTTATTGAGGTATTGCAGTGGTAATACATAATAGATATTATCCGCGCGCAGGCGGTTTACCAGAAGTAATGACATTTGAGTATTTAGGATAAAGTGAAACCTTAATGTAAAAAATCAATGAGGTAGTTGGCAATGTGGGAAAGTCCTGAAGGGGAATATCCTATACAGGGAGATGTATTGAACAACAAAGAGACATGTTATAACATAAACAAAGTATAAAACCTAGTAAACGGTAAGGAATTATATACAAACAACAGCCAAAAACCCACAATCCCGCCCCCGACCCCAACCGTCTACAATGCTAGTGGCATTGTGAAGGTCTATAGATGAGAATTAGGTTTTGACATGAGTGTAGCGTGAGGTGGTCCAGGTGTCCCATATGGAGTGAAATTTTTGCTCTGATCCCCTGTGTAGGTATATGGCTTTGTGGAAAGGAAGAATTTTATTGACTGATCTTATCCAGTCAGCTAGTACTGGGACTTGAGGTTGTATCCATTGTCGAGTGAGCACCTTGCGGGCTATGTGGAGGGTATTAAGCAGAAGGAGTTTGGTGTATTTATTACGAATATCATGAGGGATCATATTTAGTAAACAAAGTTTAGGGTCCAATGCGACTGTGCAACCCATTTTGTCATTTAGAAATTTATTAATTTGTTGCCAGTAGATGTTCACTTCAGGGCAGGACCATATCATGAGGTAGAAGGTGCCTTGGGTCAGGGCACATTTAGGGCATAGAGGTGAGTATCCTGGGCGGAATTTAGCAAATCTGGCCGGGGTCAGGTAGGCACGATGCAACACGTAGAGACCAAGCAGCCTATCAGGGATGTGGGGGGAAACCCTGGCAGAATCTTCGAGAGCCTCCTCCCAATCTTCATCGAAGAACTCCCCCAGATCCTGCACCCACTGTGACTTCCTACCAAAGGCTCTACGGGTGGCTCCTGCTATCATTATAGCTGCGTATAGAGCTGAGATTAGTTGAGTAGAAGAAGAACCTGTTACAATTTTTAGAATACCAGAGTCAGAGAGGGAAGGGGGTAATGTTGGAAATTGGGTTTTAAGAGCATGTGAGAGCTGCATATAATAGAATTTCATGTGTGCTGGTAAATGAAATTTAGTTGCCAATTGTTCGAATGAGACAATGGAACCAGATTCCAAGACTTGGTGTAGGTATATAATATCACGTTCGATCCACAGCCGACTATTAGGAAGTTTGCGGAGTTCAGGAAGGCCTCGATTTTCCCATAGCGGAGTGAGTTTCAGTGGGGCATCTAGCTCTAGGTATTTATGTGCAGTGTCCCAGACTTTTAAAGTTTGGCAGAAGGTTGTCGGAAACTGCTTGGTGTGGGGGGATTTTTTAGCCCCAGTGGCGATAATACAGAGAGGGTCCATGTGGCGAAGAGGGGGGGTGTCATGCACTAAATTACATATGCGGTCCCTGTTAATTGTAAGGTCATAATATATATGTGAAAGTTGAGCTGCCAAATAATAAATGTGGCAGTTAGGAACTGCTAAGCCCCCAAGGTCATTTGGGTTTTGAAGAGTAGTGAGGGAGAGGCGATGCCTTGAGGAGCCCCAAATAAACTGAGTTAGGAGAGTGTTTATTTTGGAGAAGGTGTCATATGGGAGGTATATCGAGGCATTCCATGAAACATAGAGTATCTTGGGGAGGAGAACCATTTTAAATAAATTTGCCCGACCTGCCACATTTATGAGAAGTTTGGACCAGGCCTGAAATTTAGTAGATATATATTGCAGCAGGGGTGTCCAGTTTAGGGAGATAAAGTCTTGTGGGAGTCTGGAGATCTTGATACCTAGGTATGTGATCTCTGATGCCCATTGCAGAGGAGAGGAGGTCTGGGACAAAGTTGGTGGAAATGTGTCAATAGGAAGGATATAAGACTTGGACCAATTGATACGTAGACCGGAGTATTGTCCAAAATTGTCAATGAGGGTAAGGGCACGTTGTAGTGAGGGTCCGGGATCGTTTAAGTATAGGAGCATGTCATCAGCGTATAAGCTGATTTTATCTGTCATATCAGCTTTTTTCAGGCCACGAACATGGGAGTTTAATCTTATCAGGGCGGCAATGGGCTCAATCGCCAAATCAAATAGGAGGGGGGACAGTGGGCAACCTTGCCTCGTGCCTCTGGATAAGGGAAAGGCATCAGAGATCCAACCATTGATTCTTATCCGGGCATAAGGATCAGTGTAAAGTAGTTTAACCCATGCAATGAAACGGGGGCCAATATTGTAGCGGCCTAGAACGGACAGTAGGAAGTCCCATTCAATGGTATCAAAGGCTTTGGCGGCGTCAAGAGACACCACCACTCTGGTTCCAACATTCTCGTGCCCTGTCTGCATAGCAAGAAACAGTCTTCTGATATTTAAAGCAGTTGATCTACCTGGAATAAAACCAGATTGATCTGGATGTATTAAGGAGGCGATAACTTTATTAAGTCGATGTGACTGAAGCTTAGCAAGGACCTTGACATCAGTTTGGATTAGGGCGATATGATTCGCATTGAAGGGGATTTTTACCGGGTTTCAGAATTAAAATGATTAAGGCTTCTCTCATAGAGAGCGGAAGGGTGCCTGTTGCAAGAGCATTGTTGTATAATTCCAGAAGTTTAGGGGCCAGCAGTGATTTATATTGTTTGAAGAATTCCCCTGGTAGTCCGTCAGTGCCTGGAGATTTAGAGGGGGGTAAAGAAGAGATGGCGTCTTCAACTTCCTGGATTGTGATTGGGGCGTCTAATAATAAGCGACTGGGTTCGTCTAGGGAGGGGAGGGAGATGTCCTCAAGGTATTCTGCAATTGAAGATGCAGAAGCAGCAGAGGTCTTGGAATACAATGATTGATAAAAAGAGGCAAAGCGTTGTAGGATATCAGGAGGGGAGGAGAGAATGGAACCCCCAGCATCCTCTATCTTAAGGATTACCTGAGGGGCTGTCATCTCTCTGGACAATTTAGCTAATAACGCTCCACATTGTTCACCCAGTTCATAGACTCTCTGCTTGGAGAATAAAATTTTGCGGTTTGCTTTGGCTATGAGGAGTTGTTCATATTCAGCTAGTTTAGATCTGTAGAGATCATGAAGGGTGGGAGAGGGGTCGGTGGTAAAATCAGAGGTAACCTGTTGTAATTCTAGGAGAACTGCACGTTCATTTATGGCAGTGTTTATTTTAATACTTTTTATTTTGGAAGAGAACTGCTGACTAGTAAATTGTTTAAATACTTCCCAGATCGATGCAATTGATGCAGAGAGGTCTTGCAAGTCAAAAAAACCTGCAAGGGTCTCCTCAAGGGATTTTGACTCTGTGATTTTGGATAACCAAAAAGGATGTAGTCGCCAGAATGGTAGTTTAGGAGGAAAGGACCAATGTAGTTGAATAACGTATGGGGAGTGATCTGACATGAGAGAGGGGAGAAAGCAAGCCTTGCGTATATATGGGAGTAAAGATGCTGAGACTAGAATGTAATCCAGGCGAGAACATGTTTTATGCGATGCAGAGTAGCACGAGAATGCCGGAGTACCAGGGTACTTTACTGACCATGTATCGTGTAAGGATACATCTTTAAGGAGGGTAACCAGTTTAGTGTCTTTGCCAGTGGGTGCAGTGGATATAGCTGGCTGGGGGATTTTATCGATGTTTGGGTATAAGATATAGTTAAAATCTCCGAGCCATATTGAGGGTACCTGAGGGTAAAGAGCAATGAAGTTCAGTGCAAGTTTCAGGATTGCAAATGAAAATGGAGGCGGTATGTAGATAGCAATGATTAGAACAGAAACATTATATAATAAGCAATGCATGAATACATATTTGCCTTCGTCATCGGTGATTTGGTCTACTGACTGGAACTGAACACTTTTAGCAAAAAGCAAGGAGACACCTCTAGAGTGTGAGGTGTAAATAGAGTGGAAGGACCATCCAATCCAGGGGCGGCGTAGGGCCATAGGAAGGGTGCCATCTAGATGTGTCTCCTGCAGTGCGATTATATCTACATGCTGTTTACGCAAATACTCCATAACCACCGTCCTCTTGACCCTGTCCCGCATGCCCCTGACATTCCAGGTCAAAATGGACAAGGAAGTGCTAAGGGCCTGGGAGACAGGGGTCATGATGGAAGGGAGAGCATAGTATGTAGAATATACATTCTAGCAGAGGGGAGGGGGCAGGGGGGGTCCGGCTGCAGAACATGGAAACAAAGAAGTTATAAAAAATAACACCCGGCTCATAGCCCAAAACATAGGGCCAGAGCTTTTTCCCTGAATTGTACAATAACATAAGAATAGTACATTTAGCATGTATAATCATAATAACATCAGGAGATATACATGAAAAAAGAACATAACAGAAGAATATTAACACCTGTGGGTGCAACATCAATATATGGTGTTGCATATAGCCTTGCTCTGCACCCTGCCAGAGCTACTAGATAGGCCCTGTGCATCTAGGAACGATCATAGTTAGTGAATGAAGCGGGTTCATATTTATCACGTGCAGTTCTTGTAGGAGTGGGTGAATATGGAGGGTAGTCCCCGGTAGAGCAAAAAGTCATACCGGGTGACGCAGCAAATAGCACCATGATGTCGTCGGATATACGACCATGTGGGTCCATGGACATTGAGGTTTTCAATCTTCTGGGCTGGATTGAGGCTTGTACTTATCGATCCAGGTGAGAACTTCAGTAGGAGATTCAAAGAAGAAAGTTTTCCCGTTTGATATAACCCTGAGGCGAGCAGGGAAAAGCATGGCGTATTGTAGGCCCAGGTTTTTAAGCTTGCGCTTTGCGTCCTGGAATTTAGCGCGTTGCTTCTGTGTTTCCACCCCGAAGTCGGGGTATATAGAGATAGAGGCATTTTCGAGTTGAATGTTACCTTGCTCGCGGGATAATCGAAGGACGGCGTCTCGGTCCTTGAAATTAAGGAGTTTAGCGATGAAGGTGCGCGGGGTCGCGCCAGGCGGATTAGGTTTGAAAGGAATGCGGTGGGCCCGCTCTACAGAAAAAGCCATGGAGAAGGAGTCCCTGCCATATTGTGTGGTAAGCAGTTCTTCTAGGAAGCGAGCAGGGTCATTCCCTTCCGTCTTCTCCGGGAGCCCCACCAGGCGTATATTTGACCTGCGTAGCCGATTCTCCATATCCTCCTGACGAGCTATGATGGTTTTCATGTGGCCCTGCGAGGTGCGTACATCAGATGGAAGCGTTTTGAAGTCATCCTCAAGCTTAGAAATTCGGGCCTCCGCATCAGAGACGCGCTCTCGGAGGTTGCGGACATCCTGGCGTAGAAGTTGTAGGTCTGCTTTAACCTCCTCTATTTTGATGGTGAAGGTATCTGTTAAAGAGGTTTGTAGGGCCGAGATGGCTGATAGTATCGACTGGGCTTCAGGCGAGGATATCTGATCTGGCGGGGAGGCCGGGTCCTCCTCCGTGGCTGATCCGGCGCCATCTTGGTCTGCCCGGCGAAACTTATCTATCGGGCCCGTAATCTTCTCGGCGGCCTTCTCATTCTTTTTTGGCCCCATACTGTCGGTAGCGGTCACGGGTAGTTGTGCAGGGGGTGTAATGTCCCAGATGCTGCAGGATAATAGCAAGATAGAAGCTAGTTTCGTTCGCAGAGTGAGGAGCTCCGAGAAGTGCGACCGCTCACATCCTCGTTCTGGCCACGCCCCCCGGAGGAGTTAATTTTAAATGTAAGTGTTGGTCTTTTTATTAATACAAATCTCAGTAGGTATAATTTTACTATTTGGCCACAAGATGTCCTCACGCATTATTTCCTATTAGCGTACTATAAGTACATGAACAGGAAGTAATGCGTGGATGTGTTACTTCGTTCTGTTACAATGGTCGCAGCATCTCATCGATGCCAGCGATCATTGACATATGGACTTAAATTAAGGAATGGGAACAGCTGGACTATTGTAACACACTATTTTGTGGACTACCAACCAACTAACAGAACTGAACTGAATTCAGCTGCTCGCCTGTAGTCTCATTCATCTTTATTTCTTGTTCTTCCTCTGCTGCCTCTCTCTGTCAAGCTATTCATTGGCTACCAATTAACCAGAGGATCCAGTTTAAACTCTTAACCCAAACCTACAAAGCTCTTCACAAATTCTCCCCCCTGTACCTCTCCTCACTAGTTTCCAACCCAATCGTAAGCTCAGATCTGTACATGACCTGCTGTTTTCCTTCTCTATAATTTTGCATGTGCTTCACCCCTCCTCTGGAATGCCGTCCCACAACACATCCGTCACTCTCCAACCTTTGTTACCTTTAAACGCTCTCTCAAAACTCACTTGTTCCAACAAGCATATGCTCTACTTTAGGCCACTCCCCTTTGTCCTAAAGCCAAGTTGCACTCCTACTAGAAATCCTAAAACACACTGCCTCTAGCTATGTTTATTGCATACTACCCCACATCTTGTACCCCCCCCCCCTATTCCTTTACATTGTAAGCTCGCAAGGGCAGGGCTCTCTCCCCTTTTGTGTCTTGGAATTCATTATACATTTTATTCATCATGTTACTTTTGTCACTGTCATTACGAGTTCTGTATTTTGTATCGATTCTGTACTTTGTCACCAATAATATATTTGGTGTATTGGTGTATTCCATTTGTCTTTGTTATTACCATATTTTCCGGACTTTAAGACGCTCCTGACCATAAGACGCACCTAGATTTAGAGCACAAAAACCAGAGGAAAAAATATATACTAAAACTGGTGCATCCATGGTGAAGGGACATCTTGTGGATTATGCCTCCTCTGTACCTCATGCCCACTGTACCTTTTGTGTCTCCCTATGTCCTCTTCTGTTCCCCTTGTGTCCTCCTGTGTCCCTCATGTGTCAGCCTCTGTCCTCCTCTATGCCCCTGTGTGTCCCTCTGTGTCCTCCATTTGTTCCCCTTTGTCCTCCTCTGTATGTGCACTGTACTGGGAGTCCCCGACATTGCAGAAGGTTGGAGGTTTATATTGAGTGGCGTTCAGAAGTCAGGAACTCCCTGTATTTGGATTATGAGATGCATTTACTTTTTTCCCCCACTTTTGGGGGAGAAAAAGTGAGTCTTTAAAGGAATCGTCAGGCAAAAAAAAAAATGAGTTTCACTTACTTGGGGCTTCTACCAGCCCCATGCAGCCATCCTGTGCCCTGGTAGTCACTTACTGCTGCTCCAGTCCCCTGCCGCCAGCTAGTTTTGTTTTTGCCAACCTCTGGGTCGGCGGGCCACATTGCGTACATTTTTACGCATTCCCGCTGGTGCAAGAACATTAACACATACATTTTTATGCATTAGGTGTACAACGCGTACATTTTTACGTGTTGCACCACTAACGCGTAAAAATGTATGTGTTAATGTTCCTGCACCAGTGGGAATGCATAAAAATGTACGCAATGTGGCCCACCGAGGTCGGCAAAAAAAAAAAGCAGGGGACTGGAGCAGCAGTGATTGACTACGAGGGCACAGGATTGCTGCATGGGGCCGGTAGAAGCCCCAGGTAAGTGAAACTCTTTTTTTTTCCTGACGATTCCTTTAAGTCTGAAAAATACAGTATGTACCTCATGTTCGTTTCTCACTTTATACAGCACCACGGAATATGTTGGCACTATAAATCAATAATAATAATACCTAGTCAGTGACTTACTCTGACATCCTCCTCTCTAACAGCCTACCTTGCCTGAACAGCACTTTTTTTCACTAACCTCTAAAGCTCACCTCACTATCTGTGTTCTGGGCCCTATACCCTCTTATCTTATCCCCAGCTATACTCTTACTTCATCCTTGCTTTATAATGCACCAAGCATCATTTTGTTTTTACTTTTAAAAAAACAAACCACCCTATAAGGGAGGTTTGTAATGTTTTGTGCCACGGGGAGTGTGTGGGGGGGGGGGAGCATCATTACTTACCTATGGGGTGCCGACCCTTGGTTACTTTCTCATGCCAACCACAACTTCTGCTAGTATTTTTTATTCACAGTGTGGGTAACGCATGCGCATGGCACTGTGCATTTTGGAGATGTAGTGCAGGAGATGCGGGTACAGCACTGTTCCTTTGCTTTCAAACTGCTGGAACAGCCATATCTATTCAGAACTGTCTAACTTGCATCTCAAACATATCTCCTGAATTTGTCCCTTCCTTACACAAGAGGCTACTAAAATGCTTGTACATGCTCTAATCATTTCCTGTCTTGACTAATAATGTAACACCCTACTCTGCAGACTATCAAAAAACAGACTGGCACTGCTCCAGAGCCTGCTGAACTCTGCTGGCCATCTCATCCTATTCCTCTGATGTTGCCCCTCTCTGCTAATCCATCCATTGTCTGCCAATCACCCAAAAGATCCAGTTCAAACTCCTAACACTATCACAAAAAGCTCTACATAAGCTATCCAATCCATGCATTTCTTCATTAATCCCTAGATACCCTCCCTCCCAGCAACTTTGGCATTCCCATGAGACCCTCTTGTTGTCCAGCTTAGTTACTTCCTTTCACTCTAGCATCCAAGACTTCTCACGTGTGTCACCTGTCCTTTGGAACTTTCTCCAGTGCTCCATCATGCTCCAAGCCAGTACATTTTCAAATGCCACACTTCCTCAGACAAGCTTATGATTTGCTATATCTTGAATTTGAGGCGCAATGCCTCATCTTCTAACACCTTTGTCTACTCTCCTCCTTTCCTTTACAGTAACATTATTACCACTAGTGTTGAGCCGAAAGTTTCGCTATTTCGTGTTTCCTTAATTACAGACGAAAATTTTACCACTTCTACACAAATTTGTAATTTTGTAATTGCCATACAAACTGTAATTCAGAATTCCATAAGCAAAATTTCGGTTTTGAAATTACACGTTTCGGTACAAATTCATGTTTAACGTGAAATTTTGTAATTTCATGTTTTTTATAGAAAAGTTATTTTAGTTATGAAAAAGTATGTAATTTTGTTTCTTTTTTTTTTTTTTTTTTTTTTTTTCTTGTAACTCTGTTTTTATTAAGGATTAACCAGCAAAGTAAAACATAGAATACGTTTCATTTCTTCAGGTTACAACAATTGCAAATATCAAACATATATATAACAACCTCTTCAGTCTGGGTATGTCAGACTCGAACATGTTTTCTAGTATAGACATTCCGATAAGATGAAAGTCAAGAGTCCAAGTGGTTAATCGGGAAAAAAAAGCTGTGTGGACGTCCTTTGAGAGAGATAGTCATATCCTAGAAGTTTCGATAGCCTAAGGTTGGGGAATACTTTTTTATTGTCGAAACTGCATTCATGTATCGGACAGGGGAAGTGGTGGACTCAGATATATCTTGGGGGGTTCTTCAATGGTGAGGAGGGACTAAAGAGGTTGATGGCTGGGAAGGGGTAAGATAGGGGGAGAGAGGGGGGTAAGGATATGGGGTCGGGGGGGGGGGGGAGAGAGGGGGGAGTTGGTGGGGATACAGTGTTCGGCCGCCTCAGCTCAAAGTAGTGTGTAAAGGAAGATGGAACGATGGGGATGATGGTACAAACGGTCAGATACCCACAGGTTGTGAGAGAGAGTGGTGTGGCCTAGAGGAGCTAAGGAGGCCTATAGTCTGGTGAATGAAGTACCCAGGGGCCCCATATTTTGTGAAAGAGATCTTCTGTGTCTCTTAGTGTGGCGGTCATTTGTTCCATGGATTTGATCCAGTTTAATTTAATTTTGACTTCTGAAATAGTGGGAGGGGCAATGTTCTTCCAGGCCGAAGCAATCGAAAGCCTAGTTGCGGTTAATATGTGATTGATCAGTCGGTTGGAACATTTGCTCACACCCGGGGTGGGTTTTCCCAGGAGCATAGTGATAGGTTCTAGAGGGATTGAGATCGCTAACACTGAGAGGATCAGCTGTTGTACTTCTTTCCAGAGTGGAACAATTATTGGGCAAGACCAGTAGATATGTTCCAGTGAGCCTTTAAGAGGGCAGCCTCTCCAACATGTATCAGGAGTGTGAGGGTAAATTTTGGAAAGGACTTCAGGGGTTAGGTACCATCTAAACAATATTTTGTATATGTTTTCTTTGATTTGTGTGCATATAGAGGAGTGCTTGGCGTTCTCCCAAATATCTTCCCAATCTGCGTTATCTATGGTAGTTGAGAAAGCAGTTTCCCATTTTTCCATATATGGGTGAGAGGCCTCTAGAGAGCCTGACTTTGATTGCAGTAAAGAGTATATTTGGGAGATTAGCCCTTTTTGATGTCCCCTATGCATACAGAGCTTTTCAAAAGCCGTATAGGATGAGAAGGATGAGGATCCCTTGGTAAGTTTCTGCAGGAAGTGAAGGGTTTGGTTTAGTTCAAAGAGTGTTAGAGGGGGAAGGTTGTGCTTTTCTTGTACTGAGGCTGGGGTAAGCAGTTTATTGGAGGTGGGGTCTGTCCAGTTTTTAAGATTGAAGTAGCCTAATTGATACCATCTGGCGATAAATATGGGGGCAGTACCCGGAGGGAACATAAGATTTCCCAGTATGGGATATAGAGGGGATAGGTGGGATCTAAGGGCAGCCGTTTGTACTGTGGCTTTCCAGATTTTTAGGGTAAAGGTTATGGTTGGGATAATGTCTTTGTGAGGTAGTTTAGGCGGTTTCTCAACCCATATAAAGGAGGCCAAGGATAGAGGAGAGACTTCCATGGCTTCTATTATTGCCCATTTGGAGAAGACTCTATAATCGGACCATTCAGTTAGCTGTCTTAGGTGTGTTGCTTGATAGTAGTGTTTTAAGTGAGGAAGGCCTATACCTCCCTGTTCTCTGGAAGACAGGAGAACCTTTTTAGAGACTCTTGGGCGTTTGTGATTCCAGACAAATTTTAGAAAAGCAGATTGTAGACTAGACAGTTGAGCTGAAGGGACTTGGACTGGAAGGGTCTCAAATAGGTAAAGTATACGTGGTAGTATATTCATTTTTAGTGAGTATATTCTCCCTATCCACGAAATTTTATAGGCTGTCCACTTATGTAGATCTTGGAGGATTTTCTGAATGAGGGATGGGAAGTTGTGTTTATATATAGAAGAGTATGAGGTGGTTAAATTAATCCCTAAATATTTTAAAGTTTGGGTTCTCCAGTTGTAGGGATAGTGGGACTTTAGGGCGAGTAATAATTCTAAGGGGATTTTAATTGGCAGAGCTTCTGTTTTATCTTTGTTCAATTTGAATCCAGATAGACTTTCATAAGAGGATATTGTGGAGTGAAGAGCAGGTAGAGAGGTCGTAGGATTGGAGAGCGTGAGCAGAATGTCATCTGCAAACAGTGAAATTTTGTGCTCATGACCAGCATGTTTTATTCCTAATACGTCTTTATTAAGTCTGATGGCACTAGCCAGGGGTTCAATAGAAATGGCAAATAATAAGGGGGATAGGGGACAACCCTGTCTAGTGCCATTTTTAATGCTATTTGGGAGGGGAGAAGCATTGGGTAGTTTAACTGTGAAGGTGGGGGAAGAGTATAGGAATTTTAAGAGGGTGATAAAGGGGCCAGAGAAGCCCTGATGCTGGAGCACCTTGAAGAGAAAAGGCCAGGAGAGCCTGTCAAAGGCTTTTTCCGCATCTAGGCTCAAGAGGAGTGAAGGTTTACCCTCTCTGTTCATTATTGAAATAAGGTCTATTGCTTTCCTGGTGTTGTCTCCAGCTTGGCGCCCCAGTATGAAGCCTACCTGGTCGTTGTTTATTAAGGTTGAAAGAATTAGGTTTAGACGATTGGCAAGGGCTTTGGTTATTATCTTTAAGTCGGAGTTTAGAAGGGATATTGGCCTGTAGCTTTGGGGTAGTTGTGGGTCCTTTCCATCTTTTGGGATTACTGTGAGAAGGGAGGCTAACATGGAGGATGGAGGGGTATGGCCTTCCATTATTTTAGAAGCTAAGGAGGCTAAGTGAGGGAGTAAGATGTGTTGAAATTTCTTGTAGTAAGAGTAGGGTAGTCCGTCCGGTCCAGGGGATTTTGAGGAGGGGAATGATTTTAGGACCTCAATCAACTCTGTTGTTGTTATGGGAGAGTTAAGCGCGGCACGTTGGGGTTCAGTGAGTAGGGGTAGATCTAGGGGGGTCAAGAATGAGTCAACTTTAGAAGAGAAATTCGGGTCATTATTATGATCAGGCAGGTTATATAATTGTTCGTAGTAGCTTGAGAATATTTGGGCAATTTTACAGGGATTATATTGTATATGGCCTGCCGAATCTTTCATAGAGTAGATTAGGTGTTGGGAATTTTTTGGGTTAAGCTTTCTGGCTAATATTGTATGGGGTTTGTTCCCTCTTTCATAGAACAGCTGTTTGGTCCAACGAAGGGATTTTTCGATCTGTGCAGTTTGTAAGGAGCGGATGTCTTGCTTAAGTTGTTGTAGTTGCAAGAAGTGCTGTTGGGTTGGGTTTGATTTGTATAGATTTTGAGTTTTGGATAAGGCTGCATGAAGGGATATTAACTTTTGAGAGGATAACTTTTTCCTCTTGGACCCTTCTGCTATAAAGAGGCCCCTGATAAAAGCTTTATGCGATTCCCATAACACGCCGTAAGATGAGACTGAGTCAGTATTGGTTTGGAAAAATGATTGCAACTCTGTAGCAAATTCAGAGATAAGTAATTTATCCTGTAGGAGTGTCTCGTTTAGTCTCCAGAAAAGAGGTTTATGTGGTGTGTGTAGCCACTCCAATTCAAGAGAAACACTTTGGTGGTCAGACCAGGCTACTGGGTGAATTTCGGATTTCTTTATCAAGGGTATTAAAGTAGCTTCAGAAAAGAAGTAGTCTAGTCTTGAGTGTGAGGCGTGAGGGGGGGAGTAGAAAGTATATTCCGTTAAAGTGGGATTATTGATCCTCCAGATGTCAAGCAATCTGTACTTCCTCATTAACATTCTGAATTTGCGAGAGTTGCGATCGTGTGTGGTAGCTGAGGATGTTGAGGTGGGGGAGCTGCGGTCCATAGAGGAGGAGAATGCTAGGTTGAAGTCACCTCCTAAAAGGAGAGTGCCCGTGGAAATTTTATGGAGTTTTGTTAGGAATGATGTCAGGAATGAAACCTGTTGTTGGTTAGGGACATAAACATTGGCCAGTGTGATTGCTTTCCCAGCTAGCGTGCCTGTTAGGATTAGGTAGTGCCCTTTAGGGTCATTTATGATTTTATTGATCTGTAGGGGGAGGGTTTTTTTATGTAGAATTGCGACACCCGCCTTCTTATTTGGCCCTGAAGCTAGATATGCCCCGGAGTAGAATCTGTCCCCTAATCGTATTGAGTCGTGGGTACGGAGGCGAGTCTCTTGGAGCATAGCTATGTCTATGTCCATTTTCCTCAGATCTCGAAGAAGTGAGAGCCTCTTCTGGGGTATATTCAGACCCTTTGTATTTAAAGTGAGAAGCTTAACCATATTCCTTTGGGTTGAAGTAACTGTTTAAAAAGAGGGGGGCCGAACACTGTATCCAGGATAGGGGGGAAAAAAATGTGTACATCATATTCATAGAACAGTACAAGTATAACAAACAGGAACATAGAGATAACATATTAACAAACTTTGAGGATTGAGAGCCTCTGCAGAAGGTGAGGCTACAATTTGTGACAACCAAAATCGATTGTCTAAGTGAGATCATCCCAGAAAAGTCCAGGCCTTCGAGAAGCCGGGACTGTCTGGGTACGATTCTCCGGAGGCGGATGCTGGAGCACCAAGATCAGCGCCCAGGGGCCCGGAGCCAGCATTTTAAAGATTTCTTAACCGGGATCCAAACTATGTATGAAAGTTATGTATGTTTTAACTAAGCTATTTACTATAACATTGATCAATAAAGATGGTGGAGGTGAGAGGGCAGCATAGTTAAAGAGGAACTTTTGGAGCCACAATTGGCTGTTAACATGCGAGTATAGTAAAGCAGTGATCAAAATCTCCCTGCAAGTAGCAGGGATGGGCAGATCCTAGTAGGGAGTGTTCTAGTTATTCAGGTCGGATGGGCTTCCATTTCCTCCATCCCTTGTGGGTAAGTAAGGCTTCTGACTGGGGTTTTAGCCCATTCTGCAATATGGCGCACTTTCCTCGGAGGAGAAGATATAGTAGGTGATCGGAGGTTTGGGTTTGATAGAGGTGGGGGCATCTTGAGACCCAGTTGCCTAAGGAACATAGGAGCGTTATCCAAGTCTGAGACGGAGAAGGTCATCCCATTTCTAATCACTATTAGGCGGAAGGGAAATCCCCATTTATATGGGATATGGGAGTCTCTGAGGAGCTGTGTGATAGGCTTGAAGGACCTTCTTTTTGCTAGTGTTATTAAAGATAGGTCATTGTAGACGTGGAGCTCGTCCCCTTTAAAGGTGATTGAAGGAGATTTCCTAAGGGCTTGAAGTACAGCCTCTTTAGCTTCATAGTAATGGAGCCTTGTGATGATATCTTTAGGTTTCTGTGCAGAAGGCGAGCGTTCACCCAGGGATCTGTGAGCTCTGTCTAGTCTCCATAATTCGTCAGGGATATCTGGCGCCACTGATTTGAAGAATTCAGTGAGATGTGAGACTATTTGATCAGGCTTTATGGACATTGAGATCCCCTTAATTCTCAGATTTTGCCGTCTTTCTCTATTTTCAGAGTCTTCCTGAGCTGTGCGGAGCGATTTGAGGTCTGATAGCATAACCTGTTGTTCTTCCTCAAGATCTGCCTGTTTTTGTGAGAGAGAGTCTACTTTCCCCTCTAGGGTATTGGTGCGCTCCCCCAGCCCTGCCAGGTCTGATTTTATGTCCTGCAGCGCTGTGATCATGAGCTGCTGCAATGATTCGTGCATGGAACGGTAGTGTCTCTCCAGGGCTGATTCCAGCACTGAGGCTGTGATAGGAGTGTTTTCTGCAGTGATATTGGCCTGGGATGCTGGGGTGAGGGGAGGATCTGTGTGACTCACGTTATCGGCGCCATCTTGGATGCCTGTGGGGCGGACGAATCGATCCATTGCGCCGCTTTGTGGGGTGGATTTGAGCGGCGCTTTTGATGGCATCTGCTGCGGGGGATGTTCCGGCAGTGATCCCGGTAAGAGCCGCGTGTTGGGAGCGGAAAAGATGCGGACGGCGGCTCGGGCTGTAGCGGCGTGGGCTGGAGCTCCTCTCCTAAGCGGCCATCTTGGTCGCGCCGCGCATGCGCCTCCGTAATTTTGTTTCTAATAGTAATTATGCACATTTAGGTAATGACTAAACTCAGGAAAGTCACTCAATTATTGCAATTACTTAATGCAATTACTGATAATGCAAAGGCTCCTGCACATGCTGTCGCTTTAAATGTATCAGGAGGCTTTATCTGTAGACACTTCGAAGACAGGTGCTCTTTGTCAAGGTGCACTTAGCAGTCATGCATGCTGAGACACTTGGTTTTGGGCCTTGCAATATCTGATAATGCAAAAGTAACTTCACGTGCTGTTGCTTTAACCACTTAGGTCTATCTGGACGGATATATCCATCCAGATAGCCTGCCCTGCTGCTGCTGCACCAGGCATGTGATGGCACGTGCTCCCGCCGCCTTCTGTTATCCCCGAGATCAATGAATGGGAACATGGTTCATTAATCTAAGTCCCCAGCAGAAAAACCGACAGCCTCTTATCAGAGGCCGCTGTCTTCCTGTTTAAAAAAAAGTTTCCCATCCTCTTTATGGTACTTGGAACGAGAGCGTTCGCTTCCAGGACAAAAAAAAATGTTTTCACTGTGGCCATCTTGTGGCCAAATAGTAAAACTACATCCACATACAGTTTTTAGTAAATACACACATATTGTTACATTTAAAATTAACTGTTTACCTCCAACACCAAAAATTACCCAAATAAAATTTTTAATAAAAAAATTAAAAAATTGCAATTAAAAAACAAAAAATAAACATAAATAGTTACCTTGGGGTCTGAACTTTTTTAATATGCATGCCAAGAGAGTATACTACCTAATAAAACCCCTGTGTCTCTGCATCCCATGCCCGTGTGTGTGTCCCTGCGTGCTACTGCGCATGTGCCTCAGCAACAGCCATTGGACGGGAGCAGGACAGGCAGGGGGCCAGGCACACGTGCACACTAGCGGCGGGGGCGGGCGCACATGCGGTGGGGGTGCACAGATGTGCGGCGGGGGCGCATGCACGTGTGGCGGGGGCATGCGTGTGCTGATAGGTGGTGGCGGTGACGGCCCTAGCCCATTATTAAACGGGATAAGGTGCCTAGTATTACTATAATTTTTTTAATTATAAGCTTGTAAATAGTGATGGATGCAAATTGAAAAAATGCACCTTTATTTCCAAATAAAATATTGGCGCCATACATTGTGATATGGAAATCATTTAAACGTTGTAATAACCGGGACAAATGGGCAAATAAAATACATGGGTTTTAATTACGGTAGCATGTATTAACTTCAAACTATAAATGGCCAAAAACTGAGAAATAATGATTTTTTTCCATTTCTTTCTTAATGTTCCTGTTAAAATTGATTTAGAATAAAATAATTCTTAGCAAAATGTACCACCCAAAGAAAGCCTAAATGGTGGCGGTAAAAAACAAGATATAGATCATTTCAGTGTGATAAGTAGTGATAAAGTTATTGGCGAATGAATGGGAGGTGAAAGTTGCTTGGATGCATAAGGTGAAACAACACTGTAGGCTGAAGTGGTTAAAGTTATCAGTAAGCTCTACCTGCAGCCAAGTCTAAGACAGGTGCTCTTTGTCAAGGTGCACTTAGTGGTCATGCATGCTGAGACACTTGGTTTTGCAATATTTGATATTGCAAAGGTACCTGCAAGTGCTGTCTCTTTAAATGTATCAGAAGGCTCTGGACTGGAACACAATTTCAAGAACGGATGACTGTCCATGTTAAACACCTATATAACATTCAGACTGGATAAAACGAAAGACAAAAAACACAGGGACACCGGGAGCCCACTATCGTGTAATAACGTCTTAATATGTTAGACAAGAAAAAGAAGATTATTATACTCACAAAAGTGGGTTGCTTCTGACGGCAACCACTTTTCATCACATATGGAGAAGTACCATCTCCACTCGGCGTTTCAGGTCGCTGCTCCTTAAGAAAAAAGAGTGCCCTATGCTAGGATAGAGACAACTCCCCTAACAAGTAGGGTATAAACTTTAGGTAATAGCAATGCTCGGAGGCGCCGGTTTGGTGTTGTACAGTTATAGCTTACTTTGTCAATTGTTAATTTGTAAGGTAAGAATGAACTGTCTTACCTGGGCGCCAGGAGTCCGGACAGCAAAAATAGCACGATTATTTGACCTGAGGAAGCGACGTTTGGTCACGAAACGTTTTGTCTAAAGTGCACAATAAATTTTCTACCTATTTATCGGTCTGAGAGTCTTTCATTACAGGTAAGACGGTTCATTCTTACCTTAGAAATTAACAATTGACAAAGTAAGCTATAACTGTACAACACCAAAGGGGTGCCTCCGAGCATTGCTATTACCTAAACCTATATAACATGTTAAACACACAAAATTCTCATTTGTTTGTGTTACGTAAACAATCATAATTATGAAAAATGATCGCAATTATGAAATTACCCCCAAAACAAGACATTTTGTCAAAGATGCAAAATTTTGATTACGGCAGTAATCGTAATTTCGCTATTTACACAAAATTTCACATAATCGTAATTAGGTCATTACGCTTATCACTAATTACCACTTTATGGCATGCCCTTAGTTGAGCTTTGTTGTTGATCACTGTACTTTTCTCCTTTCTGTAACTGACTTCTGGTAGAGCATCATTTCTTATAATAATTACTATATGGTACTGACAACAGCAGAATAGGAAATCTATGAAACTGCAAATCCCAGCATGTGCTCCAAGTTCTGCTCATGTGAATAATAATGCTATAAAGAATGGAAATGTTGCTTATACATTAGCTCAATACATGAATAGCACTATTATTATTGCTATTATTATTAAGTGCAAACAGTGCTGGCTCTGTCATTCTATAGATTATTTGTATGCAATAATGCCTGAATATAATCATTTTCTATAAATGCAAAAAGTCCTATATAGTATAATTATACGTAATAACTATTATTATTTTTATTATTGCTTTACAATTATCATTCTACCTCTTGGAGGATAGGTATGGCTGGTATAGTATTATAATACTGGCTGGCTTTATGATATTGCCGTAGGGTATATTATAATGATGTCACATTATTATTTAATCTTACCCTTCATACAAGCCCCTCATTTTGATTGTAACCATATTTTGCCATCACACACTTTGCACATAATCATTTGACCTGAGGTAATGCCTTAGGGTCTACGGAAACATCTCTTTCTATTAATACAGTGCTCAATATGTGTGATTTATTTTTTTCCCTCAAAAAAGAATCTGTGCTTTATGATCATCACCTGGTCAGAGTGTTTAAAAAAAAGTCTTAGCTTGATTTACATAAGTTGCCTTAAACTTCTAAAACATGGAAAATACGGATCAGTGTAGAATGAGCTGCGGTTTTTAGCAAGCGATTTCACTTACTTAAATAATGCACTTCAATTTAATCAGCAGCAGCTTAATGTGAAAAGTATAATAACATCTCAAGAAGAGACTTAATGAGACATCAATTTGGTGGCTTAGGAACACTGTAGTAACATATAGGTTTGAAATGTTGTATTATTAGTATTTGAAATCCTCTTACCAGAAAAAAAGTGTGTCTGAACTTAAAACCAAATTAATTATCAGTAATAATACCAAATGAAGAGAAAAATGCAAATGCTGTGCTGCTGGCATCACCTTCTTGTACTGACATCATTTATGCACAAGACGAGGAGTTTGCAATCTAAAAATGGCCTTGGGACACAAAGGAATCAATTTTGCTTTTTATTTTTCAGAACCATTCAGAATATGAAAATGACTGCATTATCAAACAGTCAAAATGAAGAAAAAAGTCTAGCTGCCATTAGACATTATACAATCGTTCAACATTTCATGCATAATCTGAACACTGTGTCATTTTTCTTTAAAAAGATCAGTCTGCACAAACATTATAGTTTTTAGAATTGTTCCAAATGTGCAATTCAGCCAGGAAGTAAGACTAAAGGAGGACACATCCAACAGACTGTGATGACAATTTGTAATGACAATTTGTTTTACTGCAGAGGAACCCGAGGTGAGAGACATATGGAGTCTGCCATATTTATTTCCTTTTAAAAATACAAGTTGCCTGTCAGTCCTGCTGTAGTGTCTGAATCACACACCTGAAACAAGTATGCATAACATTTTTGTCATGTTTCATTGAACATCCACCGCGGTTTGAAGCACCATTAGATTACACTCAGAGTTAGACTACAAAAATACAGTACAGTGGTAGAGCTTTACTGATAGTTATTAGGCCACAGTGCACAACGCTAAGATTATTTTAACTGTCAAAGCCAACAGTTTCCTACTTTGTCCCTCTACACTGCCCCCCAACAAAGAACAATTTAGAAGAACTGAAATGACCCTACCAAGTATATAAAATACTAATAAATGGCCATTCCCTCTCTCCCCATTTCAGTATCAAGTGTGCCTGTTTAAATGTGGAAGCATAAATAGTGGGGATTCCTTGTCCCATCATTATTAACATCATTCATTCTCTAAAGATTATGCCATGTGAAGTAAAGAAATCTAGTACATCAAGCAAACTCTACGTAAACATAATGTACATGACATCAATGATGACAGAAAATGCAGTCCCTCACTTTGGCATTATACATTGAATGGTGTTTCCCAGGTGAGCACTGGTCCCTCTGAAGAGATCCACACTCCTGAAACACACAGGTTTGGTCTTTCACAGTAGTGGCAAAATATTGGCAAAATGTTTCTTTATTTGCTTTTACAACACAACATCTTACTATTCTTTTATTCTTTGGGGAGATTTTTGCTCTAAACAAAAGCTCAACTAATCCAGAGTGATTCCTGAACAATGCAAATCCGCACAATCGGACTACACAGCGGGTCCTAGTTTAAAAAGACTGATCTAATCTACGCTTTCCATAAAAGTGGATCTCATCCTTTGCACTAATGGATCTTTGCACTTTCAATATCAATATGTATGCTGATTCATTGCCTACTGCAAAGCTTTCACTGATTTTTATTATTCTTTTTATTTATCAGTGGCTTTTATGCCCAGACTAATACAGACAGCCGTTCTTGCTACATGCATTTGATTTTATATCATTACCAAGCCTTCAAATTAAGTCTTCATCCTTACTGTCTGTTCAAAGATGTTAATGGCTCTGACATTTGTAAGTGGACCAAAAAAAAAAAGTTAATTTACCCAAATGGCCTTTGCAGCATATACTTTTTCTCTGCAGTATATATTTCTCATATAAAGAATCTTGGCAGGGAGTATATTCACAAAAAGTCAACCCTATAAAAGATCACTTGGGAAGTGTTTGAGATTCATGGTGGCTAGTCATGCCGCAAACTGTATCGTGTTGGTGAATTAGGAAAATTGTCAGTGGAACTGAATTCAAGTTGAGTTGGCGTATCACTAGTTGCCAGTGACTGCATTAGTACAGGAACAGCAAGCAACCTTAAAGCATTCATTAGAATAACTTCTAAGTGCTAAGAAGTTCTGAGCTAAGTCAATTTGATTTGCTATTGCTGACTGTGCATAACCTACTTGAAAAAACTGATTACAGTATAGCAGTTTCAAGGCAGTGTGCTAATTCATTCTCACTAGTTATTCGTCGCTTCTTGACTACAGCGAGGTCTACATTATAGGTTGTTAACTTCTACTTTTTTAGGATTTAAGTTAGCTGTTTGATACACATCGTATAATTGATCTGCTATAGCCAGACCTTTTTCCACCGTATGGGTTGTTAAGTGACCATGACAATGAAGTACTTAAACAAACTATGTTTGTTCAATTTCCAACCTAATAGGATGCACAGTTGTGTTGAGTAGAACATTAACTGATTTTTTCATAGTCCATATCTCTTAAATGAATTAGTTTAATCAGCTTCACATGGCAGAACATAATCTTAAATGACATAGTATTTAATTTAAATGTTTATTATTCTGAAGGCCAAAAGAAATTGCTTCATTCATTTTCTAAGTTGCTGAACAGAATAGAAATTAGGCTTAGGCAAATAAATGCTCACTCCAGTAAATGGACTCTGTATAGCTCTCCATTTTATCAGGCACAGGGATTGTATTGTACTGTGCAGGGAAACTACAGGATATGAAACAATGGAAATAATTGGCAGTCAGAAATGCAGCAATTTACATTTTGCTGAAAACGGCATTCTGCGTTCTCTCGACTATAATGAAAATAGATCACTAAAACAAAACAAGAGTTTTGTAAAACAGAGGTATTGCAAAGCTAAAAATAAATGTATTACTTAAGACATTCTTTGTTGCTATTTTGGGGGGTGTTTTGGTAGCTGTGTCATGGATGTTAGTAAAGTTATTTAGATTGCATTAGTAGCATAGCTGGAATGATTTCCTCAGATATCTATGTTCTTCTATTAAGCCCATTTTCACATTCATGTTTCATGTCTACCACTTTTATTGATGATTTGGTTGGGTTCCATGATAATGTCATGATCTTTAGAGGCCTACAATACTCCTCAACTGCTATAGGAATGTCAAGAGGTTGCTGATATTAATGAGCTAGTACACTTGCCCAACCTGGCATTTGCTGTCTGCATAGCTAATTTACATGAGTAAGGCTATGTTCCCAGTGGTGCATTGCACCACCATGAGCAGGTTGTTATGCATTACAATGGGGTGTGGCATGTTAATGCACTGCATGCAGTGGATTACCGCATAATGCGTGTGTTAATGGTATGGTAAAGCATACTTTTCATTGACGGTATACTTCACTGTATGCAACCCAAAACATGGATTATGTCCTGATCCATTGTGTTATGTTCCCATAGCTAAATGGAATGCAACGCAATGGCCACTCTGTCTGAACATTGCCTTAGATTTTTTATGAATTTCTAGAAGTTTTCAATCAAGTAAATTTGATTTTATTTTCTTCATATATGTAGCATATAAAAGAAATGCACAATATTTGTTTTTAATATCCTCTAATCCTCTGATGTGCCCTACAATCTGTACTGCATCCAGAAAATTAGGGTTATCCTTCCAGACATAACTCTCTATATAATACCATAGCAGAAAACAGATGCTCTTTTTTAAATGTATAGGAAGTTGCATATTTAATAGATCATTTAGTAAGTTTTCAGCACAACCGCACTCTTAGGATGTACAGTATGTCCTGCTATCATTCAGGCAGCACGGTGGCGTAGTGGTTATCCAGGTCAACATCTGCACCGAGTTTGTATGTTCTCCCCATGTCTGAGTTCCTCTAGGCACTCCGGTTTCCTCCCACATCCTTTCCCCTAAAAATTGGCCCTAGCATATGATACATGCACTACATGATACATACATACAGTAGACATATGACTATGGAAGGGATTAGATTGTGAGCCCCTCTGAGGGACAAGACAATATACTCTGTACAGCGCTGCACAATATGTCAGCGCTATATAAATACTTAAAATAAAAAAATAAATTCTCACTGTTAGTGTTAGTAGTTTCCATAGTCTAGTTTGACAGCAGTTCTCCCAAAGTTCATTAGGGAGTTTAACTCAGATCCAAGCTTGGATTTGAGTTTTGGTCTCTGGAAAACTACAAAAATCCTCTCTCATGTACAGAACACTTTCCTATTTTTTAATTAAAAAAAAAGGAGGGTTGATATTTATATTCTCTGAGCCAGGCATTTAATGCAGCATCATGACCAACATGCAGTGGATGCCAATCAATCTCTATAGCTCATTTTCGGGACTGTCCCTGCAGCAACACTGTATGTTTGCATCACTGTTCACCCCCCCCCCCCCCCCCTTCGCATATTCCTGACTTTGTACTCACCCCAGAAACATGTTTAAGTCCATATGAATAAAATCAAATTGCTGTTTGCTGAAAGGATAAGCTTCAACTGGTACCATTACAGAAAATTGTTATTGTTATATATTAATTGCCCCCCTCCCCCCCCCCAAAAAAAACACCTTGATTAAAATATTATGTAGAAAAACTTAGGCGCCAGGAGAATAAAATCACAATGCTTAAAAAGGTTAAAAAATGCTTTGGAGGCAGTGGTGGACTTACCTCCTGCAAGCATACACTAGAAACTGTCACTTTAACCACTTCCCGACCGCCGCATGTACAAATGGCGGCCGGGAAGTGGACCCCGCAAGGACCGCCGCATGTACAAATGGTGGCGGTCCTTGTACGGGCATGGGCGGAGCGATCGCGTCATTCGTGACGCGATCCTACGCCGGGGACTGGCTCTGCCCCCCTCGCGCTGTAACCCGCCGGCCGTTTGGAAGCGCCGGCGGGTTACTAGCACCCGGATCGCCACATACAAAGTGTATAATACACTTTGTAATGTATACAAAGTGTATTATACAGGCTGCCTCCTGCCCTGGTGGTCCCAGTGTCCGAGGGACCACCAGGGCAGGCTGCAGCCACCCTAGTCTGCACCCAAGCACACTGATTCCCCCCCCTGCCCCCTGATCGCCCACAGCACCCCTCAGACCCCCCCCCCTGCCCACCCCCCAGACCACTGTTTGCACCCAATCACCCCCCTAATCACCCATCAATCACTCCCTGTCACTATCTGTCAACGCTATTTTTTTTTATCCCCTAAACTGCCCCCTGCTCCCTCCTGATCACCCCCACCCCTCAGATTCTCCCCAGACCCCCCCCCCCTGTGTACTGTATGCATCTATCCCCCTGATCACCTGTCAATCACCTGTCAATCACTTGTCAATCACCTGTCAATCACCCGTCAATCACCCATCACTCACCCCCTGTCATTGCCACCCATCAATCGGCCCCTAACCTGCCCCTTGCGGGCAATCTGATCACCCACCCACACCAATAGATCGCCCGCAGATCCGGCGTCAGATCACCTCCCAAGTGCAGTGTTTACATCTGTTCTCTACCCTAAACACCCATTAATTACCCATCAATCACCAATCAATCACCCCCTATCACCACCTGTCACTGTTACCCATCAGATCAAACCCTAATCTGCCCCTTGCGGGCACCCAATCACCCGCCTACACGCTCAGATTGCCCTCAGACCCCCCCCTTATCAATTCGCCAGTGCATTATTTACATCTGTTCTTCCCTGTAATAACCCACTGATCACCTGTCAATCACCCATCAATCACCCCCTGTCACTGCCACCCATCAATCACCCCCTGTCACTGCCACCCATCAATCAGCCCCTAACCTGCCTCTTGCGGGCAATCTGATCACCCACCCACACCAATAGATCGCCCGCAGATCCGACGTCAGATCACCTCCTAAATGCATTGTTTACATCTGTTCTCTACCCTAAACACCCACTAATTACCCATCAATCACCCCCTGTCACTGCTACCCATCAGATTAGACCCCTATCTGCCCCTAGGGCACTCAATCACCCGCCCACACCCTCAGAACGCCCTCAGACCCCAGCCCTGATCACCTCGCCAGTGCATTGCTTGCATCTATTCCCCCCTCTAATCACACCTTGAGACACCCATCAATCACCTCCTGTCACCCCCTAGCACACCTACCCATCAGATCAGGCCCTAATTTGCCCCGTGTGGGCTCCTGATCACTCGGCCAAACCCTCAGATCCCCCTCAGACCCGCTTCCAATCACCTCCCCAGTGCATTGATTGCATCTATTTTCCCCTCTAACCACCCCCTGAGACACCCATCAATCACCTCCTGTCACCCCCCTAGCACTCCTATCCATCAGATCAGGCCCAATACAACCTGTCATCTAAAAGGCCACCCTGCTTATGACCGGTTCCACAAAATTCGCCCCTTCATAGACAACATGTCATCAAAATTTGCAGATGCTTATACCCCTGAACAGTCATTTTGAGACATTTGGTTTCCAGACTACTCACGGTTTTGGGCCCGTAAAATGCCAGGGCGGTATAGGAACCCCACAAGTGACCCCATTTTAGAAAAAAAGACACCCCAAGGTATTCTGTTAGGTGTATGACGAGTTCATAGATTTTATTTTTTGTCAAAAGTTAGCAGAAATTGATTTTTATTGTTTTTTTTTCACAAAGTGTCATTTTTTACTAACTTGTGACAAAAAATAAAATCTTCTATGAACTCGCCATACACCTAACAGAATACCTTGGGGTGTCTTCTTTCTAAAATGGGGTCACTTGTGGGGTTCCTATACTGCCCTGGCATTTTAGGGGCCCTAAACCGTGAGGAGTAGTCTAGAAAACAAATATAAGAAGGGAGAACCGAGAGCCCAATATAGTGTAGTAAGTCAAGGTAAATGGTATATGTAAGGAGTAAAATGTATACTCACAAACCAGGGTTACCTCCAGGTAACATCTGAATACGCAGGTGAGGAGATTGACCTGTCCCCACTCAGGATTAAGAAGTCGCTCTCTGTAGACGTGAGGAAGAAAAGGGGTATCCCCCTCCACCAAGGGTGGATATATAATATAGTATTAAGAGAAATAGAGGGTCCGCACATTGTCCTAAAGAAGTCCTTTATTTTGGACGTATCCAAAGAATCAGCAAACACAGTCACACATCTCCAGTTGACATGTTTCAGACCAGATGGTCCTTAATCTGAGCTAAGATTAAGGACCATCTGGTCTGAAACATGTCAGCTGGAGATGTGTGACTGTGTTTGCTGATTCTTTGGATACGTCCAAAATAAAGGACTTCTTTAGGACAATGTGCGGACCCTCTATTTCTCTTACTACAGTTTTAAGGATTTGGCCAACCCGGCTCCAGCACTGTCCGGTTTGAGTGAGCGGTGTTTTCCGAGTGTTTTTCTAATATAGTATTAGACTGAACAGAGGCGCCAACAGGTTAAAAGCAGAAATTAAAATGTTTAAAATTGCTCAGGAGGCAGTGGTGGACTTACCTCCCTCAAGCAGACACAAGTAACTGTGTGTTTCAACAAAAATTGAATTTATTGGTACGCTCCAGGGTATTGTTTACAACGCATTTCGCAGGTCTATACCCGCTTCATCAGGCAATAGAAGTAGGAGTACACAGCAGAGTGTCAGAATCGCACCTGGTGCCTTTGTGCGATTCTGACACTCTGCTGTGTACTCCTACTTCTATTGCCTGATGAAGCGGGTATAGACCTGCGAAACGCATTGTAAACAATACCCTGGAGTGTACAATAAATTCAATTTTTGTTGAAACACACAGTTACTTGTGTCTGCTTGAGGGAGGTAAGTCCACCACTGCCTCCTAAGCAATTTTAAACATTTTAATTTCTGCTTTTAACCTGTTGGCGCCTCTGTTCAGTCTAATACTATAGTCTAGAAAACAAATACCTCAAAATGACCTGTGAATAGGACGTTGGGCCCCTTAGCGCACCTAGGCTGCAAAAAAAGTGTCACATGTGGTATCACCGTACTCAGGAGAAGTAGTATAATGTGTTTTGGGGTGTATTTTTACACATACCCATGCTGGGTGGGAGAAATATCTCTGTAAATGACAATTGTTTGATTTTTTTACACACAATTGTCCATTTGCAGAGATATTTCTCCCACTCAGCATGGGTATGTGTAAAAATACACCCCAAAACACATTATACTACTTCTCCTGAGTACGGAGATACCACATGTGTGGCACTTTTTTGCACCCTAACTGCGCTAAGGGGCCCAAAGTCCAATGAGTACCTTTAGGATTTCACAGGTCATTTTTGTTTCAAGACTACTCCTCACGGTTTAGGGCCCCTAAAATGCCAGGACAGTATAGGATTCCCACTAATGACCCCATTTTAGAAAGAAGACACCCCAAGGTATTCCGTTAGGAGTATGGTGAGTTCATAGAAGATTTTATTTTTTTGGCACAAGTTAGCGGAAAATGACACTTTGTGAAAAAAAAACATTTAAAATCAATTTCCGCTAACTTGTGACAAAAAATAAAATCTTTACATTTTTTTGTGTGTAAAAAAAATCAAACAATTTTCATTTACAGAGATATTTCTCCCACCCAGCATGGGTATGTGTAAAAATACACCCCAAAACACATTATACTACTTCTCCTGAGTACGGCGGTACCACATGTGTGGCACTTTTTTACACCCTAAGTGCGCTAAGGGGCCCAAAGTCCAATGAGTACCTTTAGGATTTCATAGGTCATTTTGCGACATTTGGTTTCAAGACTACTCCTCACGGTTTAGGGCCCCTAAAATGCGAGGGCAGTATAGGAACCCCAAAAATGACCCCATTATAGAAAGAAGACACCCAAAGGTATTCCGTTAGGGGTATGGTGAGTTCATAGAAGATTTTATTTTTTGTCACAAATTAGTGGAAAATGAAACTTTGTGAAAAAAAACAATTAAAATCATTTTCCGCTAACTTGTGACAAAAAATAAAATCTTCTATAAACTCACCATACTCCTAACGGAATACCTTGGGTGTCTTCTTTCTAAAATAGGGACATTAGTGGGGTTCCTATACTGCCCTGGCATTTTAGGGGCTCTAAACCGTGAGGAGTAGTCTTGAAACAAAAATGTTAATTTGCAAAAAAGTGCCACACATGTGGTATCGCAGTACTCAGGAGAAGTAGTATAATGTGTTTTGGGGTTTATTTTTACACATACCCATGGTGAGTGGGAGAAATATCTCTGTAAATGGACAATTGTGTGTAAAAAAAAAATTAAACAATTGTCATTTACAGAGATATTTTTCCCACCCAGCATGGGTATGTGTAAAAATACACCTCAAAACACAATTATACTACTTCTCTTGAGTACGGCAATACCACATGTGTGGCACTTTTTTGCAGCCTAACTGCGCTAAGGGGCCCAAAGTCCAATGAGCACCTTAAGGCTTTACAGGGGTGCTTACAAATTAGCACCCCCCAAAATGCAAGGACAGTAAACACACCCCACAAATGACCCCATTTTGGAAAGTAGACACTTCAAGGTATTCAGAGAGGGGCATGGTGAGTCCGTGGCAGATTTCATTTTTTTTTGTCACAAGTTAGCAGAAATGGAAACTTTTTTTTTTTCTTGTCACAAACTGTCTTTTTCCGCTACCTTGTGACAAAAAATAATATCTTCTATGAACTCACTATGCCTCTGAGTGAATAATTTTGGATGTCTTCTTTCCAAAATGGGGTCATTTGGGGGGTATTTATACTATCCTGGAATTCTAGCCCCTCATGAAACATGACAGGGGGTCAGAAAAGTCAGAGATGCTTGAAAATGGGAAAATTCACTTTTTGCACCATAGTTTGTAAACGCTATAACTTTTACCCAAACCAATAAATATAGGCTGAATGGGTTTTTTTTAATCAAAAACATGTTTGTCCACATTTTTCGCGCTGCATGTATACAGAAATTTTACTTTATTTGAAAAATGTCAGCACAGAAAGTTAAAAAAAATCATTTTTTTGCCAAAATTCATGTCTTTTTTGATGAATATAATAAAAAGTAAAAATCGCAGCAGCAATCAAATAGCACCAAAAGAAAGCTTTATTAGTGACAAGAAAAGGAGCCAAAATTCATTTAGGTGGTAGGTTGTATGAGCGACCAATAAACCATGAAAGCTGCAGTGGTCTGAATGGAAAAAAAAGGGTCTGGTCCTTAAGGGGGGTAAAGCCCGCGGTCCTCAAGTGGTTAAGTAGATACAAATTTTATCGGCATACTCTGGCGCCTCTGTTTTTCTACATAGTTCTTATATCCACCCTTGGTGGAGGGGGATACTTTTTTCTTCCTATCTACAGAGAGTGACTTCTTAATCCTGAGTGGGGACAGGACAATCTCCTCACCAGCCTGTATAGTGGTTGTCTTGAAGGTAACCCTGCCTTGTGAGTATATCTATTGTACTCTTCCACTTATCCCTCCTATTGCAGTACATACTACACTATATTGGGCTATATAATCTCTGTGTTTCTTTTCTATTTGATTCCAATATGCTTAAATTGCCAGTGTGAAAAAAGGGTGTTTTAGCAGCTCGAAGAAGGCCCTTGCAAGTGTTCCTAATCTCAGAGCAGACAAGACACAGAAGGTATTTTTTTTAAAACTTATGCACTGCTCTATGCAGAGACAGAAGGCCCCGGAAGGGATCCACTTTAGGCAGGGCAAAGGTTGAAGACTTTTGAATTAGTCTTGCTTAAAAATTGCTCATTCATCAAGGTTAAAGGTCCTTGTTCTATTAAAGAAGAAAATTAAGAAAAAAAAATTAGGAAATTGGGAGGAATAACTGTAAAAAAAGGTTGGTGCATCTGTCAGTCACAGAGCCCTTCAGGTGCATTCAAAACTCATGCCAATAGCAAATACAATTTGTGCCCCAGCATGCCCTATGATACAACCATTGTATGAAAGATGTGCAAACAATCCAACATCTGAAACCTAAATGATCTCTTATCATGGCAATCCATCCAGATTTTAGCTAGAAATACAACATAAATACAGATTATCAATTCAGAGTAACAATGACAGACAACCAAGTGAAATCCCACCTTTGTGAACACCTCCAAAACATCTGTGAAGTCAATGCCTTTGATAAATAATAACCAGTTACCTCGGATATTATTCATACCCAATGGACTCATGTTATCATGGGCATCCAATAAACATTTCTACAAGCCCCATATCCAGTGTCTAATAGATGATAGCAAGTGAAAAGCCACTTTAGTAAAATAAAATGAACACCCAGTCTTGTAAATAATAGTCAGGCAAAATAATATAATACATAATTTGTTTGTAAATTGTCCAGAAGGAGCAATTATTCTGTGCTAAAAAGTAAAGGAAAATACACAAAAGATAATCTAAAGGTGGATACACACATCAGATAAAAGTCTTTGGAAAAGGCAAGATCACAGACCAACTTTACCCCCTTCATGTAGTATGAGAGCCATACCTGCACAGTCTATTCTATTGAGCTGAACTACCCATCAGATAAAAATCTTTGCAAGATGCTGGACACAAAGATGCTGTATACATGCAACAGATCAATATCTGAAAAAGATCAGTTCCTGCAAAAGATCCATTCCTGCAACTGCAAAATGCATTCATAGTCTATGATATCTGCAGATCCTCATACACACCTTGTTCAATGGACATTCATCTGCAGATCATACAATCATCTGCAGATCTAAAGATCCATCCTGGTGGATCTGATCTGCAGATGAATGTCTATTAAACAAGGTGTGTATGAGATCTGCAGATATCATAGACTATGAATGCATTTTGCAGGAACTGATCTTTTGCAGGAACTGATATTTTGCAGATACTGATCTTTTGCATGTATACAACATCTTTGTGTCCAGCATCTTGCAAAGATTTGTATCTGATGGGGAGTTCAGCTCAATAGAATAGACTGTGTAGGTATGGCTCTCATACTACATGGAAGGGGGTAAAATTGGTCTGTGATCTTGCCTTTTCCAAAGACTTTTATCTGATGTGTGTACCCACCTTAAGTTTGGAGGAGACTGAAGGTCTAAAACCTAACTTTTAATAACTTTGTTAAAACCATAGGTTGGTACAAAACTTTTTTCTGTTAGGTGGTATAACTGTATCTTGCAGTGTGAAGTGAGGTTATACCCCAGTGACATTAACAGGAGGGTGACTACTAATACCTCGATCTACTGCTTTGTCATTATCACTAGCAATGTTTTCTTACAACCTATCGTTTTAACATATAACATACAGAGGGGCTGCAGCACACAACAGGAAAACAGTGACAGGGACTCTTGGTTACGCTTTAACGCGCTTAAGCTCACTAACTGCGCCAAAGTGTCCCCGATCTGGTGAGTCCTACTCTAACCATGCAATGCTAGTTTTTATTAGCAGTCTAGTGGGAACTAATCCAAAAACCCAAGAGTCAACTAAATGGGAGAAAAGGAAATTAAAAACACCTCACCTTCCACTAGCTACCAAATGAACTCTCTGAACATGTGCAATCCACTCATTTATATGCTTAACTGTGCTAGAGGTGGGCGTGGTTATGCAGGCTCACAAGGGGAAAATTATAATCAAATATCAAGGGGTGAGCAGCAAAAACCAACTTTATTGCCTTTTTTTTTTTATTTATTTTTTTAATCGTTTAACATGGTTATGAAAAGTTAAGTTTTAGACCTTCAGTCTCCTCCAAACTTAGGTTATCTTTTGTGTATTTACTCAAATCAGGCGCGTGTATTGCTAAAAAGTAAAGGGCAAGATGTAAAAAATTAACTTTGAGATCACACAACTGTAGTCAATATACTAAGGCATTGGTGTACTTAAATATACAAACATACACACAAAGGCAGCGATGGCCACTGTTCTTATTTTGTTTTGTATTTTTGAAGACTAACCCTCTTAGTTTGACTAATTATTATCTACATTCAGAATAATCCAGATTCCAGATTACTATTTTTTGGAAGGTGGAGGGGGTAGTTTTTACCTGTCAGTGTTAAACTGCAGACACTGAGATTTGGGCATTTTTGCCTTTATTTTTTTCCTGTAAGGCCTCATTCACACTAAGGTTGCTTTGCAACCTCGATTCGCCAATTATCAATGATCGCAAACACGCTATATGTAGCATTTTCCTGGTGATTGCAAAACTATTCTCATTCACTGGAATGAGAATCGCTAAATCAATTGCCAAAAAATTGCAGAAATGCAAAATTGCAATCAGGATTTTGCATTCCCAGGTGTGGAAGGGGCCTAAGAGAGTGCTTGTAAATGGTCTGCTGCATTTGTTGCTGCAATCAGTAATTTTGTGTTTGTAATCTTAGTTCAAATACATATCTAAGCAAAGCAGAATCTGTTTTTGACCATTGCGCTGGAGTTTAATTTTTCCTAGGGGAACTCAGGAGTCAGGAGGAATCAAATAATGCCTTACAATTTTTAAAAAAAAGTAATGTCAATGAGCAAATTATTTTCTTTCCTTTTTTTTTCTTGTCCTTATTTATAATTGTGGGCTTTCAGTTCCAGGTATTTTGCTTATACTTGAGAAGAAAAGAAGCCAAAAGCTACACTTTCTCTTCTTTTAAATTAGGTCGGGTTAATTGGAATTGCTAAATAGTTAAGTGAGGGATATCTGTCACAGAGGTTACACAGTAAGCACAATGTAAATGTTTCCGAATGTTCCTGTAAGCTCCAAAAAATTGTTTATGTATAGTTATTTTAAGACTTAAAAGTACAATATGGAGGCCGGGCAGGTTCAGACTGACACATCTTATTCAAAAAGTCAATTAAGGCCACCCAATTAGTGTGTTCTCCCTTGAGACTTTTTTGAGTAAAATCAGTGAAGATCCACAAGGTTGTTTAATTTTTTATTGGGATTAAACTGTGTATGGCTATATCTGAAACAAATCATGTTATAGAGATGTCTGAATACATTGCACTCAAATGCAATTACAGAGTCACAATTGTAATTGATTATATATATCCCCAGTGATTGGCTTATATCATTGCTACCTAATGATGTTTCACTCCCTGGCAATATCTACTAACATGTCTGTTTCAGTATCACTATTTTTTATTGACTCCAAAGCATATAGGATGTTTGCTGTCATATTATACTGTATTTACAAGCTTGAATATAAGCATGTTCTGGATCCCCAGTATGCTAGTTTTATGGTCTCTGTAAAGTGTATAATGGGGAATCCTTTTAGCAGTGCTTTTGGGAGTTGTTGATACTGGACATTAGCTGTGTGATTCCTGGCTCTTGACAGCTTTAAAACATTATAGTACAATGCAAACTCTTTTGTTCTCAATGAGCCCCCCATCACCCAACCCCCGTAGCCTTCCTATCTGTGTATGTGTGCCTATAGTTACTCCCATGCGATGCACTTAATTCCTCCACTGTCTGCCAGCTTGCACAATTATTCATCCTGTCTGTGCCATCAACAACTCCATGTAAAAAACCCTTGGTACTGGGTGAATAAACCTGATTCTGATTCTGAAAAAGGGTAGTGTACACTATAAGCTCTTTAGTGTGACTTGGACAAAAACTGTTCCAAGTATTCTATACATAAATGTTCTATGCTTTTTCTTATTTGCTGCGATAGGATAAACCAGGGAAATCTGTCCTTCCATCAACAAAATACAAATATATGTGGAAAACACTGTTTGTAACGATTGGTGTCAGCACACAGAGAGAATCTGATTATTGGTGATCTGCAGTATCACCAAAAATACAGATATATACCTGATTATTGATGATCTGCAGAATCACAAATAATACAAGTATAACTAACCTCTGGACACCTGGTAAAGTGTGAGTGTTTGGTGCAACAGTATATGAGTCTGGACCACCTGAGGAGCAGGTGACCCTAGACCGTATAACGAGTATCTCCTAGTCAGGGTTGGAGATAACCAGAGAGCCAGTGATTCCCTGAACTGCTCGGAGTCAGACTCTACTGCAGTCAAAGGACTCCTAAGAGATAGAATCCCTGACTGGATTGCAGAGAGGTCCCTCTGAGGGACAGGGAGTCCCTGCAGCTACTGGACACCCCACCGGGGGGTGTCACAGGTAGTACAGATGGACTGAACACCCAAGGAGTGAGTGACAGCTAGAAGGATCGGCCAGGCCGGGTCGACAACACACGAGCAGATAAGGCACAGAGACAGAAGGCTGATTCGGTAACCAGGGACAGGCAGGGTTGGCAACAGGTAATCAGATATGTGTAGGTACCGAATCAGAGAGCAGGAGAAGAGTCAAGAGAGCAATAGGTCATAACAGATATCAAGCAGAGGCCTAGTCTAGAGTGTGAGGTCTGTGGTCTCAACACCCAGGAACTGGTCTAAAGAATAACACAGCAATGACACAGTATCCCTAATCTTGGGTGTGAGGTCCGTGGTCTCAACACCCTGGAACTGGTCTAAAGTATAACACAGTAATAACACAGTAATCTGGCTAAGTGTGAGTTCCCAGGTCCACCTGGTTCTAACACACTGAGGGATCTGACTATGGTCTGAGTGCTAACACATAAGCATTCGCAACGGCAGACAACCCGCAACTGACAGGCAAGAAGTATATATAGCAGAGCGCTCCTCAGCGCCGCCCAGTCCCATTCAGCCAATCACCTACTGCGCTGGGATCAGCTGATCATCCTGATCAGCTGATCCCTCTCCTATTGGCATAAAGGGCCTGCCCATTAGCGCGCGCGTGCGTAGCTCTCCATCTGTGTGCACTACTAGGCTCAGACAAACCAGATGCATGCTGCTGCGTAGTGTTGGGCGAACAGTGTTCGCCACTGTTCGGGTTCTGCAGAACATCACACTGTTCGGGTAATGTTCGAGTTCGGCCGAACACCTGATGGTGTTCGGCCTTTTAGTTCGGGTTCGCCCGAACTGCTCAATGCCCGGCCGAACAGGGCCCCTGTTCGGCCAAACAGGGCCCTGTTCGGCCGAATACGGCCCCCCTATGGGGTCGCAGGCATAAGGGGGGAGCATGCCCCGATCGCGGGGTGGGTCGGAAATTCCCCCCACCCCCTCCGCTAGCGCTCCCCCCTCTGCCCGCTTCCCCATAAAAAAGTTTGCGTAAAGTTAAATAGTACCGGTGGTGGCTGCTGCAGTGGCTGGCTGGCAGTGGTGTGAGTGAGGAGGAGGAGTCTGAGTAGGACGCGTCACGCGTACCCTCGTATGCGTCATCACGTAGAGGACGTGAGGTCAGAGAAAGGGCGGAAGTACCACAAGGGTACTACCGCTGAACCGCCTGCTGCCCGGCCTCAACGAGTCCTACTCGGACTCCTCCTCCTCACTCACACCACTGCCAGCCAGCCACTGCAGCAGCCACCACCGGTACTATTTAACTTTACGCAAACTTTTTTATGGGGAAGCGGGCAGAGGGGGGAGCGCTAGCGGAGGGGGTGGGGGGAATTTCCGACCCCCCCCCCCCGCGATCGGGGCATGCTCCCCCCTTATGCCTGCGACCCCATAGGGCCCCCAAAAGCGGCATGTTCGGGGGAGTTCGGGGTTCGGCCCGAACATGCCGAACATCTGGCCCATGTTTGGCAAACGGACCCGAACCCGAACATCCAGGTGTTTGCCCAACACTACTGCTGTGGAGAAACCGCCGGTCTGAACGTGGAACCAGCCGCCTCGCTGTCAGACCGAGCGACGGTGTCTCCGCAATCCATTACACTGTTCCATGCAATTTTTATTCATCCTTTTTTCTTCTTACCAGTGGCCCACACCTCCCTGTGTCTAAACAATGAGCAACCAAAGCAGACTGACTGCTGAAGGAATTAAGGTTTTACTCACTGAGTACTGAAATCCCATGTTTTTGCCCTCTTCCATTTTGGACATCGGAACTTAGGAATGAATGCCTAAGACTATTTTAATTTGACTGACCTATTTTAATTAGTTTTTTAGGGTGCTGTTGATGTTGTGTACATAGGTATTTAGCGAATTTAAATGCATTTACACATTTTCCTCTTTTTTTAAATACAAACGTGTCCCCTTTAGATGTGGTGGTCTTCCTTTGCTATTTTGTTATCCATTTGGTTGCTGTAGTTACCCTTCAGATGACAGAAGAAACCACCGTCATTTTCACCATTTACTTCCATTGTATTTGAATTTGTTGCCTTTCGGATCTCTAACATTTTGGCCTGTTCACCTAAAACTCTCTTGAGTCAAAACAAAGGCATGTTTGATGAACACTAGTGGTGAATTCCATATTTTAGGAATACTTTTATAGGTTTTAATCTGATTTGTAATCATTTTTAAATGTGCCTGAAAAAGGAAACTGAGACCTTGAGGAACTTGATATTTTCTACGAAGTTATCATTTTTTCACAAATCTATAAATAACCCTCAAAGTAAATTATTTCTCAACATTTCATATTTTTTCTTGGCTGCTTGGATTGTTGTAAATGGGAGAAATGGATAAATGGGATAACTCATGGTTTTATGCATGAGAGCTGAAAGTGTTGTCAGGCTAACTTTAATAAATCTTTTTAGTAAAGCCTGGTACACACATCTAATTTTCATTGGCCAATAACTGCCCAATTTGTCCAACTCAATGTAGTATAAGGGCCAAACGATTTTTACTAATAAGAACAGATTGAGTAGGTAAGTTCTCCTACTACATGAAAGTGGTACAATTGGCCAACCATTAGCTAATCACAATTGGATGCATGTACAAGGCTATAGTTACTGCAAGGTATATTTTTTTCTCTGCTCACACATCTCTAAAACATATTTATTATTATTTTCCTTATTCAAAAGCCTTTTGTGTAATAAACTATATTAGGATTTGTGATTGTTAGCGCTCAACAAAATTATTAGTTTACAAATATTTACTGGCCTTTATTAATACGTGTAAACAATGCTGTATCTCAAAATGAAAAGTTTATTAAACGTTGTGTTAGGAATCTTTCTGTATGTAACCCCATGATCGGTTTGAGACTTCTATGAGCTTCTGATAAACTGTAGGATATCAAACATCTATGTTAAAAAAAATATATATATCTAGAGGGAAGAGGAAAAGAAAAAAAAATATTTGCTTTAACTTAAGATGAAAAAAAAACAGGTAAAATTAGTTCTGCCAGAAAATGTCAAAAGTAACAAATTCACTCCACACTGTGCACTTTAATATCTCACACTACAATCGTGATGGAAAAAAATATGTTTTTTCCCCATGATTTTTATAACAAAAAGCATATGAAAACTGGAAATGCAAATAAATACTGTAAATTTTAAAATGACTCCTCTTTCCAGAGTCTATATTCACAGGAGTAAAGTTTTAGCTTCAGCACAATAACTTTTCCTAAAGAGAAAAACATAAAATTTCAGTCAGGAAAGCCGTAACTCCATTTCTTATTAGGGCACGTTCATGTACATTTTTGTGACATTTTAAAAATGTTTTGCTAATAATATTTTTATAGAAGCTAGATTCACATTTATATATGTACTGCTTCTGCATAAAAGTACAGAAAACATTGACATACAGAAATGTTCTGCAAGGAAAATAAAAGGTTTAGTTTACAGACAATACAACCATATTAACCCCTCCCTCACACAAATGCACACACACACGCACGCACACGCACGCACGCACGCACACAGACACACACAGACACACACACACACCAGGAAAGTAGTTATCTACATTTTTATACATTCACCATGCCAGCAAGTCAATGGTAGGCATATAGTCACATCTGTCTTTTACAGAATAGTGACATTATGCATAATATATTTGGATATAATGTAACTTGCCAAACAATCTTGTTGTTGTGAACTTGTTAGAACTAGGTATAGGAAATATAAGAGTGTTATAACTTTATAAATACATTTTATATGCATAACTTGCAGTTGTATGATACCCCTGTGCTAAACATTATTCTTTAGGTAATTAGGTACATGGTGCATAACTATATTTTTCACAATTATTGGTAGTTTATTAGTCTAAATGAACCTTTATTTTACTTTGTTTCATGCTGTAAAGCAAAAAAAAAAAAAAACTACCCACAATTTTACGTATTAAATATTCATGTTAAGAAGATTTTCATCCTCTATTGACTTCTCTTAAGAACACACTAAATCATCACTAATCCTAAAACATTTAGTAAAAGTATTATGTAAAAGAGCTATTAATAACATTACAGGAAGACACGGAAAACGTTCACACATTTACCAGAAAGGAAGCTACAAGTGAAAAAAACTATAATTATGGGGATTTCATTTTTGTTACATTTAGTAGTCTGTAATAATCCCACTGAAGAACACTACAGAGCACAATATATATTTTGAGAAATGCATTTCTTTTCTCTCTGAAGTTCATTTACTTCAGGAATGCCCAAACCTTTTTAGGCCAAGAGCCATATATTTTTCCTTGAGAGTGCTGGGGGGGGGGGGGGGATTAAACACAGTTTTTGCTTATTGTTGTTAGGTAAACTATGCCTGAAACAATTTGTCAAAAAAAAATTCCATTAGAAATAACCCATATACTGTGTGCAGTTAATCAGTGACTTCTACTGCTACAGTGGTAGCTGATAACCTACAGGTGAGTGAAGGGAGAGGCAGAGTGGAGACAGATGGAGTTGACAACTGTAGAGAACTTTGGGGGCCACCATAAAAGGCTTAGCAGGACACATTTGGCCCCCAGCCGGACTTTGGACACACCTGGTTTACTCACTAAACCTTTATGATGATTGCCCAAACCAGGGTCATCCATACTCTAAAGCTTGGTCACAGCTTTTGCAGACTAGGCAGTAATTCTTCAACCTTCTGTCAGTATAGTTACTCTTCTTCCAAATCCCATTTATTGTGAGCAATGCATTTAAAGTTGAGCTACAATGCTCAGATCCAAGGGTGATGGCACTGAAAATGGTCAACACCTATGTGCATTATTGCACAACACTTATAACTCTAGCAGAAGTTGAATGTGCTTCAATTAAGAAAAATGTAAAAGGAAGAAATCAAAACAATACAGCTTAAACTGTAACATGCACAGTTTGAATTTTGGCTCTGCTGTACCATAGGTAAAAAAGGTTAATTGGGATTAGCTGTCGCATTACAGATTTTCATCTAGTCCATTCTCTGAACACTTTACACTACCAGCAACTGATGAACAATGTTCATTCTTGCACGTGCATTGGGATTGCTAAACTATTAGACCATCACAACTGTGCTCTAAGCAAGATCCAAGGTCTGGGCCATGGTGAAGCAACACCACTTTAGGTAAACCTGACACTACTGGGGATTGAAAAAGAGGCACCAGACTAGACTTGTGATCCTTCCTTCTCTGAGGCTGTAGACCTCTGTGTCAAAACTAACTTTGAAAGATCACATACAGTTCAGTGTCACAGTCCTTTACTTATATGCCAGTAGCTGATTTTTGCAAAGCTAACCGTTTTGATAATGCAATAATAAAACACTTTGAATCATTATTATTATTATTATTGATTTATAAAGTGCCAACATATTTTGTGTCGCCGTACAAAGTAGGAAAAACAAACATGGGGCACATAATACAGACAATACACCATATATGAACACTGGTAAAAAATACAGAATAAGTTATTACAATGACAAATGTAACATGACGAATAAAATGTATAACAGAGTGCACGATACAAAATAAATAACAATTTTCAAGACACAAAAGGGTGAGAGAGCTGAGGTATCATAACTATACACTATTTTTCCTCCTTGTACATATTCTAGCAGTGATAATATTTATATTTTATTGTATATAGTAGTCTCATGTTAGATCTATGGTTTCATTGGGGCATTTTAACAACAGGCCTTGTCAATGGATGGCGCTTGTGGTATGAAGAATTGATTTTGTGTGATGGCGATTTTATAATATTTCCTGAGTTATAAACTAATACATTTCAAATTACTTGTTTAACATGTTTTACTTTATATTCACAATTTGCTTACTGTGGATATTGTTTGTTATGATTATTTCCCTGATTATTTCAGAAAACCATTAGTGGAAAGAACAGAATGCCAAATGCAAAATGTTGAATATGTGCACATAATAGAGGTAATTTTAGTAGGTATGCACTTATGTTGCTATTAACTTCAGCACCTGGAGATTTCCTATATTGGCTTGAGCGCACAAATGACTTTCAAAATTAAGTCTGAAATGCACATCAGCCTTTATGTGTAAAACATCATTAGAAATAAAAAAAAAAAGTTAACTGTTCAGTGGCTATTAATGGCATTGTAATAACAGTCGTCTAATTAATACAGCAAACATAACCTGTTACCTATAAATCATAAAGTACATCACATAAAACAAATTAGTTGTATTTCATTTTAAATGCATTAAAATCCCGTGAGATAAATATGATAATGCAAGTCCACACATGGGCTATGACTATGTGCATACAAATTCTCCCATTCAAGTATTTTCCACATGGTTGGAAGAACCATTTTTTAAGCTATGTGATGTTGGATATTTTCTAATTACACTCATAGGCTAAATAATAGCAATGAACAAAATGATTAGGCAGGATCAGCATATGATTTAGTCTGAGCTGACCCACAACAATTAAAAGACAAAAGAGCAGGCTAACTAAACAAGATCCCAAATGAGCGGACTAAATGGATGCATAGAAAGAGAATGTTTAACAAAGGTTAATCAATTCTATTAGGTTCATCAATTCTCTTAAAGGCAACCTGAAGAAAAAGTGTTATAGAGGATATCATCTGTAATGTACTATACCATGGTTCCCCCGAAAATAAGACACTGTTTTATATTAATTTCATACCCAAATAACGTGCTAGGTCTTATTTTTAGGGAGGGCTTTTTTTTTGTTCTCTAGTGGCAGCCCCCAGCCCAGTAAAGCTCTTCTCTCCCTCCCTCCCTGATGTGCTGCCCTGGACCAGGTCCCCTTGGATACAGAACGGCAGCCCCAGCCCAGTAAAGCCCTTCCCTCCCTCCCTCCGTCCCTCTGCAGAGTTGCAAGCGGAGCATTACAGCAGAGGATACTCACTGGCTTCCGACGTAGCAGCAATAATTTCTCTCTTCAGCAGCGACCGGGTTCCTCTGTTTGACAACAGCGGCTCATGTCATGTGATGAGGATGTGCGTGCCTCACATGACTAGAGCTGCCGTTGTCAGGGAGAGGAAGTTTGACACTGCTGAGGAAAGATGATGGCACGTCGGAAGCCGGTGAATTTCTTCTGCTGTAACAGTAATGCTCCGCTCGCAACTCTGCAGAGGGAGGGTGCGAGGGATAGGGGGGCACTTTGCCGGCCCAGCTAGGTCTTATTTTAAAAGGATGTCTTATATTTCAAGCTTGCTTGAAATATAAGATAGGCCATATTTTCAGGGGATGTTCTATATTCGGGGAAACAGGGTATTTTTAAAATTCCAAATGACTGGATTTAATTAGAAATTTTGGCTTTGCCATCTGCAGCCTGTATGCAGCCAGCAAAGTCAGGAAAGATGTGAAGTAAAATTTGACTAGACAGCTTGTCTTGCCCCATGCTGAAGATAAACTCACCTGGACTGAAAAGAAACTTTGCATAGGTGTAATAAGAATCATAAGGCTAATTAGGAATACCTGGTGGCTTGATTGCATACTTGGCTGTCAAGTAATTAATCAGTAGTTTCCTGAACTTACATTGGATTGTACAATTCTGGCCATTGGCAGAGGTGCAGCATTAGCCTGCTCAAAAGAATGAAGCAGCTGCAACAGTATGCTTACAGTATGTGTGGGATGTGTTTTAACATGTTTCTTTGTTCAAAACCCTGTAATGTTTATTTGTTTCAATGTTTTAATCTCAAAATTGTGGAATCCATAAACATGGAGCTCTGTCCACTGAGTTATACTATACTTATACTAGTTATACAGTAGTTATACTAACTATGTTCATAAAATTGGAAGTAATCAGCAAAAGCCAAATGGCAAAGCCTCCTCTATCTTTCTAAATTGTCCTCATCAAATGTTATGGACGGGAGCTCATCACCACCTCATGCTACAGGAGAAGGGGGTAGCAATGCCCACACATTTAATGATTATTATTTAGTATTTATATAACACCGACATCTTCTGCAGCACTGTACAGGATGAGATTGGATAGTGTACTGGTTAAGGGCTCTCCCTCTGACACAGGGTTCGAATCTCGCGTTCGAATCTCGCTACACAGCTACTGCCTACCCTAGTGGCTGCAGCTCTGGTGCTTTGAGTCTGTCAGGAGAAAAGCGAGATATAAATGTTTTGTGTCTTGTCTTGTCATGTCATGTCACTAACTGTTCCTCAGAGGGGCTCACAATCTGATCCATATGGTCATATGTCCATTGTTGTCTAAGTCCAATTTGTGGGTATGAGAATATACTTATCTGTATGTTTTTGGGATGTGGTAGGACACTGGAGGGAACAAGGTTAACCCACACAGACATGAGGAAAACACAAGGAGAACACACAAACTCCATACAGATAGTGCCCTGGCTGGGATTTGAACCAGGGACTCAGTGCTGCAAGGCAAGAGTGCTATCCACTACTCCACCTTGCTTCCCACATGTTTGCATATGGTGGAATATGTGAGCCCCCTTTAATAATGTGACTCCCAGATGTCTGTTTATCCCAGCTAGATTGATAAAGGGGGTCAATTTTGATCCCTTGTCTATTTATAATAACACTTAGAAGAATATGTGTACAGAAGAACAGAGAGGGTGACATAAATGCATAGATGAAAATGATTAAAGAAGATAGAAGTATACATAAGATAATATTGCAAGCAAAAAAAAGGGAAGCAATAAGGGTGCACAACAGAAGAGAGAAGGATGAAGATGGAAACAGAATGCGATAATGAAAATAATAAGAAAAAAGAAGTTGTATTTATCATTTGTTTAATAAATTATGTTAATTTATTTTGTTAACATATAATAAATGTAATGTAACCCTTTTTTATAAAAAGATGGGAGGTCCAAAATTATCTACTTACCCTACATACCTGAGTGGTGGACATCTGGGAGAGTCCTTATTGTTAAAAGGGGCTCCCAAATTCCACCATAATCCACCTGGAGCAAACAGCCACATCCATGAAGAAAAAGACCCCCCTCCCCCCAATAGAAGAAAGTTAGGATGAGCCCCTTGTCTATAACATTGTACAAGAGCAATTTAAGAATGGTAAGATAGAAAGTTTCAGCAAACTTAAAACTAAATAGTACTGTATAGAGTGGAGATGAGTATTCACAGAAAGTTTGCTTTTGGGGCAACCAACCACAAGACTGGTATGAAACACAAGCCCATCCACACTGGTTTTGATGGTACCTTCAAACTGTCACATTCCCAAAAGAATAGGGCAAGTGTAAAAACCAATCAACGTACCATTAAAGGTAAGCCAATTATTGATAAAACGAGATGCTAAAAATATAATTTAAAAATGAAAACATAAAAAGTAGAAAGGGTGGCGGACATACCACCTTCACAGAAGAATACTAGGAGGCCCTAGAGCTGCACAGCCGCACTCGCGTCTATGTGGACTGCGCAGCCGTGGCCGGCTCTGGCAGTCATATTATGTGTGGAAAGATAACACGACTCGTGGGGAAGGGTCAGGACCTGACTGGGGGTCAGTAAAAGAGTGAGGGACCAGGCGGAATGAAACAGAGTGCGCGGATGGAATCCTCCGTGGATAAAAGAAGTGGTCAGGTATTTAATTATTTTTATTTTATTTTTTTACCTCGAAAGTTCTTTAAAACATGATTTAATTGTTTTTAATACCAGCCTGCATAAGAAGGGAAGACGTTAAACAGGCTTAATGGATGCATGAGGCACGAAAAAAATCAGATTTACTTACCTGAGCCGTCCTCCAGCCCCTTGAAGCCTATTTATCCTTTGCTGCAGCTTCACTCTCAGTCAGTCTCCTAGGGTCCACTCCATAGCACTAGTGGTAGTTCTCACCTCACGGGTCCTTGCAAACAGGACCCTGATACATAAACAAGCCTTCAACAATAGTGCACATAAAGCGCTCAGTGCAAATATACAGTAATTGTAAGTATATCATTGCCCACATCTCCACATTCTAACTAGTTTCGGATTTCAGGTCATCAGGGGATATTTATCGGCTACAGCGGAAGGCTGACACCTGATTGGCAACTGGACAAGTGGGTGTTTATATACTTCCAGTTACTGTATATTTGCACTATATGCGCACTATTGTTGATGGCTTGATTATGTACCAGAGTCCTGTTTGCAAGGACCCACAATGTGAGTACTAGTTTCTGGACCTGTTTTTAACTGGTTTTAATTAAATCGGATTTTACTCTGTAGACCTTTGTATGTGTTTTATGTGGTGACATCCACCTGTCAGTATATTGTGCACTGGGTGGCTGCAGGTCTCTGCAACATATTGCCAAGGGATATCTACTATTGTTCTAGAAACCTTTTGGAGAAAAGAAACTCTGGCAGCTGAACTGAATCTACTAAGTGTGGTGCACTTATAACTTTCTACCTCCATTGTGGTTTTTTTTACAAAATTGCTTTATAATTTTTGCCCATTGCAAAATCTTTCTTCACCCTGATTTACATTCTGAAATTGATCACAGGTTGTGACATCTTTTATGCTGTCAGGTGCATTTCTGCAAATATACATTTTCTGAAGCCAGTATAAATAATACCTGGTCTTTAAGAATGCTCTTGGAGAAGAATTCCACACAGCTAAACAGCCTAGGCTGTTACAGCAGAATATAGATATGGGAAATGTTTCTGATGCTGAAACCAGGATAATTAATGTAAAAGTGGGTATTCTAAATGATTTACGCCATTCTATTATATGTCACTACAGTGCCCCTTTAACTGCTCTGTGACCACCTAACGCCGATGGGTGGTCGCCGAGTGGCTCCCCCAGCACCACCTAATGCCAATGGTGGTTGCAGAGTGGCTCCCCCAGCACCGCCTAATGCCAATTGGTGTCAGGTTCTGAAGGCAGGGATCAGCAGGGAATGCATGTGCATGTGCGCGAGTTCCTTGATGACACGCAGAGCTGGGATCTGTGATCAACCTGCCAGCCCTGATCAGAGCTGGAAGGCTGTTAAAAAAACACAGCTATTTTAATTTGTACAGTGCTGCGATCTAACGCAGCGCTGTACAGGGGACAGCTCTGTCACCCAGCTGTCACCAGGAGTGGCAAACAATCTGATCCCTCTCATAGACTGATGCCTATGAGAGGTGATCATAATGATTGGATCTTGAGTGGAGGGAAGGTGGAAGAGGTAAAAACAATAGCTTTATTTATTTAAAAAAAATAAAATGAAAGTGGAATATAACCCTGCATTTCCTCTTTGCTCTAAAACATTATTTACAGCATATATATTTTTTCTTACTAGACCAGCGTTGAAAGGGTTACACACAGAGCTTGAAAGTTCAGTGTAGTGAAATGCAGACGCATCCGAACTTTAGATAATGCTATCTTGTGTTTACTTAAATGTATCAAGTGAGGAATGTGACACATTCTCAGACTGTGGAGAAGATGCTCAACACAGAGAGAGAGTCAAAGCGTGTCTGCCTGAATGAATTAATGAATAAAACCAGTTATTAATAAAATGCAAAGTCAGTTCACAAAGCAAAAAACGATACTTTTGGGAACCTATAACTTCTAAATGAATAATAATACGTATGCACAAATGCAAATATCATAACCGTATGGCATATAAAAAGTAGGAAAACATGTTCTTATTGAATATTATGTCAGGGTTTTAAACCGCTTTAAGTAAAAAAAATTGCAGCAGCAATCAGATACCACCAACAGAAAGCTCTGTTGTTGGGCAGTAAAGGAGGTAAGATTCATTTGGCTGCTAAGTTGTATGGCCGAGTAATAAACTGTTAAGCTGCAGAGTGCTGAATTGTAAACAATCGCCTGGTCACCAGGGGGATGAAAGCCTGTGGTCCTCAAGAGGTTAACTAAAACGAAGAAACACTTTTACAATCCCAATGGAAGTCAGCTTTCAATACATCAAAAATAAATTAAGCAAATTCTGTTATTTTTCATACAAAACATAAATTGTGTTAAGAAATTATTTAAAAAAAAATTCTTGGCTCACTCTGCAAATAATGGTACTTTGCCTTTAACAATACGATTTGATTCATAAGCAAAATGAATGTATTTCAATGTAAAAGTACAGTGTGTCACTAATACATACAGTTTCATCACGGAGACAAGCAACAAAAGCTTTAACTGTGCTCCTAGGTGAATATTTATCTTCAGTTTAGAATTGCTTCTATGTTGTATTTTTTTAAGAAACTAAAGGAGCACTAAAAAGTATTATAAAAATCATGCATGTGTATTGCATTATTCAAAAATGAATCTATGCAGTGAGAAAAACAGACACAGTTTATTTATGCCAAGTCTAAGCGGTTGTGTTCAAATAAAACAATACACATGGAAAGCCAGGCTCCTAGCCTTCATCATTTACAGCTTATGGATAGTCCTGCTATAAATTGGCCCACAATTTTTTATAGCCAATAAAAACAAGTAATAAGGCAATAAAACAGCTTCTTTTTAATCACTATAAAAGTGGTGAACAAATAGCATTATTGCCTAGTAAGGCCGTAGCAAAGATGCATGTATTTAATTTAAACACCATCTTGATAACAATAAATACAAGAAATACGGGTGATTATATCTATGGGGATTAGAATGTGAAAATGATACAGATAGAATAATGGTTCCTCTAACAAGGACCTCTGATCCTTTACTTAGGAATAATCAATCATGAGAGGGTGGATTTTTCACCCAGCAGTAACATGCAGTGGACTGTGCATGTCAAGTGAAGTCTAGCAGTTCCTGTACACAGCACTCACTTATCTTTGTTTAATTACAATCAAGATAAAAAGAAATGTAAAATTTAACAGTGTGTTCTATGGCTTGCCAGTGCTGATCTGCTGAAATTGTGTCCCTCAACACATAGGTGCATGTAACTCTTTTTAAAGAGAATCTGAAGTCTCGTTTTTTAGCAGTTATTTTTATTTATTCCTGTTCAGCATCAAATTCCAAGTAAATTTGCTGCATTCCCACAGCAAAATGAGTGTTATAAAGCAGAGAAATAGACCTGCAAAGTTCTATGACTTTACAGGTCGCAGATTGTGCTGCCCTGAAGAGCTAGAGCTTTGCACAGTAGCTCTGCCTCTCCGCAATCAATCTCCGCGGATCTCAAACTCCTCCCTGCCCCTCTCAGTGAAAGAAGACTAAAAGGGGTGGGAGAGGCAGCGATCCGCAGAGACTGACCAGTGTAGAAGCAGAGCTAAAGTGTAAAGCTCTGCCTCTATGCGGAAATAGAAGCTCCAGAGCCCAGGAACTTTTCTGGGCTATTTCTCTGCTTTGTAACCCTCATTCTGCCGCGGGAATGTGGCGAATTTACTTGGAATATGATGCTGAACTGATACTGAATAAATTTAAAAAAGGTAAAAAAAGAGACTTCAGAGTCTCTTTAATCAAGCACCATGATAGAACGTATGAGAATTTATTGTAGTGGTTGGGATATATATAGTATATATGTATATATACAGTGTGTATATATATATATATATATATATATATATATATATATATATATATATATATATATATATATATACTGAATATATATATATATATATATATATATATATATATATATATATATATATACTCGTATTCATGAGGTACCATTTGTTGAAACTAGTTTATGAAATGAAGTACGCCATCGAACCCAGTTTTCAAAATAGTTGGAGCACATGTAAAGTGTATATAAACAAAATGCAATATGTGCAAATAATGTAAAATCTATATTTAACTAATAATAGAACAGAGAATAGAGGAAATGCTTGAAACTGAGATTTTGAATGGTTTTATGAAAAATGTCTGTTCAGTTACATTTCATGGTAGCTACACATTTAAAAAAAAAATATGGTGGAACATTTTCGCTTGACTAAGGCTAATTTCACACCAGGACGTTGCGTTAGAGGAGGCGTTAAGGTCGCATAACGTCCCCCTAACTCAACGCCTGGTGGTGCTGGATCTGGTCGTCAGAGTGAGCCGCGTTGTGCAGCTCACTCTGGCGTCAGTGATGCCGTGATGCGCACTCTTGTGCGCATGCGGCATCACGTGGTCCCGCCGGCCAATCGCCGCACAGAGCGGCTGCTCCAGGATGTAAACACTGCACGTCATAACGTGCAGTGCATATTAATTAGCCATGTGCCTGGCCGCTCTCCGCTCCTCCCCGACATTACTGAGCATGTGCAAGCGTCCAAAGTACTGCATACAGTACGTTGTCTTGTGACGCAGCGTTACAATGTAACGCAACGTCCGCACTGTGAACAGCCCCATTGATTTTTCATTACTGTGCGGTGGGCTGCGTTACAGGCTGCTCTAACGTGCGCCTGTAACGTCCCACTGTGAAACCAGCCTAAAGGTGCCCATTAATGGTACCATTTTTTACTAAATGCGATCTTTCAATGCGATTTGAATGATTGAAACTAACCTGAAGGTAATTATTGATCGTTCACATTTACTGAATGATTCTTTATTCAAATGTGATCATAAAATCCAACTTTCGGATTGATTTCATCCTATTAAGCAATCAAATAAACAATCGCTTCTTATTGATTGCCTTCATAAACAGCAAACTTTCTACATAATTTGATCATTCAAATCACATTAAAAGATCACATTTGGTGAAAAAATCGTACCGTTAATGGTACCTTAAGTGAAGTAATTAGTAACTGATCAGTAACCTGACTGGTATAAACAGAACCTGGGAATACACATTGAGTTTCTTCAGCAGATTTACTGGCCGATCGATTTTCTGATCGTATTTTTGTTCGATTTTCATTCACTTCTATGAGAAAATAGATGAAAAAAAACGCCTCGTGCTTTGCATGCAGTAGAGAGAAGATAAGATGTGGACATGGATCAATGTCTGATAAAAAAAAGTTGTACATTGAACAACATTTTCTTATTTTTCACTGATTTTCATTAGATTTGATGTTTATATTCAATCTAATGTCTAATCTGTTTAATAACATACAGCACCTTTGGTCATTAGCTGTTTTATATACTCACAGTTAGCTTTTATGAACATAATTCGTTTGTTAAGATTTTTTTGAAATGTATTTCTTGCCGCAGAATAAAATCCCCTGCAATATTTTGTGTTCAAGTGTAGTGTTGGGCGAACAGTGTTCGCCACTGTTCGGGTTCTGCAGAACATCACCCTGTTCGGGTGATGTTCGAGTTCGGCCGAACACCTCATGGTGTTCGGCCTTTTTAGTTCGGGTTCGCCCGAACAGCTCAATGCCCAGCCGAACAGGCCGAACAGGGCCCCTGTTCGGCCGAACAGGGCCCCTGTTCGGCCGAACAGGGCCCCTGTTCGGCCGAATACTGCCCCCCTATGGGCATAAGGGGAGAGCATGCCCCGGTCGCGGGGGGGGTCGGAAATTCCCCCCACCCCCTCCGCTAGCGCTCCCCCCTCTGCCCGCTTCCCCATACAAAAATTTTCCGTAAAGTTCAATAGTACCTTCAGTGCCTGGCTGGCACTGTGGTGTGAGTGAGTAGGAGGAGTCCGAGTAGGACGCGTTGAGGCCGGGCAGCGGGCGGTTCAGCGGTAGTACCCTTGTGGTACTTCCGCCCTTTCTCTGACCTCACGTCCTCTACGTGATGACGCATACGAGGGTACGCGTGACGCGTACCCTTGTATGCAGAGGACGTGAGGTCAGAGAAAGGGCGGAAGTACCACAAGGGTACTACCGCTGAACCACCCGCTGCTCAGCCTCAACGCGTCCTACTCGGACTCCTCCTACTCACTCACACCACAGTGCCAGCCAGCCACTGAAGGTACTATTGAACTTTACGTAAAATTTTTGTATGGGGAAGCGGGCAGAGGTAGGAGCGCTAGCGGAGGGGGTGGGGGGAATTCCCCCCCCCCCCCCCGCGACCGGGGCATGCTCCCCCCTTATGCCTGCGACCCCATAGGGCCCCCAAAAGCGGGATGTTCGGGGGAGTTCGGGGTTCGGGCCGAACATGCCGAACATCTGGCCCATGTTCGGCGAACGGACCCGAACCCGAACATCCAGGTGTTCACCCAACACTATTCAAGTGCTGCTACTTTTTCATATGACAATTCAATCTTTTAACATAAGGTGCTCTTATAGATCATAAACATGTTTGTTCTAGCCTTAGATACCTATTAGACTATATAAAGTATGTGTTTGATGAAGGGTTCTTTTCATCAAGAAAGTATCAATATCACTCTGTTCTGTAATATTGACTGTGATATTTTAGGAAAGAAGGCTGCGTCTTCTGGGAGCTTAGTAGGAGGGTTCAGTCCCCCAGTTACCCAGTAAGGCTGCTCCAACGAAAAGTTAATATTCAAATTATATTTCATAGTTAATAATAATATCACTGCTATTCAGTATCTCACTACCCATTAACATTTTATGTCCATTATATCTGGTATATAATGACTATGTTCTATACTTATATGTTTATGCTGTTATTTACATAAATAATGTATAATCTTATTGATATTGTTGAAATTTGGCCATTTAGGCCTTGTTGTAAACTTAAGAAAATTTCAGAATAAAAATTATTGAAACATAAACATGTTTGTTTGCAAGTATTTTCATTACTAAGCACCTTTAAATGTATGAAAGACAGCAAGCAATGGGCAGCGCTCACAGGCTGCAAGTGAAGTGATAGCTCCAGAGATATGCCCAGCCCCTTGAGGCTAGATACACACCTTGAATACAAATCAAACTCTATTCCTGGGCAGCACAGTGGCATAGTGGTTAGCACTCTTGCCTTGCAGCACTGGTCCCAGGTTCAAATCCCAGCCAGGACACTGTCTATGCAGAGTTTGTATGTTGTCCCCATGTCTGCATGGTTTTTCTCTGGGCACTCCAGTTTCCGCCCATGTTTAAAAAACTTTGATACACAGGAGTGTGTAAGCCCTCCGACTAAAATGAAATGCCAAGCAGAAATTTGCCTTCTTATAACAGAAGGTATTTGTGATTATTCAAGTTTGAGTGTACTTTTGAGGTGTCCCACAGTGCATCACTGCTAAATATGCAAATCATCCCTTTATGTCCCTGAAAGCCAAACACACCTCCAGAACTGCTGGAATGCAATGATTTGTCAGCTTGTTAATTGTACAGAGCCACAATAATCCAGCATGCATTCAGCCTGGTGGGCCCTTAACTTCTTCAGGACCGCCCCATGCCAATGGGCATGGCCACGGCGGCAGCCCCAGGACCGCCTAACGCCAATTGGCGTCAAGTCTTGGGGCTGAAGTTTGCAGGAGATCGCGCGCAGGCTGCGCGCGCATCTCCAGCTCGGGGCGGAGCTCCGCCCCTCCTTCAGTCTCTGAATGGCAATAGCCGCTCGGGAGACTGTTAGATGGCGTAATCACCATCTATTTACATGTACAGTGCTGCAATCAGCAGCAGCGCTGTACTGGGGACAGCCGTGTGACACGGCTGTCCCCCTGGGGGGCAAGAGAGCGATCAGCTCTCATAGGCAGATGCCTATGACAGCCGATCGCCAGGATTGGCCGGCTGAAGGGAGGAAGGGCTTTGATTAAAAAAAAAATAGTAAAAAAAAAAAAAAATTTAATAAAGATATAAATATTTATTTAAAAAAAAAATAAACAACTTGGGGGCGATCAGACCCCACCAACAGAGAGGTCTGTTGGTGGGGGGAAAAGGGGGGGGGGAAATCACTCGTGTGCTGTGTCGTGCTGCCCTGCAGCTTGGCCTTAAAGCTGCAGTGGCCATTTTAGGAAAAATGTGCCTGGTTTTTAAGGGGGTTTACCACTGTGGTCCTCAAGTGGTTAAAGAAACTCAGAGAAGACGTAATAGAATAGATTTATACTATGGGTCTTTATCCAGCCCCATTCACATGGATTGCTTCCATGCCACCATCCTCAACCTTCTCTATCACCAGGTCCAGTAACTTTGGCCAGTCGCGGCCAGTTTTACGCATGCACAGTGACTCCCTGTGTCTCTCCGGCTCCTGCCTTATGCATGCACCTGCGCAGTACGGAGGGAGTGCACTGTGTTTGCTCAGACTGGCCCTGACTGGCTGAAGTTAGGGGACCAGGTACCAGCGATAGAGAAGGCTGAGGATGGCAGCGTGGGAGAGATCCATGTGGATGGGGCTGGAGGAAGCCCCAGGTATGTATAAATCTATTATCTTACTTCATCTCTGCATCTCTTTAACTAAAGTTAAGTGCTATAAAAACACTTGCAATACACTTAACAAAGATATTACTATAAACAACTTCATATAAAACAGAGTGCAGTCTGCACTGTACTGAAGAGGGTTATCTCTTCCTAATAAGAAAGTAACTGCAGGATTCTATGGTTAATGGCACATCAGCAGACAGTGTCAAACCAGGTTTAATTTCTAATGAATGGGGTTGCAGGGCTGCTATGATGAAAGGCTCTTACTTACTGTGGGGCATGAAGGGTTCCCAAGAGTTTTGCTCATCATCATGTATTTTCCACTTTTACACATACTGCAACCAATTCCATATTTCCGTAGAATCCAAAATGACCTCTACTTCATATTCTTCTTGCCTGTTGAATACAATGGGGGCAATGGGTGCCAGATTATGACCAGGGGTTAAATCTGACTGGACTAGCATAGGCAAAGAAGGACATGACACTAAATTAATCTTGTTGGAACTTGGAAGTAGAAGTTAAAATTTCACTGGGTTAATTACCCTGTTCCCCAGGAACACATTTGGGCCCCTGTTGCTTGGATGAACCAGGCAATCTGAGCTTGTTAGTCGCAAACTTATTTTAATCATCTATTATAAATTCTAGGTTGTTCATCAAGAAAGTATTCCATCATTGGTTATTGCATATATGCAAAGGAAACCACAGCAGCAAATTCAAAGGGTTTCTACTATTCAGCTATAGCAGAAAGAAAGGAGTTCTGGCAAAAATCATCTTTCAACTAACCAATGTGAATTCTCCTCCGGCTCCTGATGGGCAAATGCACTTGAAAAGTAGTTGTACGGATCAGCAGGAGAGCATATAACCACACAGGATATTGGGTCAGCAAGAGAGTACTTAGACAATCAAGCAGGTTTCAGCAGCAGTTCGAGTAGACAGGCAAGGCAGTGATAAGCTACGGAGTAGGCAGGCGGGCAAACTAAGGTTCAGTAACTGAGGTAATCAGTTAGGTAAAGGGATCAGCATATTAATGAGTACCAGGAAAAAGCAGACAAGGAATTTAGCTGAATAATACAGCACTCTGGTACTGTCAGCACAGGTCTTGAATGGCCTTACTGGAACCTATTAGAAGAATATGCACACAAACTCTCATGTATATATGTACATCACCATGCTCCAGCTAACACTGTATTGTAAACCCAAGTGCTGCAACGTGCACAGGCATGTGTGCACACAAGCGGGCACACAAACAACTTCTGCATGTATAGCAACAGCATGGTACCATAGTAAAAGAGATTCTGTGGCAATCCGGCCTACCTGAAGTTCTGACTTGTCACTAAAAACATCTGGCGTATTATGAAATGTAAAATATATAGTTACATGGTTTTCTAACTTGAAAAAAGACATGCATCCATTTTGTTTAACCTCCCATACAAGTATCATCTTTTGTTAGGAATCAGTAAAAATTAACCCCTGCTGGTGGCAGGGAGTTCCTGGACTGTGATGAACTTCCTCTGTCCACCAATAGGTGATCCTTTATTAACTTGTAAGGGTATAGGGCAAGGTGAAGGCTGTCAGTGTATACAAAGTATTACATATTTCTTATCTAACATATTAAATCAATATCTTATGTTTCCCAAATATTGGCATTTCCCCTTATGCCAGTTCATTGTGTGCCAAATTAACCAAAGTGATAAATAAACAGTAAAACATGAACATTTTTTATTATTTCTCTTTTTTTAATGCTGTTTTTATATTCTTAATGTATAATCCATAAACACTGCATTCACTAAGTAAGTTTCAATTTATTTTTCCATAAATATTTGTAGTTTTTAGCTTACCAGAGTAAACAAATAATGAAAAAAGGGAATATTTTTAATAGTTATTTGATTGTTTCCTATTAAGTTATTTATTTTAAACACGTGTAGTTCCTGACAAGAACATGAACAATGAAAGTAATTGTTATAAAGTATTAATAGAAACATAATCACCTGAGTGATTATTTGTTCAGAAAATAATTTTCTGTGACATTCTTATCCACAAAACTCATTATTGAATACTTAACCATCTACTTTCATTCAAGCATTGGTGCTGAATCCCTCAATATTTAGAAATGTCATCTTAAACAAGGTGTTGAGAGCCATGTCATACCACTCATTTAAGGTTAAAAAAAAAAAGCAGGCATCACAGGCACACTCAAATATTATGGTTATTATTATTAGTATTATTATTATCATTATATGTGAATAATTCTTTCAAATATGAATTATTTATCAAATTAACTAGAAGTGTTGGTTATTATGTATTATACCTGATGATTATTCATATTACTTATTTATTTATTTTAAGTATTTATATAGCGCCAACATACAGTATTACGCAGCACTGTACAGAGTATATTGTCTTGTCACTAACTGTCCTTCAGAGGGGCTCACAATCTAATCCCTACCATAGTCCTATGTCTATGTATGTATCGTGTAGTGTATGTATCGTAGTCTAGGGCCAATTTAGGGGGAAGCCAATTAACTTATCTGTATGTTTTTTGGGATGTGGGAGGAAACCTGAGTGCCTGAAGGAAACCCACGTAGACCCCGGGAGAACATACAAACGCCTTGCAGCTGTGGCTGGCTGGGATTGGAACCGGGGACCCAGCGCTGCAAGACGAGAGCACTAGCCACTACGCCACCGTGCTGCCCAGATTTATATTTTAAAACCATCCCCCCAGCCACATTTGACCCTACATCTTCCGTGCAGTGTGTCCACTGCCTGAACAATACCAATAAACTGCAGTAATATAATATTCTATTTTGAAAAGCCCAATATTTATTTAATCTGAAGGAATAAAGGATTGTCTTCTTCAATGCAAGATAAGCCTATTATGTAGCCGAACTCCACTTCTGAAGTTTAGTGTGAGGAGGTGAGGGGTGGTGTTAGACGTAGGTTTGGGGGGCAGTTAGTGTCATGAATAGGTGAGGAAAGTTAGTGGGAGAATTAGGTTAGTTAAGGTGACAGTAGAATATTGGTAAAATTACCAGTATACTTGTATCGGTATACCAGATGCCCAAATTCTTGGACGGCTTTGTGTACAAAGGTTAACTCCCACACCTTTGGGAACATACCTCAGGCGGGAGGGGGGAGAGAGAGTTGATTTATGGTGGAATCTGAAAGCCCTGTTTAATCAAGATTAAAAGAAAACCCCTGAAGATTATGATGATTGGAAAAGCTCATTAAAAAGGATTATGCCAATAATCAATAAACAGAAAGACAAAGGAGTTGATTCTCAAAGGTTACTTATTTTTCACCTTAACTGCAAGGAGTGCTAATGCAAGAGATACACAACTAAGGAGAAATAATTAATGAGATAAATATATAAGGAGAGCTAAACCATGATTTAAGTCAGTTAAGGATAGTTATACAATAAATTAAGTCAGTTAAGGAGAGCTAAACTATGATTTAAGTCAGTTAAGGAGAGTTATGCAGTGAATTAAGTCAATTAGGAAGATCTTAACCATGAGTTAAGCCAGTTAGGGAGAGCTAAATTGTGAGTTAAAGGCCCATACACACGTCGTATTTTAGCGAACGACCCGTCGTTTGAACGTTCCGTCGTTCGGACGTTTTCGCGTCAAATCCGACGTGTGTACAGACTATCGTTCGGGTGATAAGACTGGTTACCAGCGATCCGCCCGGCGGATCGTTGGTAACCAGTCTTATCACCCGAATAAGGACTCAGGACTCTACCTACCTACTTAACTTGCTTGAACCCAAAAATGGAAATAACAATGCTAATGCCTAAGAATCGTAGCCAGAATGCCCAATATTTTAATTATCTGAATACTAGACTGCCAGCAAAATTCTAAATATAAAAATCTTAGGATGAGACTAATTTTCTCTAGTCACTTTAAGCAAGACCTACAAAGTTTTCTTTGCCTCAAAGTTTTGTATCTCTCTCTTTTTTATTGCATGGACAGTGGAGTGTTAAGGATTAACATATTTAATTAGGGAACTCCTGCTAACTTAAGCAACAATTCATGGATCCATCTACCCTTTATTATCCCAGTAAGATATCAATTTCAATGCATATCCCCTTGAGAATAATTAAAAAATGGTTATGGTGGTGTGGTTTGTAAATGTGTATGGTGTTTATATTCTAGATGTGCATTAAGCAGTGTATTCATATGAATGTTATCAGACCCCCGATGTCCCTGTCATTTTATTGTAGGTATTGGAATCACTTCCCTGAAGGCACCCCTGATGTATTGTTTTGAAGTACACTGTTAGGAAAATATAATTCTTTGTGATTAAGATCCCAGGCTGCATCTTAACTATCTGCAATCACACAGACATAATAGGATTCCTACTCTACCCTTATGCTTACAACCAATTATCAGCTTAACTTTTGTCTCATATTTGATGTCCAACTGCCTTCTTAAAATGTTTTTATTTTTCAGAGAGCTTATTAAGTATTAACTGATTGCTGTGAAACAAGATGAAAATAGATATTTTATTTCTTATTTGCTTTTCTAATATGTTTTGCGTTCTTAGTTTATGGTATTTTTTTTTCATATAATTTATTATGGAAAAATGAACATTCCAATCTTATATTCCAAGCATCGGTATACATTTCACCAAGTTTTCAAATTTTACAAAAACAGAACTCCCCAATCCCCTCATCCTCCCTTATCCACAAACATAATCATCATCATATCAATATCTCATTATAACAAAAAACAAAACAAAAGAATTCCATAATTTTCATGTATCCCCTTAAAGGGACTCCGAGCAGTGCGGAAACTATGGAAAGATGCATATCATTTTAAAGCTCTCTTTCTCCTCTTTCCAATGATTAATAAACTGCCACCCTACGCCTTTTAGTTTTTGCGATTTTCGCGATTGAAATAGCAGCGCCCGCGAAAATAGAGAAAACTAAAAGGCGTAGGGTGACGGTTTATGTGTCGTCAGAAAGAGGAGAAAGAGAGCTTTAAAATGATATATATCTTTCCATAGTTACATTGTATTACACAGGGTGACTTTTTCTCAAAGACAGCAGCTCCATTTAGCAGAAAAAGTCGCCCTGTGTAATACAATGTAACTATGGAAAGATATATATCATTTTAAAGCTCTCTTTCTCCTCTTTCTGGAGAAAGATAGCTTTAAAATGATATGCATCTTTCCATAGTTTCCGCACTGCTCGGAGTCCCTTTAAATTCCATACCCTCCTATAATATATCCTTACATTCCCTTGAGTTCTCCTCCTCCTACATCTCCATCATATCCCCATATTCCCTTGTATCCTGAAACTCATTCCAATTTTCCCATTTTACATGAAACCCCTCTAATTTATCTTGTAATGCAATTTGAATCTCCAACCCCTTTACCTTATTAAGTCTTTCAACCCATTCCTTAATGGAGGACTCTGGCATCTCCACTTAGCCGGAATCAAACGCTTAGCTGCAATCAATAATTGAGGTAACAAAGATCTCTTATATCTACCAATAGATGCACGCTTCATTCAGCAACACTTTCACAACATCCAAATCACCCTCTCCTTCACACAATCCCCCAATACATTCCAACACACCTCTCCAAAACCCTGAAATAACCAGGCACTCCCACACCAAATTCAACAGTGTACCCTTTGCCCCACATCCTCTCCAGCATCTATCACTGATTCCCTAAAACATTACAGCTAATTTATCCGGTGTCCTATACCACCTAGATAACAACTTGAAATTAATGTATTTTATTCTAGAGCTTACAGACGTAGCATGAGCTAAAATACATATCTTCCACTTCTGTCCATTATCCAAAGAGATGCCAATTTCCTCCTCCCACCTATCTAAGTAACAAGGAAAATTCCCTTCTCCCCTCCGATTCATTTCTCTATACAGGAATGACACTAGATGTACAGGAGGAGCCTCCAAAACAAATAACTTTTCAAACTCAGACAACTCAACTCTATAGTAAGAGGTTCTCTCCTTCTCTGCCAAAAAATGCTTCAACTGTGCATATCTCCAAAAATCAAATGGAAATTGTCCAAATTTCTCCCGTATCTCATTAAGAGACTTGATTTTCCCATTTTTCAAAATATCCTTTAAGACCACCCCTCCCCTATTCCCCCATAATCCAAAAAAAAAGTTTCTCCTTACCTGGCAGAAAAAAAGAGAAACCCTCCAATGGTGACAAAAGGGAAATCTCCCCAGACCAACCCCACTTTTAATTAACTCCATCCCAAATCTTAATTATATTCTTAATTCAAAAGGGAATTAATCCTGGCAGCCCCCTAGACACTCCTGGAAGCCAAAAAACGTTTGCCAGATCTAATCCGACCAATTATTTTTCAATATTGACCCAACTTTTCACTCCTCCCCCATATGTACAATCAAATAGTCTAACCAGGACACATGCAACATAATACGACTTCAGATCAGGAACCCCAGTCCCCCTTTTTCCTTGGAATTAACCAAAATTCCATATGCTAATCTCGAAGAACTCCCCGCCATACAAATCATATAAAAATTGATTTCAAGGCCCTGAAAAAAGCTGCAGGCACACAGATCGGAATCATTGACATACAAAAAACCCACCTAGGTAGTACGTTCATCTTAATAATCAGTGGCGTAGATAAGGAGCAGTGGGCCCCGGTGCAAGTTTTACAATGGGGCCCCCCAAGCACTCTACACATAACAATTGATACAGCGCACCAAAACCTGCAAATGGCAACCCCAGTGTCAGAGGCACAAGAAGGGGATGGGGAACAGTTTGTTAATGATTATCACTATTCAAAGTATCTATAGAAGTGATTATTATTAGCACAGGACCAATAGAGAGCTAATACAATAGTTGAGGGAGGGCCCTATTGCTACGCCCCTGTTAATAATATCTATGCACCCAAACCAAGAAAACCTCTTTCCTCCCCACCCCTCCAAATCTTTTTTAATTTAATTAAGTAATGGGACATAATTAAGACAATACAATTTTTTCAAATCACTAGGTAACATTATACCCAAATATCTGATTGCATCCTTTCTGAATGGAAATGAAAAATTACTCTTAACTGTATTCAAAAGCACTGGAACCAATGACACAATAAGCGCCTCAGATTTAGAAACATTAATCTTAAAATTAAAAAAAAAAACACATACCTCTCAATTTTCCTTTATCAAATTAGGCAATGACACCAGTGGTTCCGAAACATAAAACAGAATATCGTCTGCAAAGGCCGACATTTTATGAATCTCTTTTCCAACTACTACCCCATGGATATCCCCAGATTTCCTAACCATACACAAAAATACTTCTAACGTCAAAATAAAAATAATGGGAGACATAGGGCATCCTTGCCTCGTCCCATTGGACAAGGAGAAGGCATCCCACAGGGCCCCATTCGCTCCCACCCTTGCAGCTGAATTAGAGTATAATGCACCAACCCATCCTAACATATCTCCAAACCCCACATATTTTAAAGTGGACATAATAAAATTCCAGTCTACCCTGTCAAATGCCTTCTCCGCATCCATCGACAAAACCATAATCGGGACACCTCTCCCTAATGCCCATTCAAATAATGCAATTGGCCTTGCCACATTATCCCTCCCTTCTCTCCCTGGCACAAACCCCACCTGATCTCTTTTAATAACTGAGCTTAACCATAGCTTAATCCTTTCCACCAAGATTTTGCAAAAAACCTTTATGTCCAAATTTAACAATGAAATGGGCTTATAACTCTCACCTAAGGTCGGATCTTTTCCATTCTTGTGAATAACAGTAATATGCGCCTCTAACACGTCCCTGGGTAGTATTTTACTACCAAGGGAAGGAACCAACACATCCCCAAAAGTAGAGAACCAACACATCCCCAAAAGTTGAGAAATATTGCTTAGAAAAACCATCCGGCCCAGGTGACTTCCCCAACTTCATGGCTTCAGTCATTGGTGATACTTCAGCTTCAGTTATCTCCCCTTCCATTATATCTCTACTTTCCTGCGATATTTTAACCATACCCGATTCTTCTAAATAATCCCACACCCCTCTGTCAAAGTTTCCTGATCCATTCCTAGGAAGATTATACAAAGAAGAATAATACTCTTTAAAAATATTTGCAATTCTGTGTGCCTGCAACTCCATACCACCTCCCACATCCTTTATCTTAGGTATATACATACTCTGTCCTTTTAAAGCTCTAGCTAGCCATTTTTCACTTTTATTTGCATGCTAAAACCATCTAGCAGAACATTTTTTATTCCTTTCTCTTAGTCTATTTTCTAATAATGTATTCCTTACCCCTTTTAATTTTCCTAGGGCCTCCTGATCCAAAGAAACCTTATGTTCAAATTCCAGCACTCTATTTTCTGATAATAAAGCCGCAATTTTATCATTATACTCCCTCTTTTTCTTGGCTCCCAGGGAAATGAAAACTCCCCTTATCACAGCCTTATGGGCTTGCCATATTATGCCCCTGTCCATGCCCTCCACTTCATGTATATAAAAATATTCAACTAATGCATTTTTAATCTTATTTTTAATTTCCACATCATCAAGAAGCTTGCAATTGAGTCTCCAATGCCAACTACTTCTATTCCTCACCATTAAATCCAAATCAAACCATACTGGAGCGTGATCCGATATGGTAATATTTCCTATATAGGCCCCTTTGACTCTATCCCAAAAATATTGGTCCAAAAATAATATATCTATCCTCATGTATACCTTATGAACCCCTGAAAAAAATAATAATCCTTAATAGAAGGGAAAGGTACTCTCCACACATCTATTAGATGCAAACTTTCTAATAACCTTTTTATTGATTTATTAGCTACTGCTGAAAAAGCCCTGGTGCCCGATGACACATCCATCTACAATCTACAATCTACACCCAATTACAATCCCCCCCAAAAAACAAACACCCCTCCCTAAAACTCTCCAATTGTTCAAAGATTGATCTAAAAAATGTAGCCCGCGTTCCATTAGGTGCATAGATATTCACAAATGTATAAATCTGTTCTAATAAATTACTCTTTACAAAAATATACCTATCCAACTCATCTAATTTCTTATCTAAAAAAACAAAAGGGCAATTATTTCCCACCGCTTTATTCTATGCAGCTCCATTCACAATTTGCCTCTCTTAACAGGAGACCCCAAACCTTTAATTTATAGGAAAGAATTCTTAAACTATCACCTTCTCGAGACATCTTCCCCACCCTCCACTATCTGCTTATAGGAAATCAGAAGGAGAAAAAAAAGGCAAAAAATAAACCAAGAATAACCCCAAAATACATAAAAAACCAAAACAAAACCCCAATTATCCCCTCAGGATACCCCCTTCCAGAGAATCCCATTCTTCTAGTCTTCCAACCCCTAGAGACCCGCCCACAAGACATCCGAGAAGACTCAGCAGCCACCCTCCCATTACCTCCCCCCACTAGTTTTATCTCTATCTAACTAACGCATACATATTAATCAACCAATACTTATTCATATGTTTCATTACTGTAAAAAGGAAACGCTTATTTTTTCTACTGCCATTTATCCTGTTGGGAAAAAGAAACATTGAAATCATCACATCTCCAATCTTCAAACTCCACCAAAGGAATGTTTAAGGTCCCTCAAAACTTTTTTAGATCATCCTTTGACCTCAAAGTCACAGACTTCCCGCTCAAATCTGTACTTAAACTAAATGGAATACCCCACTTGTATTTAGCACCAGCTTTTTTTAACTCCTCCAATAAACGTTTCACTGTCCGTCTAATCGACAAAGTCCTCCACGAAAGATCCGGATATAAATCAATTACACTTTCAGCCACATTAACTGAGCCAATTTCTCTAGCTCTAAACATAGTCTCTTCCCTGTCAGAAAAGCGCAACAGCCTGCATACCACATCTCTTGGTTTCTTGCAACCATTTTTCTTGGGACCTAACGATCTATGCACTGTATCAATCTCAATTGGTCTGTCATTTTTCAAAATGATATTAAAGATCTTCAGAACAGTCTCCTTTAAATCAGCTGCAGCAACATTTTCAAAAAGCCCCTTTATTCTAATATTTTGTCTGCGACTCCGATTTTCATAGTCATCCAAGTGGGACATTAACGCAGATTATTAACTTTAGAAGACAAATAAGTCACAGTCTGCTCTACCTTCTCCACCTTATCCTCTGCCGCCCCTACCCTCTGACCAATATTAATTACTTCATTTTTAATATTCATCATTTCTTTATGAAACGATTTTTCCAATCTCTCAATCAGACTCTCCATATCAGACAGAGTTGGCAAAGATCTCACCCATTCCTGCCAGTCCTCCTCCTCCTCTTCCTCCGTCCCTGCTCCTGCTAACATTTTCCTTTTCCTTGCAGAGCCTTTTATCGATACACACTCGTCCCCAGATTGTCCGACAGCACAAGGGATCTCGGCAGGTGATTCCTCCATCTCCTCCCCACCTCCAGCAGATTCTTTGGATCTTACCTCCATGAAGCCACGTATATCCGCAGTCTGTGAACTGCTATCACTCTTTCCTCTGTTTCTCCCACGAGTCATCTCCAAGTTTCCCTTCTGGCCAAAAGCACCAGATAGTGATCTCCAATTTCCTCTCCACCTCTCTCCTTCCACCACCCAAACAGACTAGGACCTGTAGGTACTTTGGCCAGTCGCACCAAACCCTGCAGTAATCAGCGTCCTTCCATCTCTTAGATTGCCGCTCTTCCTCCTCCTACCACCGTCTGAATCCTTCAATGAGCCGGCTCCCCCTCTCTCACGCTGCGACTCTCTGCTCCAGGTAGTAGTCGGCTCTAGAATCAAACAAGTGTGTGACGCGGCGGTAATCCAATCACTTCCTGGTGAGGGGGAGGATCAGAGCGCACCTCTCAGGATGTCAGCACGCCGCCTCTGCCCCGCTCATCTCTCCCAGTTTATTGTATTTTTAAGCCAAGTGGTGCTTTAGTTTAAAATTGATTTTGCAGCATAAAGTGCCATTTCATTTTTTTTTCCAGAAGTATTTGAGAATACCAACATTTCCACCAGTATTTCATACAAAGTAAAATATGAACCGGGGATAATTCCTTTAATAAGAAATAACTGCTTTAATTGTTGTGATTACAGCTGAGAGCCGTAGAAAACAACATTTGGGCAAAAAGCCCTTTCTTTAGCTGATATCTTTTTCGTCAGACTCCAGAAGTTTGGAGAATAGATCACTTTGTATTTGTATACTAGGGTCCTTGCTGAAAGGTTAATATATGGTTGGCCTTATGGTAATTTTTTATTTTGAATAGATTTTTATTTAAAAAAATGTTTTTATTTAATTTTTTTAAAAAAACATAGTCATATTACTGCTTTAATCAGCCATGCCGGTTGGATTTCCATTAAAGTAAAACTACAGTCTGGATTAGGCATACAATAAAAAACCTGTCTGCTAAATCCCCATTGACTATATAGTGATCCTACCTAGCTTTGACCTAAAAGTAACCCCCACCCATTCAGCCCACTCAATACTTACGGTGTGTGTATGTTCATGTGTGGTGTTGAAAGAGTCTTTGCATTAGAAGGTGTGAGGGGAACGTGTCATTATGCGTTCTTGCATAAGGAGTGACATCAATTTGTTCATGCTGCTGGAAAATAGTGATGTGGTTAGGAGAAATTAGAAAGCCCACAGCCACTTATGAGACCACTGTAACGATTGTGGGATATCTCTGTGGTCAGCGCACAAGATGTGCGCTGACACTGCGGAAGTCCTCCAGAAGCGTGTCAAAATGCTAGAACCCAGCTTTTGGTGCGAAGCACCAGTAGAGGGGAATTCCCACCGGCAGATGGAGCTGTGGAGTGCAGAGGAATAAACCCTCTGCGCTGCCACAGATGCCAGATGGAAATTGTACGAAGAGAAGCAACACAGGGCAAGATAGCCCCTAAAGAGACAGAGCACAGAGACAGAATCAATGTGTGTCCACCAAACTAGTCGCTACCCAGTGACGGTGAACACACAACAGCGGAAATGAAGTGGGAACACAATCGCAAGAATGGTGATTGCCAAATAGTGACACCAGACTGAGCAGGACAGAGCACGAGAGTAGCAAAGGCACAGCAAACAACAATCAGAGGATATGGAAAATAACAACCGCTAGCTAAACGCGAACACCGCACTCATTCGCAACAGCGAACGCGTTTTCTGCCCAATCACCGCACGTTAGGCGCCCAGTGATAAGCGTGCCACCCTAACTAGCCACAAGTAACAAAAATGAGCAAAACCAAATAAGACAGATAAATGAGGTAGCCAGTAGCAACCGCTGCTCCAGCTTACACTCCAGGAACACAGATCAGAAGGATCCACAGCCGCTACCGCTAGAGGCTAGTGCGATCCAAACAAGACGGACAGATGAGGTAGCCAGTAGCAACCGCTGCTCCAGCTTACACTCCAAGAATACAGATCAGAAGGATCCACAGCCGCTACCGCTAGAGGCTAGTGCAATCCAAACAAGACAGACAGATGAGGTAGCCAGTAGCAACCGCTGCTCCAGCTTACACTCCAAGAATACAGATCAGAAGGATCCACAGCCGCTACCGCTAGAGGCTAGTGCGATCCAAACAAGACAGAGCGATTCACTATCAACCACCGCTATCAATCGTGACAGAAAAACAAGACAGGACTAGGCAATACAGATTATACACAAACTGACTGCACTAAATAGGAATGCAAGGAGCACTCCCCAAGAATTAACTATACTAAGATAGCAGTGGCTGACACTGCAGGTGAGTCCAGCAGGAACAAACCTCTATGAGCAGCAAAGGATTCTGGGATCACATGGTATTTATACTGCAAGCCTTCAAAGGAGGCAGCTAGGCCATTTGCATGACAAGTGTATGCAAATTGATCAGCAGCAGAGCAGGTCTGAAACTTGCAAGGCACAGGCAGGTCTCTTTTCCAGGGACCTGCAGCCCTCAGACTTAAGGAATGGACAAACAGCTGTCTGCCCGTGCAGACCGCTGAGCAGATCGTTACAGTGCCCCCCCCCCCCCCCCTCTAGGGACGGATTCCAGACGTCTCTCAAAACTGACGTTTCCAAAAAAATCTAACTGAAGACTCATAAAGGTCAGGTCAGCCCGACAAGGCCCAATTCCAGAGTCAATCCTCCCGAAACCGGCCTCGTCGGAAACAGAAACCACCGAAACATGCCCATCAGTACTACAAGTCTCAGCGTAACACACATCAGAACTGTGAATGCCAGAGAACAAGCCATCAACACCCTCCAGGCAATACCCACCACCTTCCAGGGAGCGTCCAAAAATACCAAACCTGCCACAATACCTATTCGAAGTGTCCCTTTCAACAGAGAAGCCACTGTTGATCCCATCCAGGTCACCCAAAAAAAATTCTCCCAAAATCTCCCAGAACACTTTGAAGCTCCGCAGAGATCTCAAGAGGCCAGAACGCTCACCAGGCTCACATGGAGAACTACCAAGAACCCATATGGAAACTATGATTATTCCGGATTCAGGATTACCAGGACAATTATCAAGATCAGGGCTGCCAGGGACCACTTCTGGGCATGCAGGCAGGCAGGCAACATCAGAACATGTCTCCACCGGTGAAGCATCTGAGCATGCTGGTAACCGAGGCACACTTGGGCTTTCTGGGTCACAGAGTACATCGGGGTACACTAGCACAGGAGAAACCTCAGGACATGTCGGGGAACTGTCAACCTCAGAGTCCGACACGACAAGACCAAAACCAGGACCGGGCAGAAAATCATCACGAGTAGTGGTCACAGGTACTGGTCTTCCAAAAGAAGACTTGGACTCAGACTTAGAAGTTTCCATGACTATAATTGTATCTGACTAAAACTCATCATTGACTACGCATGACTGAAGCTCCACAGGAGCTGCAAGGTTAGTCAGCATAATGGCAATGCCTACAGAAGTGGGCAATACCTCAGACAGATCTGGGGGGCAGGAGGCATCCCCCAAGAGTTCTGCACCCTTTGGGAGGAACTTGGGAACCTCCAAAACATCAAACAAGACCCCAGAAATATCATTTTCCAAGTTTTCTGACAAGGATTCTGAACTATCCATGTTACAGGGCCGAACATTAAATACCTTCTGCGGACAGGGCAGATGTCCCAGGAATGGTTCTACCATATGCTGAGACTGAATTTCATCATCAAGACAAGGATACACAGGAATATCTAGTGAAGCTAGCTCTGATTTTCTGAGTTGCGTTTCACTGCAGGCACAATCCTCCATAGCAGTCAAACCAGACTGCAATTCTAAAATAGTAGAGAAACAGGTGAGAATAGTAGCAATACCTAGACGAGCCTCTAGGGTCACTGCAGGAGATTTTAAGCAAGGCAATATTGACTCATCCAGAGTACAGGGTGGAGAGTCAGTACTTTCTTCAGAGCAAGAAAGGGACTCACAAATGTCAGTGCGGGTGGACATCATGTTTTTATTCATGGTACAGGGCAGGCTCAGAGAAACCTTCTTGGACACAGCAAAGATGCTTCAGTATCAGATTCGCAAAACCAAAGTGCTGTCTCACTCCTAGACTCGGCTAACGATGTTGAATCCGAGGAGTCAGAACGCACAATTTGCGAATCCAAGATTGCAATCGATTGCGAAACTGGACAATTCGAGGACAGGGATTCTGAGGTCTCCAGGCTGGATTGCTAGATCTCAGAAACGCCAGCTGACAATGTGCTTTTTTAAACATCTACTGAGTGAAGTACACGTTGTTCATTCAGAATCATTTTCCACATACAAATCAGCGGGCTCACAAAGTCCTATTCACACACGTTTTCTTTTATTAAGGCGGAAGCAGAACTTATGCATGCTCTCACGACAGACTCACTTCTGGCAATGTAATACTCACAAAACGACTTTGAATCATTCTCCAATTCATACACCAGCGCTTTGAGCTGCTTTTTCTGGAACGGGGGCTCCCATTCACACCTGACTAGGTCTGAACATTCATATTGAACAATATTTGTAGAAGAAGTTGTGACAACACCATGAGAAACTTTATTTATCATATTAACCTTAATCTTGAAACTGCATAGTTTGGGAATATTCCCCATAGCAAGATCATAGATGGAAGATCTTAAAGTAGTAATGGGAGAAGAAGATCAGTTTTTACATGACAAGGGATCCCACATATCATTGACAAAACTGACACATTCATGTTGATCACCATCTGCAGGAACATCTGAGAAACAGGCTTTACATCGCATAGATTCAAACTTCACACAATCAGGAGAGGATCTCTCAAGATTCGCACAGTAATCAACCACAGTGGTACACCCCTTCACTTCAGTTCACACAATATCTAGACTCACATGTTTTACCCCAGAAAGGCAGGAACACTCATCCGATAACGATGTCTCTTTATTGAAGTCAATTGATTGGTGTGTGCAATTCATCCAAAATCGTCTGCCACACACAAATCACCGGATCCACAAAACATTCGTCACACTCATCAGAGTCAATCAAAGTGTACACCGAATCAAGACAAGCATAAAGAATCTCTTCGCTTTTTGCAATGTAAAAATCGCAAAAAGCCTTCCAATCAAATTCAAATTCTTTCATCAAGGCCCCAATTTCCCATGAGGCAAATGGAGGCTCAAACAAGCCTGTATCAAGGTAAGATTCATATGGGTTGGGCTCAGGAACATGTATAGATTATTTTACTCCTTTAATATACTGAACGGCTTTGCATGGAAGGGATAGAACAGATGACTGATTAGCAAATACATACTCATCAAAAATGGGTGGTAAAGAAGGCAGTTTAAACCAGTGGGAAAAAATCAATGTAAGAAACTGATAAAGATTATCCTCCCAGGAATTGCTTCTCAAAATATCATGAGCCCACACAAACAGATCTCCTTGCAACAGCACATAAGCATTGGAGAGCAGACGTGGACAGATCAGTAATTTGAAAGGTAGGATTCAGACAAAATTTTACACATTCAGAGAGGAAATCCTCTTTTGTCTCTGAATCTAATCTTTTAAAGCTCTTAAAGACATAGGAACCATATTCGACAAAAACGTACAAATCGGAAATTCCCTCTACACTGGGAATTTCGGTTTGGCTGCTCATACTGTAACGATTGTGGGATATCTCCGTGGTCAGCGCACAAGATGTGCGCTGACACTGTGGAAGTCCTCCAGAAGTATGTCAAAATGCTAGAACCCAGCTTTTGGTGCAAAGCACCAGTAGAGGGGAATTCCCACCGGCAGATGGAGCTGTAAAGTGCAGAGGAATAAACCCTCTGCGCTGCCACAGATGCTAGATGGAAATTGTATGAAGAGAAGCAACACAGGGCAAGATAGCCCCTAAAGAGAGAGAGCACAGAGACAGAATCAATGTGTGTCCACCAAACTAGCCGCCACCCAGCGACCGTGAACACACAACAGTGGAAACGAAGTGGGAACGCAATCGCAAGAATGGCGATTGCCAAATAGTGACACCAGACTGAGCAGGACAGAGCACGAGAGTAGCAAAGGCACAGCAAAGAACAATCAGAGGATAAGGAAAATAACAAACGCTAGCTAAACGCGAACACCGCACTCATTCGTTTTCTGCACGATCACCGCACGTTAGGCACCCAATGATAAGCGTGCCACCCTAACTAGCCACATGTAACACAAATGAGCAAAAACAGACAAGACAGACAAATAAGGTAGCCAGTAGCAACCACTGCTCCAGCTTACACTCCAGGAACACAGATCAGAAGGATCCACAGCCACTACCGCTAGAGGCTAGTGCGATCCAAACAAGACGGACAGATGAGGTAGCCAGTAGCAACCGCTGCTCCAGCTTACACTCCAAGAATACAGATCAGAAGGATCCACAGCCGCTACCGCTAGAGGCTAGTGCGATCCAAACAAGACAGAGTGATTCGCTATCAACCACCGCTATCAATCGCAACAGAAAAACAAGACAGGACTAGGCAATACAGATTATACACAAACTGACTGCACTAAATAGGAATGCAAAGAGCACTCCCCAAGAATTAACTATGCTAAGATAGCAGTGGCTGACACTCCAGGTGAGTCCAGCAGGAACAAACCTCTATGAGCAGCAAAGGATTCTGGGATCACATGGTATTTATACTGCAAGCCTTCAAAGGAGGCAGCTAGGCCGTTTGCATGACAAGTGTATGCAAATTGCTCAGCAGCAGAGCAGGTCTGAAACCTGCAAAGCACAGGCAGGTCTCTTTTCCAGGGACCTGCAGCCCTCAGACTTAAGGAATGGACAAACAGCTGTCTGCCCTTGCAGACCGCTGAGCAGATCGTTACAACCACACTCTGTTGCTTATTTGGCAATTAGTGGGCAATAAAAAGGACACATAACTATTTCATTCAGATTCTGGAGGCACATGGCTACCTAATTCTTCATCTGGAGGTCACACATAGATACCTTTATCTTGGGGTACACATACCCACTTATTTTTTTTATCTGAGGGACATAAATGGGTAGTTAATACTGATATCTGGGGAATATGACCTCTCAATTGTAGTGTTCTAGAGGGAAAATGTTTACCTCATTCTTTTCACTGTGAATCACGTGGCTACTTATCGGGGCACATAGCTTCTTTATTTCTGTATCGTAGCACTTGGCTTTATGCAGGTACTGTATCTGGGGCGAACACAGTGAATCCAGGAAGTAACTTTAGCACGGTCAGAAGACGGAGCTGTAATTACTTTTAAAACACAATAATTTGGCTTCCAGCAATTGCTGGAAGCCAAATTATTTCATACCCCATCATCAATGGCGGCCGAGAGGGGGAATAGTATGTAACATGGCCGGGACTTGTGCAGCAGCAGGATCAGCCATATATCGGCTTTATCCTGCGCCCAAGTCTCCCACACCGATTCCTCTCGTACGCATCTGGGGGCATTTGCAATGGAGACAACATCAGCATAAAACTCTTTTGCAGTCATGAATGTGCCAGGTTATGTCAGTCAGCACCATTGATGTATTGTACCATTCAAACCAGGAAGACTGGCATCATCTTCAAATAACTATTTTTATTATACAAGATAAGACCATAGGATAGCAACATTTCATATGCCGAGCTCCTTTATCAAGCTAGGGCATATGCATGCATAGTTACATATAGTTACATAGTTATTTTGGTTGAAAAAAGACATACGTCCATCGAGTTCAACAAGTACAAAGTACAACTCCAGCCTGCTCCCTCACATATCCCTGTTGATCCAGAGGAAGGCAAAAAAAACTCTTACAAGGCATGGTCCAATTAGCCCCAAAAGGGAAAAATTCCTTCCCGACTCCAGATGGCAATAAGATAAAATCCCTGGATCAACACCATTAGGCATTACCTAGTAATTGTAGCCATGGATGTCTTTCAACGCAAGGAAAGCATCTAAGCCCCCTTTAAATGCAGGTATAGAGTTTGCCATAACGACTTCCTGTGGCAATGCATTCCACATCTTAACCACTCTTACTGTAAAGAACCCTTTCCTAAATAAATGGCTAAAATGTTTTTCCTCCATGCGCAGATCATGTCCTCTAGTCCTTTGAGAAGGCCTAGGGACAAAAAGCTCATCTGCCAAGCTATTATATTGCCCTCTGATGTATTTATACATGTTAATTAGATCTCCTCTAAGGCGTCTTTCCTCTAGACTAAATAAACCCAGTTTATCTAACCTTTCTTGGTAAGCGAGACCTTCCATCCCACGTATCAATTTTGTTGCTCGTCTCTGCACCTGCTTTAAAACTGCAATATCTTTTTTGTAATGTGGTGCCCAGAACTGAATTCCATATTCCAGATGTGGCCTTACTAGAGAGTTAAACAGGGGCAATATTATGCTAGCATCTCGAGTTTTTATTTCCCTTTTAATGCATTCCAAAACTTTGTTAGCTTTAGCTGCAGCGGCTTGGCATTGAGTACGATTATTTAACTTGTTGTCGACCAGACTTTTGTGGGGAACAGTGTCGAAGGCCTTTGCAAAGTCCAAGTATATCACATCTACAGCATTCCCAATATCCATATTAGCATTTACTACCTCATAAAAGCTGAGCATGTTAGTCAAACAGGACCTGTCTTTAGTAAATCCATGTTGATGCTGAGAAATAAGATTATTTTCTACTATGAAGTCATGTATAGTATCTCTTAGTAACCAATAGTTTGCATACAACTGATGTTAAGCTTACAGGTCTATAATTTCCTGGATCTGATTTTTTGCCCTTCTTAAATAATGGGAAAACGTGGGCTGTACGCCAATCCACTGGGACTCTGCCAGTTGCAAGAGAGTAACAAAAGATAAGATAAAGGGGTTTATCTATAACTGAACTTAATTCCCTTAAGACCCGAGGATGCATGCCATCTGGGCCAGGTGCCTTGTCTATTTTTAATTTATTTAGTCTTGCCTTCACTTCTTCCTGCGTTAAGTATTTAAAGAGATATGCACTGGTTGTGCACACTAACACCAGCCTCTGTTGCCCCATGGTGTGCCTCCAAGACCCCCCTGCGCGCCGCTATACCCCCCGCAGTGCTGGTGACACGCAGCGTGTCACCCGCACAATGTTTACCTAAGCGCTGTCTGTCAGCGCCGCTCCCCCGCCTCCTCCGTATCGGCGCTACCCGCCATGTCACTTCCCTCCGGCTGATTGGAGGGAAGTGACGCGGGGGGTATAGCGGCGCGCAGGGGGGTCTTGGAGGCACACCATGGGGCAACAGAGGCTGGTGTTAGTGTGCACAACCAGCCTCTGTGCCCCACTAGCATAATAAAATCCCACCTCGGGTTCTCTTTAATATTACAGTTAGAAGATTGAGACTCTTCTGCCTCTGTAATTTGCAACAGTGCTGTTTCCTTTGTAAAGACAGAAGCAAAGAAAGCATTTAATAACTCTGCCTTACCTTGGTCATCCACCATTGAGTTCCCACCCTCATCCTTTAGGAGTCCTATACAGTCAACCTTTCTTTTTTTAGAGTTGATGCACTTGTAAAACTTTTTTGGGTTAGATTTGATATCCCTATGATTTTCAGCTTCGATCTTTGCCAGCCTAATTTTTTTTTTTTTACAATTTTTATTGCACTCCATATAATTGCTTAGTGCAGCCTCGGTCCCCACCTGTTTTAGGACCTTATAGGCATTCTTTTTCCTCTTCATTTTATCCCTAACCTTTCTATTCATCCTTAGAGGCCTTTTTTATTCGTAGACATTTTGTTTCCATATGGGATATACATACTACAATATTGATTGAGAATAAGTTTAAAAGCTTGCCATTTCCCTTCAGTGTCCTCCCCTTGTAGTACATTATCCCAGTTCACCAAACTTAGTGCCTGGTTATTTGATTGAACTTTGCTTTTCTAAAATTCATAGTTTTAGTGGTCCCGCTGCCCCGTGGCCTATCAGTCACCAGATCAAACGTTATCATGTTGTGATCACTATTTCCCAAATGTTCTTGAACCTGCACATTTGATACATTATCTGGTTATACTAGAAATGATCAGATCCAGTAACTCATTCCCCCTAGTTGGTTCCGTTACCATTTGAGTCAAGTAATTGTCCTGTAGTGCTGCCAGAAATCTGCTGCTTTTACTGTTTTCGGCCATAATAGTTTTAAAAGAAAACGTTCTGCTGTGGATAAAATGCCCATTTGTCCCAGTTATTGCAACATTCAAAATATTTCCCTAGTACAATGTATGGCGCACATTTTTTTATTTAGAAATAAAGGTGCATTTTTTCAGTTTTGCATCCATCACTAATTACAAGCTCATATAGGCTAAAAGTAATAAGGTTTAGGCTACTTGCAGACCAAGACGTTGCATTAGGTGCCACGTTAAGGTCGCATAACGTGCACCTAACGCATCGTATGGTGCTGCAAGAGAGGACGGTAGAGTGAGCCGCGTTAGGCCGCTCTATCCCTATAAGGTCTCCCAGAGTGGCGCTGATTGGCCGGCAGGACCATGTGATGCGGAGCGAGACACTCCGCATCACGTGGTCCCGCCGGCCAATCAGCGGCCGCCAGTGCAGTGAATATTAAGTAGCCATGTGCACGGCTACTGTAGCTGGCTCTCCCCGCCTCCTCTCCGCCCCCCACTGCCCATGTGCAAACAGTCTAACGCGGCTATAGCCGCTCTAACGCCGTAGCATGCTGCACTTTCCCGACAACGTGCAGCGTTACATGTAACGCAACGTGGGCTGTGTGAACAGCCCACTTGTGTTACATTGCTGTGCGTTGGGGGAGCGTTACAGGCGCACTAACGTGCGCCTGTAACATCCCTGTCTGGAAGCAGCCTAATAGTAATATACCTTCACAAAATACATATTTAAAATTTAGTCCCTAAGGTAATGATTTATGTATTTTCTTTACACTGTAATTTTTTTTTTTTTAAACGTGTGTGTTTTTATTTTTTTAGTTAATGGGCAGGGTGGGGAGTCAATCAGTTTTCATTTAGTGTGCATTGTTTGTTTTTTGTTGTTGTTTTTTTTCCCATTTCTACAGTAATTTTACTTTTTGGCCACTAAGCACTCTCCTGGAAGATACCAGGGAGTGTGAGATCTTTTTTTTTTACACATTTCGATTCTCCTGATTGGAGGCATTTGATTTATTTGCAGGGAATTGTTTGCCTCTGGGGAACACTGGTTCCTCTTCAGCAATCAATCCCCTGTAATAGCAGCTGGGATCCAGCCGCCTGCCCGCAGATACGCGTGCACGGGTAGCAACACTGCTGGACGGGTATATTCGTCCAGATTGTCTTTGAGTGGCGATTTTTGACAAATATATCCGTCCAGATTGGCTTAAGTGGTTAAAGGTTATTATGCTGTTGTTTACCTTTTGGAGCAGAGAGGGCATTCTGAGTTCTGATCCACTTTCTTAAAGGTTATTATGCTGTTGTGTATCTTTTAGTGCAGAGTGGACATTCTGAGTTCTGGTCCGCTTTCTTAAAGGCTATTATGCTGTTATGTATCTTTTAGAGCAGAGAGGATGTTCTGAGCTCAGGTCCCCTTTCACTAACCCCTCCATAGTCAGCCCTTCTCCTCCTCAGCTCTGAGTTTTTCCTCTCTGGCTCCCTCCTCGCTGATTTTCTCTGCCTCCGCCCTCCGCTCATAGTAGTTAGTGCAGGGCTACAAAAAGTGGCCAACAATGTCCGCAAATGCGTGCATCAGTGGCCATTTTCTTGTAGCCCTGCTCTAATAGACTGAGCAGATGACAGAGCCAATCTGGCAATCGGGGAGTCTGCAGAGCGGGGGGATGGGGCGACACACCCGTCGGGAACCACTGATCTAGTCAATGCTAAAAATACTTCCATGTCAAAGCGTCAAAGCAGAGAAAGAGAAAGAGGACATCAAAAAATACTTTTACATCCACATTGGGGAGCAATAAAGAAACAAAAAATATTTGAATATCAGCTGTAATATTTTTACAATAACTTTGTTACAACAAAAACTAAATTCTGACTATAAAACACTTAAAACAATGCTGCAGCTTCCTGTTGGTAATCATTAAAGCAATTATGTACGTATTTTTACAACTGCATGCATTAATAATAAAGCTTCTCAAAAGCCCGCTATATAAATAAATGATTAATTCGTAGAAATATTAATACATGCTACCAGCAAAATACAGGCAAATGACATGGAATTTAATATATGATTCACCCTATATTATTATTAAAACTCACATCATGTGCTATATAACAAAGTTAATCGATCTGCTGCTCAATATAGGACAATCTCAGAGGGCAAACAGGGCTAGGTGCCAAATTAAATTTCTTAGTAAAGGGCTGATTCACACTACAAGAGCTTTTTAAATGCTAGAGATTTTAAAAGCTCTTGCTAATGCAATGCTATGGGGGATTTTTACAAAACTACATCGCTCCAGTGTGAGCACACACATAGGATAACATTAGCAAGAGCTTTTAAAATCACAAAGTGCTCAGAAAAGCTCTTGTAGTGTGGCTGGTTCACACTACAAGAGCTTTTCTGAGCGCTTCGTGATTTTTAAAAGTCATACTTCAAATATATGTGATTCAAAAAGACTTAAATGAAAAAATACTTAAAGAGAACCTAAAGTAATGGAAAAAAGCCAGTTTAACCCCTAGCCGACCACTCCACGCCGATTGGCGTGAACGCGGCGGCAGCCCCAGGACCACTCCACTCCGAATAGCTGTGGGCGGGGATTGCAGGAGATCGTGCCCCTGATGCATGTGCATCTTCGCATGAATGACAGAGCTCTGCTCTGCTTTTAGTCTCCCAGTGGTGATCCACTCTAAGACTGTTAGACGGCGAAACCACCATCTATAAACATTGTACAGCTCTGCGATCTACAGCTGCGCTGTACTGGGGACAGCCGTGTGACACAGGGGGGACACAGGAGCGATCCGCTGTGATAGGCTGAATCCTATCACAGCCGATCGCTGTGAGAGGCTGACTGGGGGAGTAAGGGAGGGAGGGAAAATTCATCAAAAAATACATGATTTTATTAAATACAAAAGAAGAAAAATATATGTAAAAAAAAATAACCATTGGCATTGAGAGAACGATCAGACCCTACCAACAGAAAGCTCTGTTGGTGGGGAGAAAGGGGAGGGGGGATCACTTGTGTGCTGAGTTGGACGGCCCTGCAGCGAGACCTTAATGCTGCAATGGCCCAATTAGGAAAAAATGGCCTAGTCACTAGGGGGGGGGGGGGGTTAACATCACTGTCCTCAAATGGTTAACTTACCTAGGGCTTCTACCAACCCCCGGCAGCTGCCCTGTGTCCACACCATCAATAAGCGTTCCTCCAGTCCCCGCAGTGCCCCACTTTCATTTCCGGCGACTCAGCAAGTCAATGGCCACTGCGTCTGTATGGCTCTGGCTGTGCGCATCCTAGACTGCAAGTGCAGTATGAGAAAATTGCTACTGCGAATGTGCAGGACACTCCCGGCAATGGGAGCACGAATAAGGATGAGCACAGCCAGAGCTGCGCAAGCACAGTGGCCATCAACTTCCTGAGTCACTGGAACTGGAACTGGGGTGCTGCGGGGACTGGAGAAATGCTCAGTGACGGTGTGGGCATCGGGCGGCTGCAGGGGGCCGGTAGAAGCCCCAGGTAAGTCAAACTGGCTTTTTTTCCCGATTACTTTAGGTTCACTTCAAGATCCAGGTGTTAGTGAGTTCAGTCATACATATTGTAGTATCCAAACACTTCATCAGGGATGTAAGAGTGTGGACTAAAAGTGCAACTGCATATGCATGCAAAAAAAAAAAATCATAAATCTAATAAAGGTGCATACTGTACAGTGCAATGTCCCTGTTCTGATTTAAATAGCAGGAATGGGAAATCATGTAATGTAATGATGGAAGTCTTAAATGGTCTGTGCCATATTTTCTCACATACACACCTGTGTCATAATAATGTATATACATAATTAAATATTCAAAGTACAATATTGTATAACAAAATAAAAAAAATATTTAATCAATAATTTCATTATGAAGCATACTACAATACATGCAAAAATATAAAAATAGAAATAAGCAAACAAGATATATGGATACAACAGTGTGAAATATTGCCATCTAGTGGGTTAAAATATAAACCTTATGATATAGGGAGCATAGTTTCATACAATTATAGCTCATTTTAAACACCCCAGAGAAACATACAAGAAAATAGAATTTAAAAAAACATAAAAACAAAGGAAATCCACAAGGGCAGTCCAAGAATATCAGTATAGTGAAAAAGACCCAAAGGAGTGCTTGCAGCGGATTGTAGAAATCCTGTGCAATACACATTTCAGAGTAAATAAACAGCCAGAACATACATATTCATCTAACAATCTTTTATGTGAAAAGGCTAAATTCATTTTCACTGTGAAAATGACTGTGCTGATGTATTTATTAGTGTATTATATTACTATCAATTTATTAATGAAATAACTATTAATTACTGTTATCAATTGGAATTTTTACTTTTTATTATATTAATACATTGATTAATATTTTTGTAATTTATATTGTTAGCGGTTAATCACTAGGTGTTTTTGTTTGTTTGTTTGGGGGTTATCCTTCTCTTAACCATGGGGCACAGACTCTGTTGCCTGCTGACTTTTCCTTCTTCATGTTAAAAAGTACTGAAAACAGCAGAGGTATTATTATTATTTATTGTATTTATAAAGCGCCAACATATTACGCAGCGCTGGACATTAATTTAGGTTACAGACAATATTTAGGGGTGACATACAGCAATATGACAATACAGGAATACAAGAAAACCAGATCACACAGCACAGTAGGAGTACAAGGTAATGCTTAGTCAGTCACTGGATGGAGCATGGAGATTAGGCAAGTTAGGTTCACTCAAATGTATAGCATAGGTTTACAGTAATGGAGGTGCATGATCAGGTAGGACACAAAAGGAGGAGGATCCTGCCCAAAGGCTTACAATCTAGAGGGAGAGGTAGGGACACGAGAGGTAGGGGTAGGGACACAAGAGGTAGGGGTAGGGACACGAGAGGTAGGGGTAGGGACACAAGAGGTAGGGGTAGGGACACGAGAGGTAGGGGTAGGGACACAAGAGGTAGGGGTAGGGACACGAGAGGTAGGGGTAGGGACACAAGAGGTAGGTAGGTAAGACAAAGTGTTGGCACTGCAGTCTGAGAGGAGGAGCATCCACCTGGTTTGGTTGGCTCGTATAAAATTCATTAATTGTGCGCTCTGACCAACAAACAACGGATGCAGAGATGGGAAGAGGCAATGAGGAAAAGGTTGGCACCGCAGATGGCTGGTTTATTGTGATAGGCCTGGATTTACCTCACAGGAGCCTATAGGCACAGATGTCCTGACACCTTAGACTTTGCCTTAAAAATTAAAGGACCAATCCAGCAATAAAAGTAAGTAGCTAAAAACTGGTAGTACTGACAGGTTTTGAACTAGTCCATCTTCTCATGGGAGAGTCTCTGGGTTGTCTTTGATTTCAAAAGCAATGCCTGAACAGCAGTTGCTAAGTCTAGCTGCCAAAATAGTGTGCAAGTGAGTAGGGAGGCTGGCTGGTATGTTACTGTTTTGGCAGTTAAACTGCCATTCAGGAAATGCTTCTGGAAACAAAGAAAACCCTGAGAATCCCCCATGAGGAGATGGACTAGTCCAAAATCTGTTGGTTCTGTCAGATTTTAACTGCTTACTTTTTCGCTGGAGTGGTCTTTTAAGTAGCTAGAGGTGCCCTGACTGAAGGGAGATCTTGTCAGTAGAATGGCGAGAGCTGGGTGAGTAACCTCTCATTTACACTCTCATTAGGACTCTGCATAGGGAAGGAGGGAGGGAGGCACTCAGGGAGGGGACTGAGCCGCCTTTCCATCTTCAGGCACCTGTAGGCACGTGCTTACAGTGCCTTATGGTAAATCCGGTCCTGTAAAGTGCTTACCCAGCAATAACAGTTGCATGAGCTTGTGCAAGAACAAACAATGGAGGTGGACACCGGCCCCGGTGGTTCCGTAGAAGTGCTGTTTTTATCGGGAAACAGCCATCAGGCAACCAGTGCCCTGCACCCTCCACTCCACTGCTGCCCACCAGGAACAGCATGTGCACCTCCATTGTTTGTTCTTGCACAAGCTCATGCAACTGCTATTGCTGGTTTAAGCACTTTATTATCACAATAAACCAGCCATTTGCAGTGCCGCCGACCTTTTTCTCACTGCCTCTCCCCATCACTGAAAACAACAGCCCTGAAACATTGACTTTACAGGATCTTCTCAAAAAATTAGCATACCATGATAAAGTTCATTATTTTCTGTAATGTACTGATAAACTTTAGACTTTCATATATTTTAGATTCATTACACACAACTGAAGTAGTTCAAAGCCTTTTATTGTTTTAATATTGATGATTTTGGCATACAGCTCATGAAAACCCAAAATTCCTATCTCAAAAAATTAGCATAACATGAAAAGGTTCTCTAAACGAGCTATTAATCTAATCATCTGAATCAACTAATTAACTCTAAACACCTGCAAAAGATTCCTGAGGCTTTTAAAAACTCCCAGCCTGGTTCATTACTCAAAACCGCAATCATGGGTAAGACTGCCGACCTGACTGTTGTCCAGAAGGCCATCATTGACACCCTCAAGCAAGAGGGTAAGACACAGAAAGAAATTTCTGAATGAATAGGCTGTTCCCAGAGTGCTGTACAGGCATGTACAGGAAATGGGCTACAGGTGCCGCATTCCCCAGGTAAAGCCACTTTTGAACCAGAAACAGCGGCAGAAGCGCCTGACCTGTACTTGACACTGGACTTCAGGCATTTTGGCATTTACCTCTCCCCAGTCTTCCTCCAGACTCTGGCATCTTGATTACCGAATGACGTGCAAATGTTGCTTTCATCCGAAAAAAGTACTTTGGACCACTGAGCAACAGTTCAGTGCTACTTCTCTGTAGCCCAGGTCAGGCGCTTCTGCCGCTGTTTCTGGTTCAAAAGTGGCTTGATCTGGGGTATGTGGCACCTGTAGCCCATTTCCTGCACACACCGGTACACGGTGGCTCTGGATGTTTCTACTCCAGACTCAGTCCACTGCTTTCGCAGGTCCCCCAAGGTCTGGAATCGGTCCATCTCTCCAATCTTCCTCAGGGTCCGGTCACCTCTTCTCGTTGTGCAGCGTTTTCTGCAACACTTTTTCCTTCCCACAGACTTCCCACTGAGGTGCCTTGATACAGCACTCTGGGAACAGCCTATTCGTTCAGAAATGTCTTTCTGTGTCTTACCCTCTTGCTTGAGGGTGTCAATGATGGCCTTCTGGACAGCAGTCAGGTCGGCAGTCTTACCCATGATTGCAGTTTTGAGTAATGAACCAGGCTGGGAGTTTTAAAAGCCTCAGGAATCTTTTGCAGGTGTTTAGAGTTAATTAGTTGATTCAGATGATTAGGTTAATAGCTCGTTTAGAGAACCTTTTCATGATATGCTAATTTTTTGAGATAGGAATTTTGGGTTTTCATGATCTGTATGCCAAAATCATCAATATTATAACAATAAAAGGCTTTGAACTACTTCAGTTGTGTGTAATGAATCTAAAATATATGAAAGTCTAATGTTTATCAGTACATTACAGAAAATAATGAACTTTATCACAATATGCTAATTTTTTTAGAAGATCCTGTAATTCACTAAACTAATCTCCAGTCATTAATAAGGTTTCTGAGCTTTTTGTCCTGTTATCTACCTTGGCGATAGATCATCAATAGATCATTTAGCATTTATTAACCTTTTGGGGACCGACGTAGTTTTTTTTTTTTTTTTAAACAATTTTTATTGTTTTCAACACATAGAAAAAACATATAACAACACATACAAATCGGGTTCCCCCCTTCCCCCCGTCCCAGTCCGATCCCCCACCTCCCCCCGCAGAGGTTAATTATAAAAAATTGCAGTAGCAGTTAGACATTATGTAGACAGAGCTATTAAGCAAAAATACAGTTAAATGTCTATATAACAGAATGCTAACCAACATTTCCAGATCTTATAAAATTTCTTAAGGGAGCCTCTGTTTTCGTATACGGACCTGTAGATAGGAACATCCTGATTGATTTCTTTTTTGAGATCCGCTAGAGATGGAGGAGAGGATTTCTTCCACCGTATGGCGATTGCCCTTTTAGCATACATGAGGAGTAGACGAGCTAGGAGTAATTTTTTGTCTGAAAGTGCAATGTCCCCAAATATTCCAAACAGACATGCTTTAGCAGTGTAGGGTATTAAGTTATGAAATAGAGTGGAGAGCATGTCGTGTACATTTTCCCAATATTCATGTAAGTGAGCACACGACCAGAATATATGTAGAAAACCAGCCTCGTCCTCTCCGCATCTCCAGCATTTCCCATCCTCTTTTCTCCCCATTTTTTGGAGTCTGTGAGGGGTGATATATGATCAGTATAAGAATTTTAGCGATATTAGTTTGTGTCTGGCAGCTATAGGCGTGGGTACCATACTTGCAGTAGTTTCCTCCCAGTCCTTCTGGGAAAGATCAGGGATATCTTTTTGCCATTTATTCATAAGTTTGTCGGTCAGACAGGTCTCTTTGTCAATAAGAAGTGCGTATATTTGGGAAGTAACCCCTGTGAGTCCTGAGTGTGATAGTAAGTCTTCTAAGGGGTGGGATTGCACTACGAGGTCAGTGTCCTTAAACTGGGTATTGAAGGCATGGCGTAGTTGAAAGAATCTAAAGAGCATGGAGGTTGGGAGGTTATATGATTGTTTGAGGGTCCCAAATTGTCTAAGGGAGTTGCCATCAACTATGTCTCGGATTTTGAGAATGCCCTTAGTAGCCCATATGCTCGGATCAGGGATTGAGAGAAACTCTTTGAGTTTGATGTTGTTCCATAGAGGTGTATGTGGGGACCATTGCCCCTTCCGTGTCAAGTATGCCCCTGCTATCTCCCAGACCTTTGCGGTTGTTTTCATAGGAGTGGTTAAGGATGGTGTTGCTTTGGGCCCTCGAAAGGGTAAACTGGAGAGAGCCGCAAATGAACCCAAGAATGACGCCTCCAGTACTGTGGCCGGGTTGTAGTCTGATTGTGCGAACCACCAATATACTGTTGTTAGGACAGCTGACCAATAATAAAATTTGAATTTAGGAAGTGCAATCCCACCCCTGTCCACAGGGAGCTGTAGGCTATTTAATGCTATACGGGGGGATGAGGAGTTCCAAATAAATGATCCAATTATTTTATCCAATTCCGAAAAGGTGCGTGCAGAGATAAGGATAGGGGTGTTACGGAAAATGTACAGAAATTTAGGGAGTACACACATCTTAATAAGATTGCTGAGTCCTATTAAGGATAGAGGAAGTGTTGCCCAAGCCCGTAGTTTTTCCCGAGTATGTGTCAGGACGGGGATAATATTAAGCTCATAGAACTCTGAGATTGTAGGGGAAACATCAATGCCGAGATACCGTAGTGTGGATACCACCTGGAGTGGATGGGAGGGTGGCGATACCTGAGGGCAGGGATCTAATGGCATCAACAGAGACTTGCTCCAGTTAATTACCAACCCAGAATACCTTCCAAAATCGTCAATGATAGATAGCGCTGCGGATAAGGAGGTGGATGGGTCAGCGAGATACAGGAGCAAGTCATCCGCGTATAGGGACACTTTTTCTTCTAGGCCAGCAACACGGAGTCCGGTGACCTCCGGAGAGGAGCGCAGGGTTGCCGCCAGGGGCTCCATTGCCAGTGCAAAAAGTGCAGGTGACAACGGGCACCCCTGACGGGTTCCCCGGCCAAGAGGGAAGAAGGGGGAGATTCTATTCCCGGTTCTGACCTTCGCCATAGGGGCAGAGTAAAGAGCCTTAACGTAGGTAATAAATTTAGGGCCCACCTCAAACTTCTCCAGAACTCCCCACAAATATATCCACTCGACACTATCAAAAGCTTTTTCAGCATCAAGGGATGCAATGACCCTAGAGCCACTGTTGTCGTGTCGAGTGGATATATTCGTAAACAGCCTACGTAGATTGATGTCGCATCCCTTCCCGGGAATAAATCCTGATTGGTCCTTGTGAACAATTGAGGTGATAACCATATTAAGGCGAGTGGCCAGAATTTTTGCTAGAATTTTACTGTCCACATTCAACAAAGAGATAGGGCGGTAAGAGGAGCAGAGGGATGGATCCTTACCCTTCTTTGGAATTATTGTGATTAACGCCTCAGACATAGTGGGGGAGACTTTCCCTTCCCGAAGCGTTTCCTTAAATAGTGCTAAGAGCTGCGGAGACAGTTGTTTGCTGTACTTAACATAGAGTTCCGTAGGGAGCCCGTCGAGTCCCGGGGTTTTTCTTGGCTTAAGGGTAGATACTGCCTGGCACACCTCCTGGAGAGTAATATCCGCCTCCAATAGGTCCCTATCTTCCACCGAAAGTCTGGGGAGAGAAATCTGTGATAGGTAAGCTTGGATGTCTGAGGGAGTTTTTGTGATTACGGAGGTATACAGATGTGTATAGAAGCTCTGGAACTCGGCATTGATGTCCCCCGGGTGCGTTAGTTCGATACCATGTGCGGTGGTGATCTTTGCAATCTGAGCCATGTTTTGGTCCTGTCTTACTAATTGGGCGAGGAGTCTACCTGTCTTATCGCCATGTTCAAAGCTTCTAACTGTTTTGACTTGGATGCCTTGTTTAGTATAATCTAATTGTTTAGTGGAGAGTAAGGTCAGGGAGGTCTGCCATAAGTCATAGTCCTCATCGGTTTTGGTGTTAATGTAGGTTTGCTCTGCTGCCAGTGCTTTCTGTTCTAGATTTTGCATAGTGATGTTAGACTGTCTTTTTTCCTCGGTAACGCCGGACATATATGCGCCCCTGGTTACAGCTTTGTAGGCGTCCCATTTGATTAGTGCTGGGACAGGGTCGTGAGGGAGCCGCCAGTACTCTTTCATGTAGTCCATTACGTGATATTTAACTCTAGGTACGTCAAGCCAGTGTGGGGCAAGTCTTCATACTGAGTCCGAGCGAGTAACGCCAAGATCCAGTTGTAGAGCTAGTGGACAGTGATCTGAGATCCCCCTGGGCAGCATCGTCACATTGTGTATTAAGGTTAAACCTAAAGTGGAACTGTAGATTAGATCAATGCGGGACATAGTCCGATATGATGTTGAGTGGCAGGTATACCCCGGTTTATCTGGATGTTTCCACCTCCAGACATCACGGAGAGTGTATGCCTGAGACCAGTCATGCAGTGCTGTGGGTTCTGAGGGTCTTTGCGTTAGCCTATCAACTGTTGGGGACGGGACCATATTGAAATCGCCAAGTAAGAAAACATATGGAGTTGAGAAGGCAAGTGTTTTTTGCGCAATTTCATGTATAAGGTCGGGTGACCCGGGGGGGATTGTATAGTCCTACTAGCACTAGAGTGGTTTCATGTATTTTCGCATGCATCAGGACGTACCGACCAAAGGGGTCAAGATCAAGGTCTAGCAGTTGGAATGGGAGTCCCTTCCTGATCAGTATGCTGACACCTCTCGAATATGACGAGTAGGTGGAGTTGTAACAGTTACCGATCCATGGCTTTTTGAGGGCCATTAACTTACTACCAGTCAAGTGAGTCTCAACCAGAATTACTAGGTGAGGGGTTTGTTTTTTAAGGAAGTTAAACACTAAGGATCTCTTTATAGGTGAGTTGAGCCCCCTGGTGTTCCATTATATACAATTTATCTGTGCAGATCTATTAATCATGGTTTAACATATACATAGTACAAATAAGGCTACCTACATAGCAGGGATAATGTACACAGGAGCATAACCTACGGGTAGGAGGCAGAAACCGGACCATCTTGGGCAGGAAGAAGAATATGGAACCCGTTCCCCAGAACCCCCCCCCCAACCCCCCACCCTAACCCACCCTGCAGCTTCACCCCAACATCGAAGATGCCTATACCCTGTCTCCCACGGTTAGGAAACATAAACTGTGCAGTTACCTATACTAGTGGTGTCTTCCGCATGCGAGATATTTTTGGCTTTAAACATAACATATTTATAACATCTACAGCAAGCGCTCAGGGAGCAGCAGCGAAGAAGTATCAACATTTCCAAGGGAGAGTTCAGTAAACATCAGGAGGCTTAGACGTAGAGGGAGGCCTTCTCAGCAGTTGGATGTGACCTCAGTTGCCAGTTCTTTATCAGAGAAAGAGGTAGAGAAAAGTACGAAAGTCACATGAACCCCGAGAGATCAGGCCTCGCCCCTTCTCCACAGCCGTGTGTGGCACTGGAAGTGTTAGGACTAAGGCGCCTCCCCCCCCACGAAGGGCGCGGGGACCCCCGCACGACCAATAAAGACATGCCGGAGGCCCCCGCACCCCACCAGGGAAGGCCGGCACCGCAGCAACGCCACACAGGCAGCGGCAGCCAACAAGCCAAGAGTCAAAAGCTTCGCTGTATTGTAGGAAATAAAGTTCCAAGGCAGCCATCCCTGACAGACAGGCAGCTATAATGCCCGGTCTCCATGCCATCGTCATAGTTCAGTAGCAGAACGCTAGTAGTGGAAACACAGGGGCTGAGTGGCTCCTGGATAAAATCCGAGGTGGCCATATTGTAAATAACAGCAAAGTACCTGGATAGCGCTGGATCTCCGGGCATCACATTTAATATTAACGTTTAACTCAGGAACGTAGTAAAAGTTTGAGCAAAGGGCAGATCTTACCGCTCTTCGTTCACTCACGCAACTTATCGAGCCAGTCCGAGGCCTCAGATGCCGTGGTAAAGAAGTGAGCCTTTTCCTGATGCGTCACACGGAGCTTGGCTGGAAAGAGCATGGCGTACTGGATACCCTTAAGGCGTAGGCGAGACCTCACTGTGTCGAATAACTTCCTTTTGCGTTGGGTTTCAGTAGCCAGGTCGGGGAAGAACATAAGAACCGCGTTTTCGTAGCGAACTTCTTCTTGTTTCCTTGCTTCCTTCAGGACAGTGTCGCGATCTTGATAGTTAAGCATTTTGAAGATGAAGGGCCTTGGAGGAGAACCCGGGGGCTTACTGCGTCCAGGTATGCGGTGCGCGCGCTCAACGATAAAGCATGTAGAGAACGGCGCCTCTGGAAAGAGCTTTCGCAGCAGGTTGGTAGTGAATACCACCGGATCGTTGCCCTCTGTTCCCTCCGGCAGGCCTATTAGGCGAAGGTTGCTCCGTCGATTGCGATTTTCGCTGTCCTCCATTTTTTCCTCCAACTGGCGGACCCGAGTTAAGGCCTCATCGGAGGATTTGCGTATAGGCGGGATGGCATCCTCGCATTCCCCAACGCGTCGCTCCACTTCCCCAACTCGGTCTCGGATGTTTCGGACGTCCTGTCTGAGAGTGGATACTTGGGTCTCGACATGATCAATCTTAAGGGCCAGCGAGTCCCGCGTTTCTGCGATGAGGTCTTTGCACGCAGTGACTGCTGCGAGGACAGTCGCCAGGTCTGGCTGCTCTCTATCCTCCTCGATATCCATGGTCTGTATGCCCTTTGTCTTGGTCTTTTTAGGCAAGATGGCGGTTGGGCCTACTTCCGCTGAGGCTAGGGGTCCCTTCGCGCTCCTGAGTTTCCGCGAATGTTTGTTCACTGCTGTCATAGGTAGGTTCCCTGAGTGCTATATTGCAGTTTTTAGAACAAAACGGCGTTAAAAAAAGTAAAGCAGTAGGAGGATTGATTAGGATTATAAAAGCCGCATGCGGAGCTCCTCTTCCCTACGTCTGCTCAGGTCCCGCGCATAGCCACGCCCCCGGGACCGACGTAGTTTGAATCTACGTCCAGCCGGTGGTGCTGCCTCCCTGACTGGATGTAGATTCAACATCCACGACACTGGCGTATCCAGACGGGGGTTCTGGATGTATGGAACACCCCTCTGAGACTCCTGTACCTTTACAAAAAATTCCCTGAAATCGCTGAAGCAGACAAGCTGGTGAATATACAGAGGCTTGCCTGCAGGGTCTGTGGGAAAAACTCAGCTCTTTCCCTATTGTAAAGACTGCATGTAGACAGCTACATAAGGTATTTCATAGGTTGAAAAGTTTTTGACAGTCCCTAAACTCCAGGAGGGCTGCCTGCAGCTTGTGTGAGAGGCTGACCAACCCGTACATTCTCCACACCCCTATGGACAGTATACCTATATCCTTCCCCTATTCCCACAACCCCCCCCCCCCCCCACCACCACCACCACCACCACCACCACCACCATGTTGTTAATGTTTTGTTTTTGCTTTGGCAATGCTAAATGTATTTGGTCCTGCCAATAAAGATTTTTTGGATTTGGCTGGCAGGGACAGGAGACACAGTACATGCAAGTAGCCTGTGTGATGTGGGACTGCAATACAGATAGGCTATCTGCTCTATCTCAGTCTCTCCACTCCACCTGGGGGGCAATCTCCCTCCAGGCCCCCTTTCATTCAATGATTTAGGGCTGGTGTCCGGTGTATTCAGGTTTGTTGTTGTAAGGCAATGCAAAATACTAGGCTAGCTGATAAAACTGCAATTAAAGGGCAGGCAAGCTGGTATATATACACAGCATGATGCAGAGCTTGCCTGGAGGGTCCGTGGGCAAAAATATGTCTCTCCCCTATGTCATAATGACTGCATCTTGTTAAACAAGGTGAACATTTTTTGACAGTCCCTAGACTCCAGGAGGGCTGCTTTCTGACTTGTGTGAGAGACTGGCAGGAGTCCTATTACAGGCAAGTAGCCTTTGTGTGATGTGGGACTGCAATACAGATAATGCTCCATCTCAGGCTATTCTCAATTTCTATCCACTCCTCTTCTCTCTGGGCTAGTGCACGCCAAAATCACAATAGCAATCGCTAGCAATTAGTGAGTGCGATTTTCAGAGCGATTTCTGAATGAAACACTCAAAAAAATGCTACATGCGGTATACCTGCGATTTTGAAAAAATCACAACGCTGCTGTGGGAACACCCACATAGGGTAACATTAGCCAAGCGCTTTTCAAATCAATGTTGATTTGAAAAACGCTCAGAAGCCCTCTTTGTGTGCACCAGCCCTCCCTCATTCACCTTTGTTTCCCTCTTCCCCTAGTGCTGGGTGTCTTCTTGTCATACAGGAAAGCTAAATAAAAGTGCAATCCTGGTGAGGCAAATTATTATTATTTAGTATTTATATAGTGCCGCCATCTTCCGCAGATGCATATATCCCTGCATCATATGGGTATCGCTTGCGCTATGTGACATGTGACATATTCCACTGAATTGTCCAAACTAAGTCTATCTCCCGTTCCTCTCTCGGGGAGTTGTTCCAGCGCTGTCCCCTGCTGCTTCCAGAAGCCCTCAGAAACACTTGTGTCCTTGAGTACTTCCAAAGATAGGCAGCTCCGTAATACGCCAGCGCACTTTTGTGCATGGGCAGTATGGAGCCACCTGTATTCGGAAGCACTCGGGGACATAAGTGCTTCTGGACCTTTCAGGAATCCCCCCCTTAAAAATCCTGTGTTAGCCCCTGCACGATAATGAAGCGTCCCGACACGATCGGCTGTCATATGACAGCTGACATCTCCCCTCATTGATCAGAAGCCATCGCATATGGCTTCTGATCACGTGATCACTATAATCACCGGCGGATCATAGTGATCACTTACAGAGCTGCGGCAGTGGGGGAGAAAGAAGAGGATCCACTCACCTTCCTGCCATGCCCCCGATGATCGATGCTCCCTTCCACTCTGGCCGGCATCCCTGCTGTATTGACGCTAAGTGCCGGGTCCTGATTTGATGATGTCATCAAGCTGCAACCCGGAACTTAGCATCAGTACAGCGGGGATGCCAGCGAGAGCGGAGGTGTCCACAGCTGCTCATCGCTGGAGCCTGGGAGGTGAGTAAAGGCATCTGGCGAAAGGGAGGAACATCTGGAGGCAGGGGGGGCACACAGCCCAGCAAACCCCAGCAGGGATCCGGCTGCCTCACCCCCCCCCCCCAAACTCGCCCCCCTGCATGTAAAATGCCTGGTCCTTAAGAGGGGTAGACAGCCGGTCCCGAAGGGGTTAAACAATAAGCTTGCAAGGGCAGGGCTCTCTCCCCTTTTGTGTCTTGGAGTTTACTATACATTTTTTCCATTGTGCTACTTTTATCACTGTCATTACCAATTCTGTATTTTGTATTGATTTTGTATTTTGTCACGTACTATGTATTTTGTATATTGGTGTTCACCATTGTCTGTATTATGCACCCTATGTTCATTTATTATATAACCAATTTACCTAATGCAATCCTTAAGTTAAGGCTTAATCCTGTAACTTAACCACTTCGGTACCAGCAGCCTCTGCCCCCTTAAGGACCAGAGTCACGCCTACCTGTCCCCGCCGCAGGCTTCTATCTCAGCCATCTCTATGACAGCACAGTGCTGTTCGCCGGTCAAGAGCCGCTTTCATTGGCTCCTGACCCTGCCTATCAATGTAAGCCAATGGGATCGGCTTACAGTGATGACAGGGCCAGGAGCCAATGAAACGGCTCCTGACCTGCACACAGTGCTCTGCCGTCATAGAGACAGCAGGGCGAGCGAATTGCGGCATGGTCTATGCGGCGAGATTGGCGGTAACGGTGGGGACGTGCGTTTAATGGGACATTCAACCTACGTCCCATCAGGGCTGCAGCGCCACCTGCTGGTAGTAGATTCAACCTACGTCGATCCGGATCCGGTTGAAGATAGAATTTTGTGAAATGTCAATCCACAAAGAGAAATACTAATGATAACATCTATTAAAGGACACTCAGCACCTATTTAGTAAAATATAGAAAATGAACCTTCCCCTATGGGAGGTTTTGTAAATAGTGTGGGCTGTTGGGGGGGAGGGGGAGGAGGAGACAAGCATTACTTACATTTGTAGGGCTGCTCCCCAGTTCCCCTTCTGTATGCACTCCTCCATCTTCTCCAACCTGTAGTTGCCACAATTTCAAGCTACCGTAGTGGTGTCGTGCATTCCCAATTGCTACAATGCATGCAGGGAGACACATCAAAGGACTAAAAAAAAGACTGATATCAACTGATATCAAACATGGAGGAAGAAGTGTGATGGTCTGGGGTTCTCTTGCTGGATTCAAGGTTGGTGACTTGTGTTGCTGTGCAGAGTGAGAGGCACTCTAGCCACCACAACATTCTGCAGCACCATGAAGTTCCCTCTGGAATGTAAATTGCTGGTCAGGGGTTTATACTGTAGCAAAATAATGACCAAAAACATAAGTCCAAGCTATGCCAGAACAACCTTAGATAAAAGAACAATATGGTAAGCTTGTAAACTTGGAGTTGCCAGCACATTCTTCAGACTTAAACCCTACTGAGCTAGTTATGGATGAACTGCACAGAAGAATGAAACCAATGCAATGTACAAGTGCCCCACTTTATTGGAACTTTTGCAACAGAGTTGGGAAGAACTCTGAAGAATATTTGATTTCATTCAGCTATGATTCAGCTCACCCTGCGACCAACTGACCAGGCAACGGATAGATACATGATCAAAAACAATGCCATCGCAAGTTCAAGGAGCGCTCCTTCTCAGGTCGGGACACACCTGCACTCACAAAAAAGCTGCCCACACACACATACATAGATCCGCTGTAAGATAGCACATGCATATTCTGCACCATGTAATCCAAGGAGAGTGAAAGGTGTGTCCTTCTGACCAGTTTCACCTGACTTATATACTGGCAGCCTCAAGTCTAATGACTCATTCAAATTTAAACTGACTCTCGTCTAATTAAAATGGCAAAGCGTTGCAAGCTGCAATTGCTTACCAGATTGTGCAGGATCTAAGGCTACCTTCCTAAAATTCCTGCAGGAGTTGGCACATGCAAATTCTTGCATCTCAACAGGGGCGCCGCATGTAGGCCTCCTTGTACCCCCAGGAAATGAGGGGCAGCGCAAGCACCCCCACAAAGCAACCACTGCCCGGGAGCGCCGCAACTGCCCCCCTGGAGTGGGCTGTCTGCGCCTGTCCTTCCCCTCCCCCCCTTGGAGTGTTGTGTGTGTAGGGCCTTCACCATAGCAGCGTTCTCTTTACATTACGCCTTGGAAAGGCCATCCTGTGCATCTGGTGGGTCAGATGCCTGCTTCATTCTTTTCTGGCCTTCATTTCCTTTAATTGAGCCATACAGAATTTTGTGTTACGGCCTGATGAAGGGCATATGTATTATATAAAGAGCCCGAAACGAACATGTGTCGTTGCGTTTAAAGACACAATGCTTATCTAAGGCTAGCCTACAATCAAGCCAAGCCAGAATACAATTCCTATCAGTTCCACCAGCTTCAGTCTTTTGGATGTATTTTGATGTACCATTTATTATATGGAAACCAATCATGTGGAATTGAAGAAACCTTTTTAATGTTTTTGTAATACGTGTTAATAAAGTTTTTCTACAAAGTTTTTTGACACTACAGGACTTTAGTTCCTCGTTTTTTGAACCTAAGCCTTTTTCTATAAAGTGATTAAGGTTTATATAGGCAAGGTGGATTGCCTTTTAAAAGGACTGTGTTTTTTCGATCCTTCACTCTGAAAAAGGATTGTACCCCAATATACATATAGTGTTGTGTGTGAGCCAGTCCTGAGCTCTAAAGCTCAGTGCGACCCATGCTTCATTCCTTTCCTTTTCAAATGTGTTGCACCCAAGCTATGCTCAGTAGCAGAACGCAATGGACGTTAACGGGGAACTTCTGCCTAAACAAACATACTGTCATTAAGTTACATTAGTTATGTTAATTAGAATAGATAGGTAATATAATTTTTTACCCATCTGGTTTTTAAAAGAACAGGCAAATGTTTGTGATTCATGGGGGCTGCCATCTTTGTCATGGGGGCAGCCATCTTTTTGGTTGAAAGGAGGTGACAGGGAGCATAAGACACAATTTCAACAGTCCTGTGTCCTGATAACCACTCCCAGCTGCATACGCTAGGCTTCAAATGTCAAATTCAAAATGTAAAAAAAAAAATTGCACCAAAACAGCAGAACGAGAACAACAACATCAGAAATCCTATCATGCTTTGCACAGTTTCAGGGGAAAAATGCCCGGGCAGTTTTCTTCTGTGCAGCTAAAAATGAGGCTTGTATAAGAGAAACAAACTTCTAATGCTGTGAAACTGTTAAAGAAACACCAAGCCTTTTCAGTGCTGCTGAGTCGATTTTTAGTCTGGAAGTTCACTTTAAGGTAAGTGCCTGTTTTTAAATATTGGGAGGTGGGTGCGGACGGCTCTCCCCGGCGTTGGCCACGCTTGGGGGGGTCGCCAGCGCCACCCAGCCTCACCCTCTGGGGTGCTGCTTTGGTTCCCAGGCAGTGAGAGCGCCTGGGACCCCGCGGTCCCCCGGTTGTATGGGGGCATTGGGAAGCCTCCTCGTGGCGCTCCTGGATAGTGCTATTGTAGCATGAACTAATTCCTGCAGGGCAACCGCTTTGCGGCATTGGTTTTTGACCCTGCATTAGTTGGCATGCGAAAGCGAATGCATATTTGCATGAGCATTGCCTCATGAATAGCCAATTAGGCCAAATTTGCTTAGCCAGTTTTGTCAGGTGTTCACTTGGTGTTTAATGCACACATTCAATTCTCTGTGTAGTGATTATAGTCTGCACCATTGCCACAGTCGCTTGGATTGTACCCTGAAGGTCCTATGGGAGGAAAGTTCACCATACTGTCCAAACTGCTGCCTATGGTACAAACCACACTTATCACTGATGCCAAGTCAATTTTCAACTGCTAAGTCCCAGGTTTTCAGTGTGCATCTGCTAACACCGATAACAGGCCATTTAACAGTAAAAGGATCCCATAGTTCCAAATGTGTCTGTCTGCTAGCTACTGAATAACTTGCATAACTTGCCGATATAATACTTGCCATCAACACGCAATTTCAGATCGCCCCTCTGGCAACAACCAGTTATGATCAAAAAAACAATATCAGCGCAGCCAAGCAAATCTTAACATGTGGAACACTACATATATCGCAGCCAAAGTCCAACGTCTCAGCAAAACGTCTTCAATTAACATAAATAGTACACTTCAGCGCGAATTCACTTGTGTCCACCACCGAAAACACCATAAAAATAATACGCTTACCAGATTATCACAGACCTTAACTACAGGGTCTGCAATATGGCTTAATGAGGTCAGCAGCAGGTATCTTCGCAGCCGGCCTCCTCTCCAGACAAGCCGAGCAATCTAATCCTCAATTGCAGTATTTCACCAAAAATGAGGCATGCAAAGAGACAAACGCACATCTAAGCGTATCTACAGCGATTTTAATATCTCATTTAAAAAAACATAAAAGTTTTTTAAAAATCACTCACATCTGGGCCCTTATGACAGGGACCCACAAGGAAAAACAGCACTTAAAACATAGGACGCCGTCCAGCCACACGTCCGCCTCGTCCGATCGGTTTCACTGTCAAAGTTTCATCAGGGACTAAAAGCAGTTATGGACTCACTGCTCCTGTGTTTTGGCAAACTGGTCTGCTTATCATGATACAGCATACTTTAAAGCTTACCATCGCGTCCCATTGTTGGACAGGTACCTTCCATGATTTGTAATAGTGGGGATTCAAGGCTGCATGCTGACTGGGCAGCTCCAAACAAGTTCAACAATGAGAGGAAGTAGATGCTCTCTGTAGCTCAGTTCATGATCTGTGCCCCACATAAACGTTACGTCTTCTGTAACGTAGCCTTCATCATTGTGATACTTTGTGGATACTGCTATTGCTTTAAACAAGTTATTTTAAAGGTATTTTAATAACTGTAAAATTAAAATTAATATTGTAAGTGAAGCACTGAGAAAATAAGTGATGCATGGTGCTGAATAAGCTCAGTTAAAGGAATAGAAATAGCCCCAGTATCACTTAAAGCCAATTTTATAACTTTATAACTTAACAATCACTTTTACCTGGCACACACATCTATTTAGCACTCAATGTTACCTAGCAACCAATGTTTCTTAACCCCCTTGGCGGTATAAAAAATACCGCCAGGGGGAAGCGCAGCAGTTTTTTTTTTTAAGTTTTTTTTTTAATCATGTAGCGAGCCGAGAGCATAATGACATCCCCCCGCCCGCTTCGATCGCCTTCGGCGATCACCGATCAGGAAATCCCGTTCAAAGAACGGGATTTCCTGGAGGGCTTCCCCCGTCGCCATGGCGACGGGGCGGGATGACGTCACCAACGTCAGCGACGTCGGGACGACATTGGGAGACCCGATCCACCCCTCGGCGCTGCCTGGCACTGATTGGCCAGGCAGCGCTCGGGGTCTGGGGGGGGGGCCGCGCGCCGCACCGGATAGCGGCGATCGGGCGCGCGGCGGCGGCGATCGGGGTGCTGGCGCAGCTAGCAAAGTGCTAGCTGCGTCCAGCAAAAAAAAAATTATGTAAATCGGCCCAGCAGGGCCTGAGCGGCACCCTCCGGCGGCTTACCCCGTGTCACACACGGGGTTACCGCTAAGGAGGTTAATACCCACTGCTATTTAGCAATTAGGTTACTAGAACCCACTCTTGCCAATCACTCAATGCTACTTATCACACAAAGTTATTTGGCATCCAAAAGAAAGAGAGGGAAGAAGGACAGTAGACTACACAAGAGATATGTCATTTGCCAAAACCGCTGTCCATGTTTGGTGTGAGCACCCTATCTGGCCTATAGGATCCTGGGACCACAGAAGTAGAAAATTGGAGGTATGTTAATTTGTTCTTTTTGCCGTGCTTGCAGAACAACGTTCACAAACATAACATCAAAAACAGTCATCCTTACTAGGCAGCAACAATCTTGGATGTACATAACAAAGCCAAAATAGCAATACCACCACCAGGAAGAACGAAATGCATATCTAGGATAAGTGTTTCTTTTTGCAAAGACTCTCCTCATGGCAGCAGGGATGCCAGCTACCCATCACAACTCTAATACCCACTTTAGACAAAAAAGCAGCAGCAGTAGTGCCTTCACCAGCAAGAATCATTGGTTGCAATTTTTGTTACATTAAGTAGGCCTCAGTGGAACCACTTGTACCTGATGATCAGGGAGTATGTGAACTTCAGCTTGCACACCTACACTCTCTGAAAAGAAGACCATCATGCAATGTGCGAAATAGACACATTGCTACAGAGTTTGCATCAGCATCTGTGCAGATTTAATTCCCTTAATTTTATAAAACAGGGTTTGTTTGCATTAACTTATTCAGTTGAGCTGCCATCATCAAATCAAACACATCAATGTATAAGCAGCCCTCACCATCACACTGCTTTATCCTTAGCCATCTAGCCTTACAACTACATGATGTCACATGACTATGGCATGTATTAATGAAGAGGATTTCTACAGGATTCAATAACAGCAGAGGAAGGCCTTGGAGGAGAGCTTGGTACTGTAATCAAGGATTTGATTTTAACAGGGGCACCATTACAAAGTAACAATTATGAGTGACACTACATGACACTACATGACAGAAGTACATTAAAATGGGGACACAATAGGGTAAACAACACAACAGAGGTTCTATAATAGGGAGAGCTTACTAACAGGAGTATAATAATAAAAGGAAAAAATAAAATATGTTACTAGAGAGCCTCATAACTGAACCACAATAACTTGGAGCACAATAATGGGGAGAGTGAAATGATGGCAAAAGGATAGACATTACATTATAATGAGAAAGCGCTATACATGATGCACAAGAATGGAGGCTGTAAAACTGGAGGAGCATATCCCATCTAATTTCAGTTCTGAATCAAGTCGTTTTCTTGGTTTTCATGGCTATAAATAAATATCATGGTTTATACTCTGGTTTATATTCAAATTATGCACAGTACTTTTTTATACAAAAAGAAACATTAAAGTAGCCTCTCTACCAAAATATATTTTGTTTTTGTTCATATTGAACAATCAATAATAATTCTCAGAATTGCATGTAATACAAGCTCAGTTTACTCTTGTAAATCCATCAAAACCACTTTGCTGTGTTTATCCATTTCTTCAGACCTCACTTCCTCATTTAGTTCATCCTCCTGAGGAACCTGTCTCTCTAGCACAGGATAATTTAAGATGTGTTTATGTGGGAGTGGGACTGCATCTCTTATGAATTGCTTCTGTTTTCTCATTATGATCTCTTGTTCTTCTTTGTTCTTTCTGTGTTGTACACTATTTCCTAGGCTGTTATATGCCTAACATTCCCTAAAGGGATCCAATTTACGTGATAGATCTTTGACATTATCAAACTATACTGAGAGAGAATGTATGAAACATTTGGTCCCACTTGGTCCTTATTTTACCTTGCTTTTTGTATAATTACATAAGCAGACAATCTGGCCTTCTGTCTGGATATTACCTACCACAAAAGGCAAACCTAGTTACAAATGTAAAAGTCTTCACGGTGACTTAAGCAATGAACTAAGAACTTTAAAATAGAACAACCCTTTTGTAGACAAAAAAAAAAAAGAATTATCTCAGGGTGAACTCTGTCTACTACAAGAATTTTAATAAACATTATTCCAGGTCATTACCTTTTTCTTATTTGTACATATCAGCAAAGAGTATAGCAGTCTGTAACAGGAAATTGTGCATGGTTGTATAAGTTTGATGTGTCACAGAAAAATATATGTTGCAATAGAAAATAAAATCAGTTTATCGTCTTTAGATGTGTAAGATTTCCATGCTGGTTTCATTAAACCTAGAAATGCTAATTAGTATATATCTTCATGAAAACTGCCTCAGTTCAACTCTATTACTTCTGGGTCTTTTTCCTCCAACTCACTCCTTAAACCTCGTGTCCGCCGGCTTCTGGTGCGTAGCCCCGTCCCCTTACAGAAGAGTGCCATGGCATTCTCTCTAACAAGATAGAGGGTGTTATGGAAGCGCCTCGGCATATCTCTGCAAGGGGCTATGAGCCAGAAGCCGGCTGACACAGGGCTCGGGAAGTGAGTTGGAGGAAAAGTAATTATAACTTTTTATGAGAAGATACATGTTTATTTGACACTGAATAGTCTCTTTAAGCCAGTACAAGCTTTCAGAACCAGCACACCACACTCAATCAGTAAAATGTCTAAACAATGTCTAAACAATCAAAGGATAAGGAGGCAGCACACAAATTACTGTGCTGTAAAGCCAGGTGTATTGGAGTACACACAATCACACTACATAAAGAAGTTGGTTTGGAGCATTTGGGAGGCACGTGTGGGATTGATAATAACATAGAAGGAGTGTCCATTGGAAATGACAAGGAGGAGGAGAAGGTAGTGGTGACAGAGAGGTACACATTTCCAACCTCGCTAGTAAACAAGCCCCAGTGGCATGAAACGATTGTTCCTTGGGGTTTTTTGTCCCATCACCCACGCTGTCGAATGTAGCTGCTCCACAGATTTTACTATAAGCGAACTCTCTTTGTATACAAATACATTTTGACACAGTAGTGCAGCCTCCCTTGCTCTGCCTCTAAATATTCAAGTGGCATGTTTCTGGGATAGAGCACTCTGCCATCAGTATTTGTGACCAGGAGTGTTACTGACGAGCCATTGACTCTTGTGACTTCTTTCTGGAGTCTAACTTACTTCCCATACACACATTTCCAACCTCACTTGGTGGTACCAGAAAGTTGGTGCCCCCTTGATTCTTCCTTCTTTGCCACTGAAAGAGAAGGAGGGGGTGGGTCAGCCAGCCTATTCTCTCAGCCAAGTGTACCCTTTCAGCAAACTAGGTGATTAATCTTTATAAAGTTGACGTTGCTAACATTCCTGCTTAATTTTAAGTGCTAAGCATAGATGTTGCAGTTTAAAATGGTTTTGTCAAAGAATGAGGCATAAAAGAGGGCTTAGACAGCACTAATCTTATGTACAGGCCTAGCATCAGACTACAGCTGTTCCTGTATATTTTTGATGGTGGATGATGATATGTTTTGGCTGCTATCTTGACATGCATTGCATTGGACTGCTGATATTTTTGGGCATTCTGCTCCTTCCCAGTGTAACTTACTCCTCATTTCCCTCTTATATGTCACAGTGCAGGTCCATACTTTTAACCTATCATCATCTCCTACCTCCTCCTTCGCCTGACTGGAGTTGGCACTTCTCTTTCTGTAGATCTGCATTTTTTATCTTACAGCCTTAATTCATGTGGAGGACTCACAGCAGACAGTGAGCTGTCCTTATGCTACAACATGTTATTTTATATAGAAATTTTGAAGAAATTAGGAACATCTCACTTTGAATAATAACTAGCAACTTAGTCATGGTTATCTCCACCATTGGACTTACTGTATATCCTTGTCTTAAGTTGACCTTGTGTATAAGTCAACCCCAGTGTTTCACCAACTTAAACTGCAATTTTTGATGACTCAAAAAGTATAAGGCCACCAAGGAAAATTAATGATTGCACTTCGAAACTAGGAAAATTTAATGTTTGCACTTGGGGACCAGGAGGGGTAATGGCTGCACTCTGGGACCAGGATGGGTTAATAGCTACACTGCATAAAGTATTTCACCAATTAATACCTCCTGGTAGCCAATAGCTACTCCAGTTCCTTATATGCAGTCATTACCCTTTCTTGGTCCCTAGATGCAGCCAGCAACAGCCATTAACTCCTTGTGGTCCCCAAGTGCAGACATTAATCATCCTTGTCCTCAAGTACAGACAGTATTAACCCCTCCTCCTTAGTAACCAGTATAGCCAATATCTGTTCCCCTCTGACCTTGATAATAAGTATGGCTAGAATCTGTCCCTTTCCGCTCCCTCCTTGGTGAATAATGTGGTCAGTAAGTTTACCTACTACCTCCCCTTCTTGGTAATCGATATGGCCAATATCTGATCCTGCTGAATAACTGATGTAATCAGTATCTGCCCCCCCCCCTCCCCCCCACCTCAGAAATCAGTGTGGGCAGTATCTGAATGCCTAGTAAAACAAGTTCAAATCTGCATATACAGTGTATGCCTAATATGAAGACATCCAAAAATACAGCTGCAAGTTCATTTGAATTAACCCTGAAATGAGAAACACTTACCCTTGTAATCTTAAAGCCCGCTGTAAAGTAGGATGGAGATTCACTGGCTTATCTGCTTTTAGTGCTTACTTTCATGCACAGTTTTTGAATGCATTTAATGGAATATTTAAAAAAATAATTATCATAACAGGGGTTATAAAATATGTTCACTGCTCCTCACTCCCTAAACAGCTGTGCAATCAAATGCAATGCTTTCCAGTTAGAGAATGAAAGCTGAAAGCAGTGAGGCGATAAGTCAGCTGACAAAGTAATCAACACCACCACCCATATGCTCATGTGGCTAATGAGTAATTGTCTTAGATTGGCTGGGAACACACAAATGGTTTCTGCAAAAAAAGGTATACTTCATTGTTGTCAGACATTTTGGATACCTCATTGCTCATTTTACCTACTGGTGGTAGTATTTGCCTCAATGCTGAACTTCCTTATCTGATCTCACTCCTTGGTCTACTGGCCAAAAGGCTCTTTATATTGTCCTGAAGAATTGGGCTAATACACACATAATGAATTTCTTTTTTACATGCAGCATAAATGGTCATTTATTGGAGAATGTCAGTATTTTTCCTTGGAGATACAGTAGGCCAAAATTTTCCATCCATTTACATTTTTTTATTCTTATTTTAATGTCACTTTGGCCTTGTTTTTACCCTATGGCATAGGTTACCTCTATTAAGAGGTCAAATATATTTAGGTTTTTGTACAGCAACCGGTGTCAGGGGAGGAGGGTGGCACACACCTAAGTAAGGATGGATACTCCCCACACTTCTTTTGGTGTATCAAGAAAATCATAGCTGACTGCAGACTTTAATAAAAAGGCAATGTTTATATAATATTGTAAGGAAACACGGAAAATCAGCCGCCTCCACTCAGCATGAGGCGGCTGTTTCCATGGAGAGCATAGCGGAACGCAGAAAAACCGCCGCATCTGACGCGGCGGTTAGCACGCATGGCTCTGTTGCTGACACTTTGACCCAGCGTGGGGAGGCAGCCGCCGGTGCAGATAGCGGTGCGACCAACCCCGCGCATGGGTCCGTGGAGACATTGCTAAGCAGTACTGGTGTGGCTGGGACTGATAGTCCACCTAGGTTCAGAATGACACGCGTGCGCGCGGAGAGGCAGAACCTTTATGGCAGTCAGAGAAAGGTCAGCTGACCAGGCCAGTCAGCTGACAATCACAGCAACTTTCATTGGTCCAGCACTTGAGGGAGGTGCTGGAGAGCACAGGTGTATATATACTGGGTGCTGGTCATTCTCTGGTTGTCTGTCATTGCGATCACTACGTGGTAGCACTAAGGCCTTGTCTGTATCTGTGTTCTAGCATAGTTTCCAAAGGTGTTGACGATCACGGACCTCACACCTTAGCGTTAGGAAATTGAACTGTATTATTTGTTATGACCTTCTGCCTGCCTGACTACCCTGCTGAACTCTGATTCTGTACCTTGCTATCTCTGATATCCTGTTGCCAAACTCTGCTCATTCCTGGACTCTGTATTTTCCTCTCTAAGTTGTACCCCGCTATTCTGATACTCCGTTGTCAAACCCTGACTGTTTATTGGATTCTGTATCTGTCTCCTGAATCTGTACCGTATCTGTCTGTGTGTTAACGACCTGGATTGCCCGACCTCGAGAACTGGCCTTACTGTTAGAGGCAGTTCCCAGACCTGTTAGTGACACCCTCTCTCTGGTGTCACTCACGTTCTGTCCTTCCTATCCTCAGCCTAGCTCCTCGCCCGGGAGAGTCTAGGCATACGGAAGGAACCTACTTCTGTGCAGTACTCCTTACTGCTTCGGTACCTTCTCCTAACTTAAGGTGCAATACTCAAAGTATTACCGTTACACCAAAACACTCTTATCCCTCAGGTGTCCAGAGGTTAGAATATATATCTGATTATTGGTGATACTGCAGATCACCAATAATCGGGTGTATTCTGTATTCTCGATGATACTGCAGTTCACCGGTAATCAGACCTTCTCTATTACACCGATCGTTACAAATATTTAAAGAGAACCTAAGGCATGGAACTGCCTAAAAAAGTAAATACTTACGTAAGGAGAAGGTAGCTTGTGGATCCTATAGAGGCTTCCCACGATGTCTACCAGTCCTCAGACACTGGCTGGGACCCTCCTTAACATTGGGGCTGTGCTACTCTTCTGGCATTATTGGCCATACTGGACCCGCGCAAGCATGGCTGCGCCTGCACGGTAGCATGGTGCTACTCCGGCTTACTGCACAGGCACAGCCGTACTTGCAGGCATCAGGGGACTGGAGGATGAGATAGGAACCAGAGGCTTCTCTCTTCTTAGGTAAGTATTCTTTCACCGTGTGTATACTTAAATTACCAAATCATCTAAGTATTAAAACACGTCCATTTTTGTAAAAAACTACCATTCAAAGGATAAAGAGTTCCAAAAACATATGATGCTTTTTTTTAAACTATTGACAAATGAAATGCCATTTTTTGTACACTTCATACATAAATGACTGAATTACGTGAACTCAAGAATATCTGTGTATTTTGTGTCTTAGTATATTTCATTTGCTAGAAATGCTTAACTGAAGCACGATGTCATGTTCTTTTGTATTTTTAATTTGTATGTGTTACTTACTTTTACTCATTAGATTTACTTCAAAACATAAAATAACTAAATGTGCATATAATGAACACGATATCTATGGCAATTTTCATTGATATCATAATTTTCATATAACACAAATTGTTATTGTGTATTTAATATGGAATTAATATTAATTGCTATTAATATTAAATCTTAAATACATTTGCATGAATGTTGACATTGCTTTTATTGTAATCTATCAGCTAAGGTATTGATTTTAATTACAATATAGCTAGAAGTTATTTCTGAATGGTTTGTTTGCTTTTTATGATTATTCTATTACACATTTACAACTTCTAAGTTGAAATCAAACTATACCTCAGAGTAGCACAAAATAAATCCATATACAAACAAACAAATCAGCTGTGCCCACTTGGGCTATCCCAGGAGGCATCACAGCCTAAAAAAATGGCCTTGGAGTTGAAGAAAAGCTGAAATACTGTTCTTCTCATCCTTATTGTTTTGTTGATAACTTATATCTTGTTTGTTTGTTTTTTATTTTGCCTTCTACCTTTGTTCTCATTTTTGAAATGTTTTTGTGAGATTTGGTGATTAGGTTTAGTTTAATCTGGGCGTTTTATCTTTTCCTTTTTTTTTTCTAGAGGAGAGGAGGTTGGCTTTAAGGCTGTTTCAAGTGTTTTGTTAGGAGTTTGTATTTCCCAAACACAGGAAAGGATATAGGATATCTTAGATAAGGCAAGAAGATTAAATTGTGGGAGGATATTTCAGAGTCAATCCATTTTATAACTATGTGTAGAATAAGCTAGTGTCTTGTATGATACAAACAAGGGTATTATATAGACCAACAGCACATCCAAAAGCATATTAAAATGTTCACTGGTCAGCTGGTTTTAAGCCTCATCGACACAGTACAATTTTCCGTCAGATCGGATCTATGAGATGGATTTATTAGATCATTTCCAACCGGTCCAATCAGATTGCGTTAGATTTTGCAATAGATTTTGGGTACTTATCAAAGCAAAATCTATCGCAAAATTGATCTGAAACAATTCGGACGTCTAGACACAATGCAATTTCTTATTAGATCTATCTAATAGATCCATCTATCTGATGCAAAATTGTACCGTGTAGAGGAGGCTTAAGTTATGAGCAGATGATATTGCTAATATGCAAATTTTAACTGACCCAGGGAGAGAATGATAACTTAGCTGGCAGCAGTTTAATCAGCAGATAGAGGCTAAATATCTACTGTTTCCTTGGTCAGCAGAGATTTATGTAATCTCTATTTTAGACTAGGTTTCCCAGATGCACTTTTCCAAGTGAAGTGCATCAAGCATTCAGATAACTCCACACCTCCCAAATATTCAGAATTCCAGTACCTTAGACATTGCCATCAGTGCAGAAGCGATCCAGAGTCTGCCATTCTAAAAATAAAAAATAAATCCCTGCCATTAACAGAACACCCTGAAGTCTATGACATCCAGGCCTCCCCCTTTTTGGGCAAATTAGAAGATTTACACTTGTTTTGGTGTCAGAGGAATTTTTTCTGGTTTAGTTCAACAGCATAGGATGAGTGGGAGGAGGTTCCCCAAGAGTATACAAGATTTGAAACCTATTTAATTGAACAATCTTACCTCAGATGAATAGGATTACAGAATGACTCATTTTTTGGACAGTAAAAAGATGACAACTTTCACAGGCCTTACCCATTTCCTCAGCAAAATCACAGTGTCCTTAGTTAGAACACCATGGACTTGAAGTGCAATAAAAAAAGGAAAACTCTTTGAATTCACTGATAGGAACATTTATTTTATGAGGATTTCAGTCCAATATGGGAAAACACACAGTTTAGTAGGGGTGTGTAATAATGCTGACACTGTAAAAGATCACTGTAGCTCGTTTTATGGACAGTCCCAGCAGCCACACTGTGTATTGGCGGTGCATACTTTGTTCTATTCAGAGTGCTGATGGCCTCCCCTGACTGAGCTGGAATGGGAGATAAAGGAAGTGAGGACATCTCGGGAATAACACATTAAAAATGCAAAGAAAAAGTTTACATGCAATCCGGATATAGAGCAAAATATACATACAAACACCTTGAGTTTAAAAATATATCTGGAGTTCAGTTATACTTGAGCAAGCTTGTCTCTCCATTTCTTAGTCCTATCACACAATAAAAAGCTAATAATACATCAATATCCCACCACATAATATAAAGCTTATAATGCACTAATATCCCAATATTAAATGATTACATAAAGCTAGAACAATAAATGAAGGGCTATTTTGTCATGGCGTATGCATACATTGTACCATAGGTAAACTATAACAAAAAGTGTTTGTTGAATAAGAATTAAAATAACCTCATAGAGGATGCCAAAAAATGTATTTTACATAATTCTGTTAGGAATAGACGCCAGAATGTCCTAATGTGGAGACACAGATGGGGTGACCCTGTTTTCCACTTTAGTGGGCACCTTTGCAGGATTTGCAGTTTTGTTCTGCTTACAAGGGAAATTGCTATGTGCTGTTTCCATGTCAGTGGATTTGTTTATGACACTTCAAAATTGTTGTACAAGCTCAATTGGAGCTGTTTATTCACCTCTGAAGAATCTGACATTTGTTCCATAAAACGTGCATCAGGATTTGCATTTATAATTGAGCTTGAAAGACAATTGGCATCTATTTACAAAAGAATTACATGATGCATACTTTTTGGAGTCCTGTATGAGGTGATTTTAATATTGGTACAATAAATGTTTGTTTTTTATTGGTTTACCTATGGTTCTAGTATACTGTATAAAACTAGTATATTTTTAGTATATGATATGACAACATTGCACTATAGACAAATAGCCTTCCATGTCCATTGCACATTGAAAATGGCCTTCCTTTTGTCGATCTAGCTTTATATAGCCATGTCTTAGTTCAATTGGTTTGGAGTGGTTGCCATGAATTTGCATATAGTGCCATACCCGTGCCAATGAATCCAGCACCCAGCCTAAATCTTTCTACACAAATTTGCAGAGAGGACCAGGGAACTCAATCAAACGTTTGTTTAACATCCAAAGTAATATAACCAGATTCTATCCTTTTATTCCTGCATAAATGTGTTGTCATAATAATAATAATAATAATATTAATAATGCTAGAGTTGCCATAATGTTGTCCCTCCCCTGTACTTTGCCTGGATCTAAAACTTTCTTGAAGCCTAAAAAAAAGAAAAAAGAAATCCAGAGCCTAATATAGTGTAGTATTTTTGTCCAACGTGGTAAAAAGAAAACAATATAAGATATACTCATAAAGGTAGGTTGCTGATAAGCAACCACTTTCAAGGCATTAGGGGAACTTGACCTGCCCCTCGGGGTAGATTAAGATGTTACTCTCTGTAGGCAGGAAGAACGAGGGTAGACCCCTCCACCAAAGGTGGACTAGTGATACTTGCATCAGAAACACAGAGGTGCTAAAAGGATAAAACAATGTTCAAATTAAAATATGGTGGTTCTTGAAGCCTTATTCTGGGAAGCTGTAACAACTGAAGTTGGTTGCAATAATTTGCAACCAGCTCCTGTACATGAACAATAAATTCTGGCCAGGCATAGTAGATAGGATATTAGGAAATAATATAAAGGAAATAATATCAAGTCATAGAAAAATTACTGACAGCAGAATGACAGCCAAAATGATGACGCAAGAATAAAAAAAAAAAATACAGACACTTTTTTTTAAAATAAACCTTCTGTCAAGCTGTTACTGTTTGTGTATTCATGCAAGTTCAGTTAAAATACGTTTGTTCACGGACGAGGCAAGAGGATTTAACTCCCCCCCCCACCCCCTCACAGTCATGTGAAAGAATAAGACATAACGGTGTATAAGAGCAAAGCTGGAGGAGTGCAGGAAGTGAAATAAAACTAAAAGGAACAGAATCATAAAGTTAGATTTAGCAACTTTTTTCAGTTCAGGCGCCCTTTAAGTGTTATGCAGCAAATGCTTTGTGTCACTAAGCAAAGCTTCATATACATGCTAGGCAATCTTTGGCGAAGACGGTTGTTTTGGCACCATCTCTATAAAGTATCTAGTGTGTATAGGTATCCTCCGACATCCATACAGCATGTTGGATCGCCAAACAACATTGACAAAAAACAAGTGCATTGCATTTTCACTTACCTCACCATTCACTCATGTGCCACCCCGTTGTCCCTCCTTTCTTCTTCATTGAACAGTGCATGTTTCACAGATATATCTTTGGTAAGCTTTGAAAATGTAAGCAGTGCATGATAATCTGTTACAGATTACCATATGAAGGACAGTGGCAAGTAGGAATGATCAATTAGATGCAAATGACTTCCCCTTGCATTCTTAGTTTGTGTAAATGTTATGCAGCTTGAACTTGGACCAATAAAAATTGACAGGAAGTTATTCCAATTTCAAGCTGCATATAATTTACATGAAATTTGAATGTAAGGAGAAATTATTTCTATCTCATTGATCATCCGTAGTGGTGAGCCAAGTGCTGTAAGTGGTGGTGAAAAATGATCAGTTGAGTAGATGCAGCCTGCAGGCCATAGTAGGAAGGCCACATATTTATCCTGCGCAATGTGGTGCAGTATTCTTCCTTGCATCCTGGCTCCAGCTATAATTCTCTCCAGATATAGTTTTAGGTAAAATGAGGCCCTAATTTAATCAAAATGGAGTAGGATCGATAAAGGAAAGATGTGTGCCAAACAATATATACACATAATTGTAAAATATCATAACTTTATTAAATTCATTAGAAAAGTTAAAAAAGAATGTACATTAGCCTGATGTCTAATCTAGGCCGGCCGGCCGGCTAGCCCCGCACTCATACCTCACAAACACACTCAATTGCTCCTAAAAGGAAACAAAGTTCATAATCCTGTTCATGCGCATAGAACTGTATTAGTAATAAGGTTCAGCAAGGTTCAGCGGTGTAGAGTGAAAGCAGCGAAGCAATGGGTTATGGCAGCAGATCACAGTAGAGTCCACAGCATATACTGAAAATCACTGTAAGCAGGGCCGGATTTGTACTTTTCACCACCCAAGGCCAACTATACCGTCTGTTTGGTTGTTATCTCTGTGTGCCCCAATGAGAATTCTACTTACTTTCCATCATTGGATGTCAGTTGTCACAGACAACGACTATTTTAGTAATATGCGTATAGATTATAAATTATGTTTTCCTTAAGAACTTTTATGTTATGTTTGCTATCTCATTAATGATGGGACCATTGTGTCACTATGAGAGTTAGGCTGAAGTGTACCTGCAGGAAAGAGCTTACAGGTCTTGCAGGGACGACACAAGTACAGGACAGGGAGTTCGAAGGTTAAATCTGTCCTTGTAGATAGATAGAATAGCTTTATTGCACCTCACTGAGCCGCCCCTAAATTTCTGGTGCCCTAGGCCATGGCCTATCCGTCCTTGCCAGAAATCCGGCCCTGACTGTAAGTATAGCTGTTAGTGGTTGAAACAGCTCAGCAGCATAATGGCACACATAGTTCAAGGTACAACAACTCCCAGCAAGGCAATGGATATTGTAACCAGTATATAAGCTACGCTGTGTGCGGCTATGCAGTGATCCAAGTCCTCATGCACGCCGTGACAGCGTCACACACACAAAAATAGGAATAAGTCTCCAAAAGCATGAAGCAGTAAAGGTTATACTATACCACTCCGTTGTCCAGTGTTGGCTACAGACAAGGTCCTCCAGCACCCAAGGCTGAGACACCAAAGTGCGCCCCTCCATCCCTCCCACCCCAGCCGTCACACACGCATTGCTATTCGACTAAGATGCGCCACAGGGCCCACAGCCTCCCCAACACCTTAATCTCTAGTTGTCTGCCTTGCAGTCACTGCTATGTATCCACTTTTCTTATTTCTTTCTGCTTCAAACACAATTAGGAATGACAGCTGAATGAATTCTGTGCCCCCTCCTACACTGCGCCCTGAGGCTGGAGCCTCTCCAGCCTATGCCTCGGCCCGGCCCTGGTTGGCTGTACTGCTCAGCTGTGCAGACTCCTGAGCTCCATCACAGCAAAGATTGGAGATCACATGTATCCAGATCCATAAACATAAATGCCGCCTCCCACATGCAAATGCTAAACAGCTGGATAGTGTCCACTGGCAATTTGGTCACATCGCTGCTACTGGGGGCGTACTCTCACAAAACCGGGAATGAGTTCCTCAAATGCAGGGGATGAGCAACTAGAGGCCCTAGGCAACAATTAATGTGCGAACGCTTTCATGTTCATACTGTGCTGAGATTAAACTTGTGAAATGTACTGTCTCTGACTTGTGGGGCTCCCAAGAAACATGGGGCCCTGGGTGGTTGCCTAGTTTGACCCTATGGAGGCCCCAGCCCTCATCTTCTCCACCCTCATATTATTTTGCTACTGTGCCTCTCTGATGTTAAAGGACCTACAGAAGGTCCTGGTAATCCTCACATACAGTGGGGTGTGAAAGTTTAGGCAACCTTGTTAATCGTCATGATTTTCCTGTATAAATCATTGGTTGTTATGATAAAAAATGTCAGTTAAATATATCATATAGGAGGCACACACAGTGATATTTGAGAAGTGAAATTAAGTTTATTGGATTTACAGCAAGTGTGCAAAAATTGTTTAAACAAAATTAGGCAGGTGCATAAATTTGGGCGCCACAAAAAAGAAATGAAATCAATATTTAGTAGATCCTTCATTTGCTGAAATTACCCACAGACCAGCACCAAAGACCTACAACATAATTTTGCTGCAGATGGAGTCACTGAGCATCATTCAACCATTCGGCGCACTTTACACAAGGAGATGCTGTATGCGAGAGTGATGCAGAGGAAGTCTTTTCTCCAACCACAGCACAAAAAGAGCCGCTTGAGTTATGCTAAAGCACATTTGGACAAGCCAGCTTTTTGGAAAATTAAATTGAGTTATTTGGGCATTGAGTTATTTGGGCATAACAAGGGGCATTATGCATGAAGGAATAAGAACACTGCATTCCAAGAAAAACCCCTGCTACCTACAGTAAAATGTGGTGGTTCTGTCATGTTGTGGGGCTGTGTGGCCAGTGCAGGGACTGGGAATCTTGTCAATTTTGAGGGACGGATGGATTCCACTCAGTATCAGCAGATTCTGGAGACCAATGTCCAGGAATCAGTGACAACTGACAAAGCTAAATCTGCACCGGGGAATTCATGCAGAGGAACAAGTACAACATTCTGGAATGGCCATCTCAGTCCCCAGAACTGAAAATCTGTGGTGTGAGGTAAAGAGAGCTGTCCATGCTCGGAAACCATCAAACCTGAATGAACTAGAGATGTTTTGTAAAGAGGAATGGTCCAAAATACCTTCAACCAGAATCCAGACTCTCATTGGAACCTGCAGGAAGCGTTTAGAGGCTGTAATTTCTGCAAAAGGCGGATCTACTAAATATTGATTTCATTTATTTTTTGTGGTGCCCACATTTATGCACCTGCCTAATTTTGTTTAAACAATTTTTGCACACTTTCTGTAAATCCAATAAACTTCATTTCACTTCTCAAATATCACTGTGTGTGCCTCCTATATGATATATTTAACTGACATTTTTTATCATAACAACCAATGATTTATACAGGAAAATCATGACGATTAACAAGGTTGACCAAACTTTCGCACCCCACCGTAGATTAAAAGGATTTTTTTTCATTTATAATTTTCATAAAATGTTGCATTTTCTTCAAGTAAAAAAGGCATGCTGTGACAACACTTGCAGAAATGGACAAAACCTATATGTGCTGCAAACACTGACATGCATGGCCTGCTACTATGAGGTTGTACCTGTGTGAGATGCAGCAGAAGAGGGAGTAACATGAAGGGGGTTAACATGAGATGGCACACTCCAGAACCATCAAAGAGAAGCTGACTGCACAGACAATGTGAGGAAAAAAGGGAATTTAAGATTTTAAAAAGACAGTAGTAGTACATTTGAGATTTGTCTGCAATCTTACCAGGAAGGTTTCATTATGCCTTTTCTAAGTGACGTGCTTAACGATAGTTGTTCTTTAAACTTTCGAAAATGGTAAATTGGTGTTTAGAATATCATATTTAGGGTGAATAGAGGAACTAGGAAACAGGAAACACGCTCTTTAGTTTTTCTGTATTATGTCACCTATATTAATAGCCCTTCTGGGCATGCCATTATGCTAGTAATATGGAATCACAGTTATCACACAGTATCATATTACATAATTAACATGTATAGATACATCAGAGGGCAATATAATAGCTTGGCGGATGAGCTTTTTGTCCCTAGGCCTTCTCAAAGGACTAGAGGACATGATCTGCGCATGGAGGAAAAACGTTTTAGCCATTTATTTAGGAAAGGGTTCTTTACAGTAAGAGTGATTAAGATGTGGAATGCATTGTCACAGGAAGTCGTTATGGCAAACTCTATACCTGCATTTAAAGGGGGCTTAGATGCTTTCCTTGCATTGAAAGACATCCATGGCTACAATTACTAGGTAATGCCTAATGATGTTGATCCAGGGATTTTATCTGATTGCCATCTGGAGTCGGGAAGGAATTTTTCCCTTTAGGGGCTAATTGGACCATGCCTTGTAAGGGTTTTTTCGCCTTCCTCTGGATCAACAGGGATATGTGAGGGAGCAGGCTGGTGTTGTACTTTATACTGGTTGAACTCGATGGACGTATGTCTTTTTTCAACCAAAATAACTATGTAACTATGTAACTATGTAAGTCACAGTCATAGTAACTTAAACCAGCAGTTTATTGTAGCCACTTTCACCAAGCTTTGACTCTGACTTCTTCTTCATAGCTGCACTGTTGTGGATCTTTTCCATTAGATTCTTTACAGCACATCATTGTGTAGTTAAAATATTCTGAAAATACATTTAAGAAATATGAACAAAAAAGTGTCAGTTATTCTGCTGCAAAGACTTTCGTGATTTGTATGCTGTATGTCTGAGCTGCAATGATATAAATTGATTCCGTCTCATGAGGTAAAATTTCAGTTCACCCTAGAGAAACAAAACGTATTTGCTCAGCCTCTCTTCTAAAAGATTTTAACTTTATTGCAAGCTCAGTAAACTATTAAACTGACATTCATTACTTCATGACAGTCTGGGAATGGAAAATAAAGCACTTAAAATGCTTAAAACACGTATAAAATCTAAGAAAAAAAATATCCTTTGTCTAACTACAGCATTTCTGCTGTGTGTGTGAGCGTGTGTGTGCGTGTGTGTGTGTGTGTGTCTGCGTGTTATATAACGGGAGAGAGAGAGATGGCTTCTGTATTATTTTCCTCTATGTATGCTGCCCACTACACTCTTACATACAAACATATGTTAACTCTTCTGTACTTTTCATTCATTGTGCATTTCTACCACATCTCTACTTAAATCCATTGAGCATCTAAATCCCAATTCCTGGTAGAAGCAAAATTTAAACCATGAAATATACATCTATTGTTGTCAACATTAAGTGTCTTTCTGGTTTGATAAAGTACTATATAGTAATTTCATCAAGGTATCCATAGTGTTTGAATGAATATACCTCCAGACTTCAGACACCAGTAGTTAACAGTTGCTGCTGACTTTACTGTACTGGTGCCAGACCAGTGGCATAGAAATAGGGGATGCAGAGGTTGCGATCATACTGGGGCCCTTGGACCAGAGGGACCCACTAGGCCTTTTCCCTCAACAGTGGTATTAGATCTTCAATGCTGATAATGATCTTCTATGTATGGTTAAAATAGTGGTAATCTTTAGTAAACAGTTCTTCTCCTCTGCTTACACCTCTCATACTGCGGAGGTCCTTGGCAGATTTTATTGTGCCATTTAAATTGTTATGTATAGAATGCTTGGGGGGGCCCAATGTAAAGCTTGCGCTGGGGCCTAAAGTTCCTTAGCTACACCTCTGTGACAGACTGCAGTGGCAACATTCCATATAATGCTGGAAGTTGAGTATCTAGAGAACAGTGGGTGATTCCTTCGCAAATCCATTTAGAGACCAATTTTATGATTGATAGTATACAGCAGCCTTAAACATTTAGTCACTTTCCCAGTTGGAAAAAAGATGCAAGTCCTGCATGTTTGCTGCAGTTGCAGCTGCACATACAGTCCTTCCTTCTAAATTAAATCATTTGAATAAAGAAAATAATGATAAGGATGTGATCAGATATGTCATGGATCGATGTAGGTATGTGGCTGCATGATTACAACTGAAATGTGTTGTGAAATAGATACATAACTTTTTAATGTACATAAATGTGTCTTTCTTATTTGCTTGGACCTATGTGTTCACTATTACATGTAAACATATCCAACTGTCCCAGGAACAGAAAACGCTTCTTCATGTTTCTGACAGGACTACAGCTAAAGAGAGGCAAGCAACAAAAAAAACCAACATTTTTTTGGGACTATACGACTCACTTTTTCTCCCCAAAAAGTGGGGAAAAAAGTCACTGCATCTTATAGTCTTAATGCAGGGAGTTCCTGACTTGTGAACGCCTGCCAATATGAACCTCCAGCCTGCCGCAATGTCAGGACTACCTGTACTGTGCCCATGCAGAGGAGGACACAGACAGACAAACAGAGGACACAAGTAGGACAGAGGAGGACACAGGAGGACACAGGGGGACAGAGGAGGACACAGGGAGACACAAGAGGTACAAGGGAGCATGAAGTAAAAAGGGGGTATAATCCACAAGATGCCCCTTCACCATGGATACACCAGGTGTAGTATATATTTATTTCCCCTGGTTTTTGTCCTCTAAACCTAGTTGCGTCTTATGGTCAGGAGCATCTTATAGTCCGAAAAATACGAGTGCTGAAAAGTTATTCTAAACAGAAGATGAAAAATGACCACCTAGGAGTAAACTTGAATTGATTAAGGGCCAGTTTATCTATCTAGAGGTGGCATTTTTCCTGAGATGGTTCATCTTAACCAAGAGGAAAGCAAATCAACAAAAAGGCATTATGCTTGGTTGTTCTTGTGTCAAAAAATACATTATTATGCTATACCAGTTGCCATAATTACGTACAGTAATTATAGGCTACTACTATTAGTTTCAACAGCATTATCAATTCTATTATATTTTCTGAACAGATCTTTTAGACTTACAGTATGGCTTATCTTTTTTGACATTCACTGTGTCCACCTATTTTATATCTCTTCCAGACACTTAGCTCTGTTTAAAAATCACTAAAGATAAGTATACTCCAGAAAAGTGTACATTACTATGGATTAAATTGCCAGTCTCTCTTCGGTTTGAGTTTCTACATAATAATTGTTATAATATAAGCAGAGAGCTAGACTTTTGTTATTAAAGCTGGCATCATTGCTTGTTCTTGAGCTAATGATTTCCTTTTTAGTTTAACTTACAGGAAAGAAAATACTTCTGCCTGCTAAACTATATTTACATACTGTTTATGCATTTTATCTCTCATCTTGTCATCACCGCTACATCAGGTAAGAAAACGAAAGCAAGGTCAACATTCTGCAATGCTAAGAAACAGTATTCTTGACATTGATGTATCACTTTTTGATTATTTTCAAGGGGGTAGCAATTACTTAGGAAAGTGGTCTTTAAATGTTCTTCTAAACAGAAATGAAGAATGCACTGTCTAGCAGAAAAAAGTACAGAAACTGTAATTGTACCGGGAACTTATCATCTGGTGACTTTTCCTAAGTTGCAAGCATGCATATGTGTTAGTAATAGGATGGGTTGAATGCTGTTATTATATTCCAGAGGAAAAAATATATAATAAAAGCACATCTCCCATAAAGTGCTCTTGCAGTGACACTTTGAAAGGAGGCGTGTTGCCTACAGTCTTTTGAATGTGTTCAAGTTTCTCTTTCAAAGAGAACAGAAGCACTGAGGTCAGAAACAAAAGCAATTCTCATTCACCACTTATTTTCACACTTTGATAAACTTCCCTCAGCTGCTACTATGACAGAGGATGTTCATAGATAGGAATCATATTTTACAAACAGGAAATAAAATGACTACACTTTCAATATTACAATTTATAAGCAATATTATACTACTGATTTAAAGAGAACCCCAGGCGGTCTGGTGGGTGGGGCTGATGGGAAACAGAGGTATGTTCCCTGCTGCAGGACATGCCTCTATGTCCCTCCACTCCGCTCTCTGCCCCCCTACTATAACCCCCCGAAGTTGGCGACAATAATTGTCACTATTTTGGAGGGTAATGGGAGGAGAGAGATTCCCTGCTCAAAACGCCCACTGGGGGGCATTCTTGCAGGCTTTCTACAGCTGCCATTGGGCAGCTGTCTCTCCATGGCTTCTCCCCCTACCACTCCCCCACCTCCCTGCATGGTGTAAGAGCTTCTCGCTCTCCTTCCAGCATCGTGACCCCAGAGGTCACAAAAATGAAAGTGGCATACTGCAGGAAACAGGAGCAACTGAGAGAGGTTGATCAGGTAGCATAGTTTTTATTAAATCTTCTGACCCCACTTCGGACTCTCTTTAAAATAAACCATTCACATTTCTGGGCAAGAGAAAATGATCATATGATGAAAAACCACCTAGGTAGAAAAATGTTCTTCACAGTAAGAATACCTTACCAAGGGATGCAGATATGGAAAATTCTATATCTGCGTTTAAAAAGGGTTTGTATACTTTCTTAAAGGGATACTGAGGTGGGGAGGGAGAGAAATATTAGATTTACTTACCTGGGGCTTCTTCCATCCTCTTGCAGTCTACAAGGTCACTTACTGTAGTTTAACCACTTGAGGACCGCAGTGTTAAACCCCCCTAAAGACCAGGACATTTTTCACAAAATGGGCCACTGCAGCTTTAAGGCCTCGCTGCAGGGCCGCACAACACAGCACACAAGTGATCCCCATCCTCTTTTCTCCCCACCAACAGAGCTCTCTGTTGGTGGGGTCTGATCGTTCCCCCAATGTTTGTTTGTTTTTTATAAATATTTATAGGTTATATTTTTAAATAAAATTGTGTCTTTTTTTTTTAATTTTCACAGTGGCCCTGCCCTCCCTCCGCCAGCCTGCCTATCACTGTGATCGGCTGTCATAGGCTTCACTCTATGACAGCAGATCACCCGGGCCTCTGGAGAGGACAGCCGTGTCACACGGCTGTCTCTAGTACAATGCTCCCTTAGCTCGCAGCGCTGTACAGGGTAATTAGATGGCAAAAAAGTTTTTCAATCTAACAGTCCCCGAGTGGCGAGTGCCGCTGGGAAACTGAAGGTGGAGCGGAGCCTACCAAGCGGAGATGCGCGCTAACAGTCATCTAACAGTCTCCGAGCGGCGATCTCCACTGGGAGACTGAAGGCGGAGCGGAGCTCCACCTACCAAGTGGAGATGCACGCTCCTGCAAAAGCCAGCCCCAGGACTTGACGCCATATGGCGTTAGGTGGTCCTTGGGCTGCCGCCGCATTCACGCCCATTGGCGTGTTGATCTAGTCAAGGAGCGAGTGTGTGAGGTTAAACTTTATGGATGCACGTCTTTTTTTTCAGTCTAGATAAATATGTAACTATGTTTCCCTGTGCCTGTCCGGTACCTGTTTGTGTGTGACAGGTTCACATTGTAATACCCATCACTGCATATACCTGCTACCTGTTGTTCACTTCAGCGCACCCACCTACCTACGTGAGCACACGCAGTGTCACTGTGCCTGTCCGGTACCTGTCTGTGTGTGACAGGTGCACATTGTAATACCCATCACTGCATATACCTACCTGTTGTTCACATTGCACCCACCTACCTACATGAGCGCACGCAGTGTCACTGTGCCTGTCCGGTAACTGTCTGTGTGTGACAGGTGAACATTGAAATACCCATCACTGCATATACCTACCTGTTGTTCACAGTGCACCCACCTACCTATGTGAGCGGACGCAGTGTTACTGTGCCTGTCCGGTACCTGTCTGTGTGTGACAGGTGCACATTGTAATACCCATCACTGCATATACCTACCTGTTGTTCACTTCTGTGAACCCACCTATCTACGTGGGCGCAAGCAGTGTCACTGTGCCTGTCCGGTACCTGTCTGTGTGTGACTGGTGCACATTGTAATACCTATCACTGCATATACCTACTACCTGTTGTTCACTTCTGTGAACTCACCTACCTACGTGAGCGCATGCAGTGTCACTGTGCCTGTCCGGTACCTGTCTGCATGTGACAGGTGCACATTGTAATACCCATCATTGCATATACCTACTACCTGTTGTTCACTTCAGTGCACCCACCTACCTACGTGAGCGCATGCAGTGTCACTGTGCCTGTCCGGTACCTGTCTGTGTGTGACAGGTGCACATTGTAATACCCATCACTGCATATACCTATTACCTGTTGTCCACTTCAGTGCACCCACCTACCTACATGAGTGCATGCAGTGTCACTGTGCCTGTCTGGTACCTGTCTGTGTGTGAGAGGTGCACATTGTAATACCCATTCCTGCATATACCTACCTGTTGTTCACAGTGCACCCACCTACCTAGGTGAGCGCATACAGTGTGATATACCACTCTGTGCATACCTGTTAACTGCACCTGTGTGACTGCACATTGTATTAGTCAAGTCAGTGCATACCTTTCATCCCCCCCGATATGGACAAAACGGACAAAACAGGTAGAGGCAGAGGTAGAGGCAGACCCAGAGGAAGGCCACCCAGCAGGTCTGTGTGAGGTCATGCTAATGTGATTTCGTGCAGCCCTGGACCAAAGTACAGTGCTCAGAGGAAGGCACGTCCCATCAACTCCCAAGATTGTCAGGACGTGGTTGACTATTTAACACAGAACACCTCATCTTTCACAGCCACCAGCACTGCTACAAGCACCACATCCACTGCATTTGACAGTTCGCAGGAGTTATTTGGTGGGGAAATTACTGATGCAAAGCCATTATTGTTACAACCAGATGAAGGCGCTAAACAAGTCACACCACCTCATATGTCTGAGTTAGGCACAACAACTCACCTGTAGGCAGAAAGGATGCAGCACTTGCAGAGCAAGCTGGCAACTATGCTTTACAATGCGTTTAAGGGTGATGTCACAGCACAACGCAATAAAGGTACCACTGCCAGTAATCCTTCTCCCATGTCCACACAGGCAAGGAAAGGACGCTCCAGCGATCTCATGGTGATGTCGGATATGCAGACATTCTTTAGTCCAACGCCTCACCTTAGCCCTTCTGGATCCACCCTCCACCAATGCCTAGACCGGCAGGTAGCCGACTACCTGGCCTTAAGTGTGGATGTAGACACTGTAAGCAGCGATGAACCGTTAGACTACTGGGTGCACAGGCTTGACCTGCGGCCAGTGCTATCCCAATTTGCCATCCAATTTCTGTCTTGCCCTGCCTCAAGTGTCCTATCAGAAATGACCTTCAGCGCAGCTGGAGGCATTATCACTGAGAAAAGAAGTCGCCTAAGTCACAAAAGTGTTCAGTACCTCACCTTTATCAAAATGAATGAGGCATGGATCCCGGAGGGCTACTGCCCGCCCCAAGACTAAGTCAGTCCCAACACACAGCATCTCTGCCTGCACGCCATGTGACTGCCTGCCCCAAGACTAAGTCACTTCCCACACAGCATCTCTGCCTTCAGGCCCCTTGACTGCCTTCTCTGCCCCCACCAACAGGGTCCGGGACTCCAGGTGGATTCCTGAATTTTTAAGGCCGCTACTAGCAGCGGCCGCTAAAATAATTTTCTGGTGCGTGTACATGCCTGCCTAATTTTTCTGGCTGCACTGCGGCTACAACAACAAAACAAAAGGCATGTACATGTGTCAATTCCCCTTCGTGATCGTTACCTTGCCGCGGTGAAGGGGCTTGCGTATCACAATAAAGCAATGACCGCCGGCTATATGAGTGTCTCAGGGGGTGGCACACCAAAGATAATAAGGTCATTGCTCCATATGGGCTTGAAAACAGCTATCGCCTGCACTCCCGCATGGTGCGCATCAGTCCAGCACAGCCGTCACAACACAAACAGCTGTTTGCGGTGCGTTACACAGTGAGTTTGGTATGTCAGTGTGAATCAGTACTCTAATTACACTCCGTGATTGATGTATACACATGCAAGATGTTTGAAAGCACTTTAGGCCTGCAATTTAGCATTCAATGGGATTTCTGCCCTTAAAACGCTGCTTTGCGTCAAATCCAGATTTTTCCCCGGGACTTTTGCCGTCTATACCACTCATCCATGCAAAAACTCAGATGTTAGACCCCTTAAAACATTTTTTCCATCACTTTTGAGGCCAGCATAAGTGTTTCTAGTTTTCAAAGTTCGCCTCCCCATCGAAGTCTATTGCAGTTCGCGTGAACCAAACTTTTGCAGAAGTTTGCAAACTCGGTTAGCGAACCAAAAATCGGAGGTTCGGGCCATCTCTAACTGCCGGCAGATATTGCTCCTTGTCCAGGGTTTCTTTGTAAAGGGGGTGGGGAGGCATTGCTGCTTCCATTTCAAGAGTACCCCCAATGCTATGGAATATGTATACTGGTATTTCTCAGGAGGTGAAACCCAATGCTCATGGGTTCTGAATTACTTGGGAAATATAAGCCTACATGGGACATGGGGTTAAAAATATTTGGAGTGGGAACCACTTGAAAATCAATATCAACCAATGATTGCATTTTTAATTTCTACTTAGAAATGACATTTTCCAATCAGAAATTCAGAAGTCAGAAATCCTTAAAATTGGAATGTTCATCACTGCAGCTATTACACGAATGATTATGGGGTAACTGAATATTACATTTTTGCTATAGTGGTCCTTTAATAAATTCATCAAGTGTAAAATGTTCATAAGATCGAAATCCAGAGCATTGTTCAGCTGTCATTTGGCTCTCTGTGAGCTCTACAACAGACAGAATCTGTTTTTCAGCCTGGCAATATCTGCCAGCATGAATACATTAGAACCTGGCCTCATTTCTAAAGGGGAAAAAAAGAAAATGAATCGGTGCAGAATTAATTGGTACAAAAATACTAGATTTACATATTGTGAAATAAATTGAAAAACAAAAATGACCAGTAAGCATTTCTAGACAAGGTTGGACGAATTAATTATGTTCTTTCCCTACAAAACTTATTTAGCATTCTGAACATTTGCATTGTTGTCAGAAGTAATTCATTTGATTAAGCCCGTATAAATTACACTGTATTAACCAGTTTAATGACTCAATCAGCAAGTACCATTGGGCTTATCTTATTTGCTGCATCAATGATCAAACTCTTGCCTAACTATGAAGTACGATCATTTTATGAGAAAGGAAATGTTTTATGATTTCTGAACAGCGTATTTTTCCTCGGTAATTTTTTCAGCTTTATCTCATTCATTTTACAGTCAATGGATATACTGCCATTAAAAGTATCTATAATTGCATTCAAAGCATACACAATTATGCTTTTGTTGTGTTGGGCTCTTTGATGTCTTGTGGGACATCTTTTTATATATCATGCTAACAATATGTACAATGAATACCCTGTTGAGTCCAAACAGATGCAAGAGATGTTTACTTGCATCCAACATATTGTCGGAACTATTGATGTGACCAGAAACTGGAGTTATCAAGAGTATCTGTCTAATGTATTTGACTGAATGAGACCTAAAGCATAAATACAAAATGGTAGGCAGTTTATATTTGTACAAAGTAAGAAATAATTCAGTAAGTTTGATGTATTGTTTTGGCTATTTCTGTTTGTAAAAAAAAAACAAAAACCAGAAGTCTCCGCAGTATTAATTTACAGTTAAATAAAGAAACATCAGGGGGGGCGTGGCCAGCACGGAGACCAGGACGGACGTGCAGTAACTGAGCTCCGCACTCAGCAGGCCATAAGCGACGGAAAAGCTACCGCCATACACTCCCTTTTTCGCCCGATAGGATGGAGGACAACACCATGGACCTGGATCTCTCCAAAAAACGGAAGAAGTCAGGTCAGAAGCCACAGAAGCTGACCGACTTCTTTCCCCCTCGCTCAGATCCGCCATTCCAAGATGGCGCCGGACTGCCTGCAGCCTCACCGAGCGCCCAGACAGACAGCAGCGCAGCTTCCCAGCCGGACACAGCAGCGACTACAGAGACCGCTCTATCCTCGCCAGACACAGCCTCTCCGTTCACCAGCCCAGCAAAATCGAGGCCCAGGAGAGACGAGGACCAGGAAGCACCCACGCAGGTAGGCCCAGGATTGCCTCAGCGCACAGGGCACAAACACTCCCCAGCAGCTTTCCCGATCGAGGCATTCCCTGCTACTGACACGGCAGCTACACAAACATACATTAAAGAAATCCTCCTAACTTTCAAATCGGCATTACTATCAGATCTAGCAGACTTTACAAAAGAACTGCGGCAAGATCTCACTTCAATGGGAGACAGAGTGCACAGAGCTGAAAACAAAATCTCAGAACTCACCAAAGCACATAACGTCATGGTAGAGTCCTCTGATGCACAATCCTCTGACATAATCTGGCTCAAGTCTAAAGCAGCAGATCTAGAGGATAGAAGCAGGAGGAATAATCTTAAATTCAGGGGTATCACTGAACAGATTTCCCCTGGGGAACTTTCTGCTTACTTAAAAGGCCTGGTCAAAGCGGCGCTCCCTAATATACCTGAAGTCGAGCTGACAATCGATAGAGCCCACAGACTACCAAAACCTGCTCATCTACCCAATTCTACTCCCAGGGATGTGATTGCAAGGTTCCTGTTCTTCACAACTAAAGATGAACTGATGCTATTTATCCGGAAAAATGGAGCTCTCCCTGAGCAGTACTCCCACATCCACTTATTCTCTGATCTCTCTGCAATGACCCTACTCCTGAGGAGACAACTCCAACCCTACACAAAAGCACTTCAAGCAATACAAATCCCCTATAAATGGGGCTTCCCTACCAAACTAATGTTTTCTTACAACAGCAAGCAATACGTAATCACCTCAACAGAGAATGGTCTCAAACTATTCCGTCAGCTAAAGATCCAGATCCCAGAGACTGCACACTCTGCATCAGACCAAATGGGTCCCTCCAAGATTACCCCTGATTGGCGGTCCCAACCTAAGCGTTGAAGGCCTGTCTGAGGATTGGCCACATTCTTCCTGAGCACACACGAATAGATCACTTCTATTCCTATCAACACGTGAAATGTTGATAATCCTACCCCCAGGTTTTCTAGTGTGGCATGACGAACTGTACCACACGATCATACATCTGAGTTTGTTGACTGGGCTAATCCCAGCTGTAAATGGTTATTTAAGTTTGTTCGGTTGTTATATTATTATCTGGTTAATTTCGTCCACTTTATCTGCCTTTTATCACAGTAGCCTCTCCCCTTCTGGTACAAACGCCCATTCTCACACCACAGTGCATAGGTTTCTACAACTTCTTACTAAAATAATGCAGGATTCGCAGCAAAATGAAGAATAAATATGCCTTTAAAATTTCTATCGATAAATGTTAGAGGTCTCAACTCAGCAACTAAACGATTTATGTTCTGGAAGGAGGTCAAATCTAAATTGCCCCAAGTTGTGCTCGCACAAGAGACACATCTGATAAAGGACGATACCAAATATTGTCATAACCCCTTATATCCAACAATTTACTACAGCTCCTTTTCGAAAAAGAAAAGAGGAGTCTTACTAGCTTTTCACAAGGACGTAAAAATCGAACCCCTTTCAATCATACAAGATCCGCAGGGAAGATACATAATATTCATTGGATCAGTAAATGACCAACCTTTTACAATAGTAAATGTATATAGTCCCAATCAAGGACAAAAGGCTTTCTTACAAAAAATATGCACACGCCTTCAAACCCTGAAAAAAGGCCGCCTCCTAATTGGAGGAGATTTTAACGCCTGTACCTCAGCAATAGACTCCACAGCCAAAGACCCTAGTAAATTGATCTTAATTGATAAACAATTAAGATGGAACTCACTCTTCGACCCCTGGAGGATTTTACACAGCTCTGAAAAGGATTATACATTCTTTTCTGGGGCACATAAATCCTTTTCTAGAATCGATATGTTTTTAGTCGACAAAATTCTCCTTCAAGATATTGTGTCAGCCTCCATAGGTACAAAAACATGGTCCGACCACGCTCCAATTGAACTTTTGATCAAAGACGGCCCCCTGGCCCAAAAACCCTTTTACTGGAAACTAAACAGTTCCTTATTATCTGAATTATCTTTTAAAAACGAGCTGTCCCAAAACATAACCTCCTTTTTTAACATAAATGTCACCCCGGAAGTTGGCATGGCGACGATATGGTCCGCCCACAAGGCGTTCATTAGAGGATTACTCATTCGCAGAGGAGCTTTCCTCAAAAAGCAAAGAACCAAGGTATATGATGACCTAATTGCAAATATCCACCTCAAAGAAAAACTACATAAACAAAACCCCACTCAAGAATTAAATAAATCCTTGTTTCAGCTGAGGGAAGAACTACGCATGCATTTAACGCATCAATATGACTACTTACTGCAAAAAGCAAACCTACAATCTTATTCGCAGCACAACAAAGCGGGCAAGTTTCTAGCGAGACTACTCCACCAAAGACAGGCCAAAACTAGAATTCACACCATGATCAATCCGGCTTCTAAATGCGTAATCACAAATCCCAAACACATAGCTGATTTATTTAGTGAGTACTATGCAAAGTTATATAATCTTAAAGACGACCACATTACCCCCCAACCCACGGATGAAATCATAGCTAATTTTCTCCGCGACATTAATCTGCCACAACTATCCCCCTCCCAGCTAGAAAAGTTAAACATGCCCTTCACCCCATCAGAGGTATTAGGAGTGATCAAATCCCTAAAACGTAACAAAGCGCCCGGTCCTGACGGATTCAGCAACGAATATCTCCTAACCTTTGCTCAAAACTTAGCCCCGCACATCTCAACTTTATTTAATACCTTTGCAAAAGGTACGCAAATACCTCAGGAATACCTGGAGGCGATAATCACAGTCCTACCAAAGCCTGGGAAGGACCAATCCAGCCCTGCCAACTTTAGGCCAATATCCCTACTAAACGCAGACACAAAATTATATGCAAAGCTTATAGCCAACCGATTAATGCTATGTACCCCCTACTTATTATCGCATGACCAGGTGGGTTTTACAAAGGGCAGGCAGGCCTCAGATGGAACCAGACGCATGCTGGACATAGTCAAATTTATTGAACTCTGTCGGATGCCTTCGGCGATGCTCACTTTAGATGCGGAGAAGGCATTCGACAGAGTTCATTGGCGGTTTCTTAAAGCCACACTTCTTAAATTTGGCTTCACAGGTTGGATCACAACGGCGATTATGGCATTATACACTTCCCCCTCAGCTAGAGTCAATGCCGCAGGCTTCATGTCCAAACCCTTTTCCATATCAAACGGCACCCGACAGGGATGCCCCCTATCTCCTATAATTTTTGTCTTACTAATGGAAACAATCGCCCAAAAAATCCGTGCAAACCCAAATATCTCTGGTATTAAAATTGGAGACTCCCAACACCTGATCAGTATGTTCGCAGATGACGTAGCTCTAATCTTATCCAACCCTGAAAACTCTTTGCCCGCCCTAATGAATGTCCTTCTCTCATTTTCAGAAGCATCTTACTATAAACTAAATCAGCATAAGTCTTTCTTGATGGGGTTTCACTTGCCTGCCCTTATTAAAGCTAAATTAACAAAGACATTCAATTTTCCTTGGGCCGTTTCGGAAGTATCATATCTGGGAATCAAAATAACGAAGAACCCAGCAGAATTATTTCGATACAACTACATCCCTTTGCTAGCCTCTATTAAAAAAGAGACATCCGAAATGTCCAAAACCTGGCTCTCATGGTCCGGCCGTATAGCCGCACTAAAAATGTTCATCCTTCCTAAGATATTATACTTCTTTAGAACGGTACATATACCATTGCGTAAATCCTTTCTTCTGGATATTAAAAGATGTATCAACTATTTTATATGGCAAGGTAAAAAGGCTCGAGTTCCCTTCGAAATAATGAAACTTCCAAAAATAAAAGGGGGTTTAGGCCTTCCATGCATCATTTCCTATTACTATGCTGCTAACCTGGATATGATTAGATTCTGGTGGTCTTCTGACTCCCCAAAACCATGGGTTTCTTTAGAAACTACTATACTCAAAACTCCACTAAGACAGATCTTAATGAGCATAGCGTTAGGGGCCCCCACACCACCCTCCCCGTACCCTTCCATTCAAGCAACTCTAAAGGCTTGGGAATACTTTCTCAAACACCCTCCGGACATAAAGACCTCGCACAACCTCTTAATACAAATCGATACCTTGAAACAATTTACTCCTAATTTAGACCTCTCCATGTGGCATTCAGCTAACATTAAGTTTATAAACGACATCTATGAACATCAGAATATTAGATCCTTCAAATCACTTCACACTAAATATAACCTCCCTCAATCACAATTATACACGTATCATAGAATCTATAACCTACTGAAAACCCGCCAAATTACTATCCCACAAATCTCCAGCAAGATTTTAACAATGCTCAATTTTAGAGGGAATTTCTCAGGTGGCATCTCATTATGGTATGAAGAGCTGATAGATAATCTTACCTCTCCGCTTCAGAAATATGCTTTAATCTGGGCCTATGACCTCAACACTAATATTACCCCTGATCTCTTAGTTAAAACCAATTCGTTTATAAATAAATTCTCAAAGTGCAACTCCCATTGGGAAATGTCCCGCAAGATTTTATTTAAATGGCACTATACACCGCGGAAAATCGCATCATTCTCACCTGAGATCTCCCCTTTGTGCTGGCACTGCTCTGGTAATGTAGGCACTCTAGTACATATGCTGTGGGATTGTCCACTAATTCAAGATTTCTGGCTCAAGGTGGAGAATCTGATTAAACAATTATTTCTAGGGGATTTTCAAATATCTCCCCCACTAGCACTACTTCTGATAGGTATAGATAAACTTCCAAAGCAAGCTCAACCTCAAATATGCCACACTATACTAGCAGCTTTATCACTCATATTATCCAACTGGAAATCGGCAGACCAATTATGTATTTCTACGCTCTTGGCACTAGTCAATAGAAACCTATCAATGGAGGAAAAAATTAGGATAAGATGCCCTGGATCTCAACTCAACTTCTCATTGCCAGAAAACTGGGTGCACTTGTCCACATAAGGTATCAGAGAGGATCTCAGATGGTCACTATCTATTATTATGCAAGCAGAAAAGTGGACTGAACTTTTAAGTTGTTTCTTTCTTTCTTTTTATTTGCCTCTCTCCGGTGTTAATGGTCTCATAGTATGTTCATCATCAATCTTGCCATATCTGATAGGTTTATCGACTGGATATAGGTTTAAGTAGTGAGACACTGGAGATATTTGTTATTACTCTCAAGTTAATGTTAATTTAGATAACAGTTTCTTGGTACAATTTTCCCTATAGAATACTATACTTATGCTATCGACAGGCCCACGGCCCTCTGGTGTTGATAGCCCCATTGGACAACCGGGTATGCATAGTGTCAGCCTAGTCGGCTTAGTTAATGATACTATGTACGGTTACGAATAATTTAGTACCAATAACAGTGGATATATACTATAAGCAAAATAATTCTGTATATAATGGATTATATGAATAAGGCCTAATCATTACATAAGCTTTATAAAGTTGTTTAAAATGTTTGAAGCAGCAAAGCCTTTATATCTGTATGTCAAAAATCTCAATAAAAACTATTTTGATGGGAAATAAAGAAACATCAAAGTCGAAGAGAGATTCAAAGAAAATTAGAAAAGGCCAATTTGCATGCTGTTTTTTTTTTACTTGTCTTTGTAAGGAAACTCCATTGTGTCTAAAGCAACAGCAAGCAGAGGGTGAAGTAGTCAGGGGTGGGTGCTAGGGCAAAAAGCAGACCACTACTTTGGCTATTTCGCATCTTAACAGATGCTTGCTCACAAGCTAAGACTGGGTGCAAGACTTGAGAACATGTCTCTGTGGAAGTATTAACTTACTTTATTATTTTCTCTCTCCTGACAGCTGATCCCAGGCACAGGATATAACAGAAAGTGGATTAGACAAGATCTAATACTCACAGATGAAGCTAGCAGCTAGTTACTCCTACCTTAACCTTTATATGAGCAATGCCAGCAACTATTATCAGGCAGTAGGGAACAGGGAAATAATACAGCAATGTGAGGAGCACATTTTTACAATAGAGTAAAAGCAGTAAAAGCATGAATGCTAATATACTGTACTATTGGATTTCAGTTTGTCCACATGGGAAGACTTACTTTCCTACTTTTAAGAAGGTAGATTCAATACAATAAAATAAAAAGTGTAATCAAATAATGTGAATAGGCACCACCTGAACAATGAATTATAAATGTACTGATGGATATGGATGTAATACTAGTAGAACAGGAAAAGAAGACTAGATAACCTGCACAATGTAAAGATATCAAAATGTCCTTTATTGATAAATAATGGAAAACCTACTTAAAAAAACACAAAAAAAATACAGCAAGTATGGGGGAGAGGAACAAAATGCTGCACAACAAGAATAAATAATCATACGCCATCACAAAGTAGCAACCATTGGATTAATTGTAAAGGTTTGCACAAATTTTACTTGAGTATCCAACAAAATCAACCACGGTGACAGGAATATTTAGATTTATGCATGTTTTAAATCCATGAAAAATTCAGACAATATCAAACCATATACAATAAGAGGAGAAAAAAATTTGGCTGGCACTCAATGCAGGCTGACCTACAGCAACCTGCCTCCTGGATATGTGGTGTGCACCAGCTACAACAACTTGCAGTAAAGGAGTAGGAGAAACAGCGCTGGGCACTAGTTACATATGCTTCCAGTGAAATTTATTGACAGGTAAACATACAGACTTCAAGCCAAGGGGGTAACAGGTCTAACAGCCGTTTCGCGGATAGCCCGCTTCCTCAGAGACCAAGACTTTTGGTGTCTGAGGAAGCAGGCTATCCGCGAAACGGCTGTTAGACCTGTTACCCCCTTGGCTTGAAGTCTGTATGTATACCTGTCAATAAATTTCACTGGAAGCATATGTGCCTAGTGCCCAGCACGGTTTCTCCTACTCCTTTACATCAAACCATATACATGTGTAGCCCAACATACATAAACATTCCAAAATGAGAGAAGGGAAAAAATATATCATTCCCATTGGTTTCCAAGTGTGTGAATCACCTAAGGTCTCCATGTATGGAGCAAAAGAGTCATAATCATAAATATGGCAAGATAAAACACAACCCAATCAAGAAAGGGCAACCTGCATATAAAGCTTGGATTGCCTGTCAGTGGGGAGATGGGATAGTGCACAACCACCTTAGCTAAGTTCACTACTCCCTATTTTTGCTCCATATACAGAGACCTTATGCGATTCACACACACTTGGGAACCAACAGGGATGATATCATTTTTCCCTTTCTCAGTGTGGAAGTTTAACCACTTGATGACCCACCCTTTACCCCCCCTTAAGGACCAGCGCTGGTTTGATTGATCTGTGCTGGGTGGGCTCTGCAGCCCCCAGCACAGATCAGGGTGCAGGCAGGGAGATCAGATTGCCCCCCTTTTTTCCCCCCTATGGGGATGATGTGCTGGGGGGGTCTGATCTCTCCTGCCTGCTGTGGGTGGCGGGGGGGGCACCTCAAAGCCCCCCTCCGCGGCGAAATTCCCCCTCCCTCTCCTACCTGCTGCCTCCCCCTGGTGTTCCGGGCTGCACAGGACGCTATCCGTCCTGTGCAGCCAGTGACAGGATGTGGTCTGTCACATGGCGGCGATCCCCGGCCGCTGATTGGCCGGGGATCGCCGATCTGCCTTACGGCGCTGCTGCGCAGCAGCGCCGTACAAATGTAAACAAAGCGGATTATTTCCGCTTGTGTTTACATCTAGCCTGCGAGCCGCCATCGGCGGCCCGCAGGCTATTCACGGAGCCCCCCGCCGTGATTTGACAGGAAGCAGCCGCTCGTACGAGCGGCTGCTTCCTGATTAATTAGGCTGCAGCTGGCGACGCAGTACTGCGTCGCTGGTCCTGCAGCTGCCACTTTGCCGACGCACGTTATGAGTGTGCGGTCGGCAAGTGGTTAATGTGATACAAATGTAAATGTTTTGATACTGCCCGCATCATATGTGGAATCACAGCATGTACAGTTATGTAAATGTTCCTGTTATCAAAGCAGATGGTTTCGGCCACATAGCACCTGAGTTGGGGGCTGCTATAGCAGTAATGCTATAGCCCGCGGCCTGGGTATGGGTAATTCAGGGTTTCCAGGGATCTCTGAGTTGCTACGACTTGGAGGGGGAATAGCATTTAATGCCGCCGGGAATGTGAGCAGCAGCAGGGTGAGCCGTCATTCGACTCGCCCTGCACTCAATTCACAGACGGCATACACTTACTGTACGTACATCCTGTTGAATTACATCAGTTTAATTTGTTGGATATTTATTTAAAACTTCCATTTACAATTGATCTTACGCATATTACTTTGTGATGGAGTATGATTATTCTTATTGCACAGCACTTGGTCACCCTCCCCCATCCTCATTGTATTGCATTTAAATACATTTATCATTTATCAATTAAAGACATTTTGTGGAGGAAGAAGTCGATAGAGTAATTATTTTTTCCAGGATATGGGTTTCGGTGCTATGTCAACACTTACTGTGTGCAATCTGTAGTATCATTATTTTAGGGACTTTTTATAAAAAGGCAAACTAAAACACATGCAGATCTTGTAAAAGGACAAAAAAACCATACTGTATGTTATTTAGTTGTTCTAACATTATGTGTTATTCTTAACTTTTGATAAAAAAAACAACAACTTTACAATGATAGATATGTTATTTAGTTGTTATTTATCTGTTATTCTTAATTCTTGATTAAAAAAAATGAGCATTTGAAAAATGCTTTTCTTGTAACACTTAAATGATAGTCTACAATAATTGCAATGTAGATGCCAGACAAAATCTACTAGACTTTAGCCAGTGGCGTAGCTAAGGAGCTGTGGGCCCCGATGCAAGTTTTACAATGGCCCCCCCCCCCCCATGCACTCTATACATAACAATTGATACGGCACACCAAAACCTACCAATGGCAACTACAGTGTCAGAGGTGCAAGAAGGGGATGGGGAACAGTTTGTTAATGATTACCACTGTTCAAAGTATCTATAGAAGTGATTATTATGAGCACAGGACCAATAGAAAGCTAATACTGTGGTTGAGGGAAAGACCTTCGGGGCCCCTCTGGCTCAAGGGCCCCGATGCGGTCGCTACCTCTGCAACCCCTATTGCTACGCCCCTGACTTTAGCTTGCAAATGAAATAGAGTCATTTTTCATAATGGAGGAGTAAAGGTAGTCGTACATCTAGCAATGTATGGGCAGATTCAACCAAGAGACAAATCTCTTTCTAATCGCATCTGATTAGAGAGAGATCTGTCAGCTGCCCTGACAGATCCTGAAATTGATCCAGAATCGGCCTTGTGCGCAGCATCCGACGCCTCTACGCTGTTCCCTTATGAAAAATGTGTCGATCGGCCGCCAAGTCATCTGATGTATGGCCACCTTAAAGAAAACCTGAACTGAAAATAAAAGTCAAAATAAACATACACAAGTCATACTTACCTCCTGTGTAGTCTACTACTCAATCTATTTTTCCTCTCCTGCCTCCTGTTTGTCCACTGTGATCATGGGAATTCTCCGTCCTCCATTTTAAAAATGGCTATAACCCTATAACAGCTTCCTGGTCAGCACACTGTTAAACTGTAACATCGCCCACTTGAGCCATAGGGAAACATGCACACATCAGTTCTCCTCTCAGCTGTAACTGACAGCAACTGATACATAACTGACAGCAACTGATATATTTCAGTTCTGACAAAATGTTGTCAGAACTGGAAGGGATCACTGTAAGAAGAAAATGGTGCGCTTCTGAGAGGAACTGATGGCAAGGTAACTATGTAATGTTCATTTGAAGTTACCTCATGTGTTTATTTTAAATAATTTTACTCAGTACGGGTTCTCTTTAAGTCTTTAAATTGAACTGAAACTCTGACATAACATTCAATAAAAATGTGTTTTCCTACTCTTTATTACCCATACAGTTACCATATTTGCTTTTGTGCACAAGTAATATTGTCTGGTCACAAATTACAACTTCTCAAAGTACAGTTTATCTGCTCTCAAAGCTGCCATTGCATTTTTTGCAAGCTGCTTTTTATTATATATTACAATTTTCTAGTGAGCTGAGCTGTTCTGAACTGTGCGCATGCTTGAAGCAGAGAGAGCTTCACAGAGAGCTCATTTTCCGTTGTCACACACAATGTCACAACTGAGGAATGTAAACAAAAGATACTGTTATCTCCTCTTCTGATCGGATCCTACACTGAAGGGGCTTTCCATGGCAGGACAAAGTGCTGTGTTTAGCTGTTTGAATACTGTTTTGCTAAAATGCGTTTTTGTGATGGTAGCTTTAAAGCTGTAAAGAATCTTTTAAAGCAAAGAATACATGCTGAGTTTCAGACCACTTTAAAGTAATGGCAACATATCCACCTGGAGTACTTTCGGTGGGGCACTTTTTTCTCCAACATTTAGTTACATGCAGCTAATAATGAATTTCTTCCTGTCAACACCTGAACTTAAACTCCTCTGTAATATTACCTACTTCTTATTTACTTTCCACAACATTATTGCACCACTGATGCAGTTTGCTGAACATTTTTGAACAGTGTCAACAGGTGCAGCACTGTCTTATGTGAGGCTGGAAATGATTGCCAAGTGACTCTCATATAGCTAAGGGATATTGTGAAATGTCCACTTGATCTATCTGCAATTATGTGTCATTAGAAATTATATAAAACTATAGCCTAAGCTTAGACTTAAAGAGGAACTGTAACCAAGGATTGAACTTCATCCCAATCAGTAGCTGTTGCCCCCTTTCCCATTAAAAATCTTTACTTTTCTTAAATATATCATCGGGGGGTCTGTATGGCTGATATTGTGATGACATTCTTCCCACAGTGTGATGTCATGACCATGGTCCTGACAGTTTCCTGCCTGTGAACCTTGTTGCCTTGTGGAAAATAACAGCTTTCCAACTGCCAAGCAACCCTCTGTGCATATGTATATCTATTAAAAATACAACAACCTTTTGGCCTATTGCATTGTTAGTGGATGTGGTTATAAATAATGGCAGTTGGTTCTGTCTACTTTTTATTGACTGCCAGTAGTAAAGATGATTATGTGCAAGCTCATTGCGGATCAAACAACATGAACAAATTACATAGCGAATATCAACCATTTCTTGATCTCTCTTGAATTTTTTAACTTCTCACTTTGTAATGTTTATTTTCTATCCCTTTTTGCCAAAGTTGCTCTTTAAGTTGGTGACCAAAATATGACCAACCAGGTTGGCTGATAAAGATATGTGTGTTTAGAGAGAAAGAATCTGCTATGGGGAATATGACAGTTAAAAGAAGTCACACCAAATGGGCTCATTCCAAGAGGACAGGGATAAGATACACGTACATGGAAATATTGCCAAATCTCACTTCAAATGACAAGATCAAGCAACTATCAAACTATAATCTAAAGTGTATACATAGTGTGAGGGATCAGCTGCAAATGGTGAGTACTCAGCGGGAGATAGTAGCACAGACAGGTGTATTTTCCAAAACAAACAATAGTTTATTGGACAGCAGGCTTCTTAGACAGCAGTCTTTTGGCAGTTTGTAAAGTACAGTTCAAATGAAAACAAAATGCCAGTCCAGGCCAGCAGCTTACATTTAGCTTTCCATATCAGGAACACACCAAACTCCATGTGCAGCCTGCCCTTTCTCTCCAGAGCAAAACCAGCTTCCTGGAATCAAACGTGAAGTCTTTCTCAGCAGGCTGTCAGACCTTGCTGGTCACACCCTCTCTCTCTCCTCCTACTCCAGCCTTTTAAAGCTGCTCTGTTAACCCTGTGTGACCTGACTCCAGCAGAAGCCCACATACACAGAGCAAACGATCCACCCAGGATCTGGCGACCAGATGCGCCCGCCCACTCTGCATCTGGTCAGCTCCGGACCCAAGTAAGGTTTTTAACCTCTGTCCATGTGACAGACAGCCAAAACCTTTTTATTCCGGAGCTGCTACTGGATGTAGCGTCTGATCCCAGGTGGAATGTACCTCCCATCCAACACAACCTGGGACAAATCGATTACCTCCTGGGTATCGACTTTGTCACATACTCCCCCCCTCTGTTCGATCCCGTGGGCTCGGACACAGTCTGCGGCAAGACAGAATGCCCTTGATAGAGCATCTGCATTGCCATGCAGTCTTCCAGCTCTGTGCTCCACAGAAAAATTAAAGGGCTGTAATGCCAGAAACCAGCGCGTTACCCTTGCATTTTTCTCTTTGTTTTGAGGCATCCATGTGAGAGGAGCATGGTCGGTAATGAGGCGAAAGCGACGGCCCAAGAGATAGTACCGTAGAGCCTCGAGTGCCCACTTGATGGCCAGACACTCCCGCTCCACGATACTATATCTTTCTTCGGCTGCGGTCAGCCTTCGACTCAGATACACAACTGGGTGCTCCTCTCCATTGACGATTTGGGATAGGACTGCTCCTAACCCCACAGCTGAAGCATCTGTCTGTACCAGAAACTCTTTTTTAAAATCAGGCGTGACCAAGACTGGACCCCTGCACAATGCCTCCTTAAGACCTTGAAAGGCTTCTTCAGCCTCCTGTCCCCATGGACCCATGGAGGAACTTTTCCCTTTTGTGAGGTTTGTAATGGGAGTGGCCAAAGTGGCAAAATTTGGAATGAACCTCCTATAATAGCCCACCAAACCTAAGAAGGTCCTGACCTGCTTTTTCGTGGTAGGCCTAGGCCAGCCCCTTATGGCCTCCACTTTCTGCACTTGGGGCTTAATCAGACCTCTCCCAATTGTGTACCCCAGGTAACGAGCCTCCTCCAACCCTACTGCACACTTCTTGGGGTTCGCTGTCAGCCCCGCCTTTCTAATGGCATCCAGGACCGCCTGGACTTTCGGAAGGTGGCTTTCCCAATCTGTACTGAAGACGACCACGTCGTCCAAATAAGCCGCAGCATACCGCTGATACGGCCTGAGGATCTTGTCCATCATCCTTTGAAAGGTGGCTGGGGCCCCTTGCAACCCAAACGGCATCCTGACATACTGAAACAGCCCTTGGGGAGTCGAGAAGTCTGTCTTCTCCTTGGCTGATTCAGTTAAGGGCACCTGCCAATATCCCCGGGTCAGATCTAAGGTGGTGACATATCTTGCGGGGCCCAGCCTTTCGACTAACTCATCTACCCTTGGCATAGGGTAGGCATCAAATTTTGACACCTCATTCAATTTTCTGAAGTCATTACAGAAACGAATGGATCCATCAGGCTTCGGAACTAGCACTATGGAGCTATTCCATTCGCTGTTGGACTCCTCAATAACCCCCAGTTCCAGCATTCTTTCTACTTCCCCTGCTATGGCCTGTCTGCGAGCTTCAGGTATTCTATAAGGTTTAAGGCGGACCTGTACATGGGGCTCAGTCACAACATCATGCCTGATGACTTGGGTACAACCTGGAAGTTCCGAGAACACCTCTCGATTCCGTAAGAGGAACTCTCGGACCTCCCGTTTCTGTGAAACAGACAGCGTCTCAGACACCTGTACCAGCTCTATTCCACCCTTGGTGGATTCTTGAGTAACCTGGGAAGCTGCAAGGGCCACCCTCTCTTTCCAGGGTTTCAGTAAATTCACATGGTATATCTGTTCTGGCTTCCTCCGGCCAGGCTGGTAAACCCGGTAATTCACCTCCCCGACCTTTTCAATAATCTCATATGGTCCTTGCCACCTAGCCAAAAACTTGCTTTCAACCGTGGGAACCAACACCAGGACCCGGTCCCCAGGACTGAAAGCTTGCACCTTTGCTGACTTATTATAAACACGAGACTGCGCCTCCTGGGCATGTTGCAAATGCTCTCTGACTAAAGGCATCACTGCTGCAATCCTATCTTGCATACCAGACACATGTTCAACAATACTTCTGTAGGGGTGGCCTCTTGCTCCCAGGTTTCTTTGGCTATATCCAGGATTCCCCCTGGGCATCGCCCATACAACAACTCAAACGGCGAAAAACCTGTGGAAGACTGAGGGACCTCCCGAATTGCAAACATTAAGTAGGGCAAAAGGCAATCCCAATCTTTGCCGTCCTTGTCCACTACTTTCTTTAACATATTTTTTAAGGTTTTGTTGAATCTTTCCACAAGCCCGTCCGTTTGAGGGTGGTACACTGAAGTACGAATCTGATCGATCTTCATCAGTTTACACACTTCTTTCATCAATTTAGACATAAATGGGGTACCCTGGTCTGTCAAAATTTCCTTTGGCAAACCTACTCTGGTGAACATGTGGAACAACTCACGTGCAATCACTTTAGACGACGTATTTCTCAGGGGAACCGCTTCTGGGTAGCGAGTGGCATAGTCCACTACCACCAGAATGTATTGGTGACCGCGGGCTGATCGAACCAATGGCCCCACTAGGTCCATGGCTATCCTTTCGAAGGGCACTTCGATAATGGGCAAGGGGACGAGCGGACTTCGAAAATGGGGAGCCGGAGCACATCTTTGGCATTCGGGACAGGATTCACAACAAGCTTTTACATCTCCATGTACCCCAGGCCAAAAGAATCGCTGTAGGACTCGGTCCCTAGTTTTTTCGGTACCCAAATGTCCCCCCAGGGCATGTTTGTGCGCTAGGTCTAGGACCATTGTGCGATACGACTTAGGCACTACGAGTTGTTCCACAACCTCACCCTGAATTTTACAAACCTGGTACAGCAAGTCTGATTGTACCGCCAAATGAGGAAATGCTTTTTCAGCCCCGACCACTTGGGGTTCACCGTTCAACACCTTGACATTTTCCCACGCTTTTGCCAGCGTAGGATCCCTTAGCTGGGCCGTTCCAAAGTTATCCCGAGAAACCTCCAGCTCTGGTAGGACCGAGCCCTCAGAGGTCTCCGGGGATAACTCAGAGTCCCCAGCAAACACCTCCAAGGGAGAAAACATTTCATTACCATCAATGTCTGTATTATTTTTAGATTTCAGCTCTCTTGAGCCTCCACAGTTATCCCCTTACCACAAGTTCCAGAACAGTGGAAAGTCCCTCCCCAGAATGACACTATGTGCCAAGTTCGGGCTCACCACTATTTCCTGAGTGGCAGGTCCACAGTTTGTTTCAATGGTGAGAAGGGCGGTGGGGTATTGTTTAGAGTCCCCATGAACACATTGTACTGTGACCCGACGATTCCCCAGCCAGGCCGGGTCCACTAAACTGGAATGCACCAGGGTCACCAAGCTACCAGAGTCTAAGAGAGCCTGGACAGTTTTTCCAGCAATTTTTACCACCGCCAAATGAGAGTCACAGCTTGCGATATACACAGGTCGTGCAAACAAGGACCTGCGACGAGTGTAATCGCACTCCATGGGTTCAACTGCCTGAGGACAGTTAGCAGCAATATGTCCCCACTCTTTACATTGCCAACATTGTACCGGGGATCGACTTCTTACTATTGTGCCTGGTCGACCTCGGCCTGCAGAGCTTGGCTCACTGACCACACCCCCCACAAAGTCAGCTTTTGTCTTACCAGTTCCCTGGGGTGCTGCCAGTCTCCGGGTAGCTGAGCGCTGTCCTGTGGCCCAAGCCAAAGAGTCCTCTGCAGCCAGATAACGTTCCAGCAGCGCAATGAGTTCATCAGCTGACTGTGGATCTGCATGACTCACCCACCTTCGCAAAGCCGGCGGTAGGGAGCGCAAGAAACGGTCAATGGTAACTCTTTCGACGACCTCCGGAGCTGTTAACTTCTCAGGTTCCAACCACTTCTTTACCAAGTGGATTAGATCGTGCATCTGGGACCTTGGAGAGCATCCGGCTGAATAGGACCACTGGTGAACTCGCTGGGCTCGCACAGCCGGGGTGACACCAAGTCTATGCAGGATCTCCTCCTTTAGCTTGTCGTAGTCTTTAGCATCCTCTAGGGCAAGGTCGAAGTAGGCCTTTTGAGCATCCCCAGTCAGGAATGGCGCTACCAATCCTGCCCATTGCGTTTTAGGCCAGGCTTCCCTCTCCGCTGTCCTCTCAAAGGTATGGAGGAACGCTTCAACGTCATCATGAGGAGTCAGCTTCTGCAAGAAGTGGCTTGCGCGGATGGTGCCTCCACTGCCAGGTACCAGCAGCTGTCCCTCTTGGTTCTGAGCCACAAGTTGTTGCACCAACTCACTCACTGCTTTCCTGTCAGCCTCAGCAGTCTGACGATCGGCCTCCGCAGCTGCAGCCAGACTCTCACACAGGGCAACCGCTTGCTGCTGTACTGCCTCTGTATGTTGTTGTAGGGCTGTGTTCGTTTTCCGCTGCTCAGCATTAGCGTGTTGCAAGGCCGCATTCGCCAACACCAGCTGCTTCACCATTTCATCCATGCTGCTGTTCAAAATTTTAAATCTTGCGCCAAACACACTGTCGCTGTAGGCATGCTAAGTTGCCCGCATCCGAGCACCAATTGTGAGGGATCAGCTGCAAATGGTGAGTACTCAGCGGGAGATAGCAGCACAGACAGGTGTATTTTCCAAAACAAACAATAGTTTATTGGACAGCAGGCTTCTTAGACAGCAGTCTTTTGGCAGTTTGTAAAGTACAGTTCAAATGAAAACAAAATGCCAGTCCAGGCCAGCAGCTTACATTCAGCTTTCCATATCAGGAACACACCAAACTCCATGTGCAGCCTGCCCTTTCTCTCCAGAGCAAAACCAGCTTCCTGGAATCAAACGTGAAGTCTTTCTCAGCAGACTGTCAGACCTTGCTGGTCACACCCTCTCTCTCTCCTCCTACTCCAGCCTTTTAAAGCTGCTCTGTTAACCCTGTGTGACCTGACTCCAGCAGAAGCCCACATACACAGAGCAAACGATCCACCCAGGATCTGGCGACCAGATGCACCCGCCCACTCTGCATCTGGTCAGCTCCGGACCCAAGTAAGGTTTTTAACCTCTGTCCATGTGACAGACAGCCAAAACCTTTTTATTCCGGAGCTGCTACTGGATGTAGCGTCTGATCCCAGGTGGAATGTACCTCCCATCCAACACAACCTGGGACAAATCGATTACCTCCTGGGTATCGACTTTGTCACAATAGCTTAAAGCACACCTAAACTGGGGGAGACGGGTTAATTTTACTTACCCGGGGCTTCTTGCCAAATCACCTGTACAGAATTGAAGTAACTTAACAAAATGCATTACATTTACTTACGCTGGGGTTTGTTGCTATGGCTTCCAGCAAGTTTCCTAAAAAGTTATAGTAGCTGCAGTCTGTATTTACTCTAAAGAAGTATCAGGCAAAATTAGATTTTCTACTTTTATCTCAGTTGCAAAACTTCATGAACTGCATTAGCAGCTTCTTAAGTAGTTTTTCTTATTACCTGGGATTGCAGTTGAAGAACTACATTAAACAAAACCTAAAAAATATCCAGTTTGTGATATTTATTGCAGTAAAGCAAAGGTTAACGCTCTTTAGCATGCAAGATTTATTTTGAAGACAGCCTTCCTTTAAATATTGAAGATTTAATATGCTAAATGCCATCAATGCCAAGGCTATAATCCATTTCCAGAGGCTCCAAAGATTTATTGTCCTTGTGTGCACACCAATGAACTGTAAGTCACATACCTATATTTCTGTCCTTTGCCATATTACACCTCAAGTAACTCACACGCCGATATGTCAGGCTGCAGTTTTCAGGGAAATTCATCGCTTCTCTCGGCACAGAATCAGCCATGTAAATGTAAAATTTCATTAATCCTCCGAGGAAAGAGTCTAGTAAATTTCTTAAGTTGGAAAAACATTGCAGTGATAATAAAATGCTTGTATAAAAGCCAATTACCTGTAGTATTTTCTGTGAGTAAAGTGCTTGAAGATCACTGTTTCTTGAATTTATCAGGAGAGGTCAAATAAATAAAAACAAAAAAAGAAACCGTTAGATTTGTATCTTTCTTCCTCTCAGTACTTCCTATTTTATAGCAGATTAATATGCAGAAGTGTCAAGCAAAGAGCCATTTGGTACATAAAGCTGCTTTATGACTAGTGTGTTGAGATAGCTTGTGGTTTAATGAAGGACTGGATAAAAAAAGAATTTAAGTCATCATAAATGTCAAGTCTTATGTTATTAAGGCAAAATCGATCTGAATTTAATAAGAGAATGAATAGTATAGCACCTTGGTGAGCTCACCTCCTACTTTCTTCTGTAAATTGTTTGGGAACGTGTTAGAGTAGATCATGCTTATATCTCAGCCCACTGTGATATAAAACCTGGTAACAGATGCTACCAATGCAGCAGCTAATTTGCAACATCTACTGGCACTAGGAAGACTGGCAAATTACAGAAGGTAAGCCCAGAATAAAACACCTAAAATTCAAATGTAATCTGTTGTGATTCAAGTCACATTTTAAATATGCGTTAAATCTTGCATGCCTGGGGATTTAAGATTGCTTCTCATTTTTATTCCCTTCTCCAGTTTTCTATGCTGACAGACTTTTCTTCCCCTTTTTTGCTATCCCACCCATCATCACAGATGCATCAAGTCATGAATCTGTTTCATGCTACCCAAGGCTTATTTTCTAAAGATGGAGGGAAGAGCAATACATGTATTTACTTTAAATAAAAAAAAAATCTTATCATTGTATGTTTTATGCAAACAAAGCTTAGTTTGTGCCCCGATTTATAAAAATAATAATAATATCTAAAATCTTAGCCTTGTGTAATACTTGGATAATGATACATCTATGATGTACTTTGACATTTGCAAAGTGTCCTCAACGAGCATACAGGGATTCAGGCTGACACACTGGGGGAGATTTATCAAAGCATTACCGGCACTTTTTTCTTCTAAAACTGTTCTAACCAGCAGAGGAACTGAATGAGAATAAGAAACTTCTCAAATCCTACATAATAGCGGCAGTTTAGCGTGGATTTCTAGAACTGCACTACAGTTAAGAAAAGTGCAAATCCATCCAAAACTGCTGCAGAATAAGAAGTGCTTCATAGCAGTTCTACAGATAGTGTAGCAGTGAAGGCTAGATATGATTTGTGAAGGGCTCCTCCCACCTCACTCAGCGCCTGCTGACAGCAGATGTATTGGTTACCTCAGCAACAGCAATTCCCCTTACACACAGCACTACCTGAGAGACCCTGAGAGACCTTCCATATTCCTAACAGTTTAAGAAGGAATCTGCACTATCTAGTGATTTCTTAGGATGTCTGAGTCAGTTCTGCATGGATTTCTAAAAACCTACTAATATTTTGTCTCAGACACTCTTGATAAATGTCCCCCTATGATTCTGGGATATGACAAATTGTTTGCTGGTTTTTACCTACTTCCCACAGATAGACCTTTGACCAGCAAGTTCAGCTAAACGAGGCTTTCTTCTTTTCTTCTGGCATTCTAGTACAGTGGACACCTAAAAGATTAACCTGGAGATGGAGCTGTGATGTAGACATCTTGCACTTGATAAACGGGCCTGATTTAGAAAGGCATCTTCAAAGATTTCCAAGTATCTCCATTAGAGCTATCATAAGTGATTAAGCACAATGGATTGGCTTACTTAAAAAATGTCTACTACGATGCATGGGAAACACAATTTTTCTTTGACAGCAATTAATCACACCATTGTCCATGTATTCTGCCTTGGTTGCCTAACTAAAGTAATTAAAGTAGGTTAGGTGGATATTCCAGCACGCTGCTTAGTAAGGTGAGAAGGGCTTTTATTTTATAAACAGTTGAGATTAGTCTGGCTTTCCTTGTGCCCTAAAATCTGTCTTGTCCTTTACCACACTTGTTTGACCCTAAAATATGGTTATTTCTGAATAATGAGTTATTGTCAGTAGCATGACAGGTATAACCTGTGACATGGGAATCTTTAACTTTCCAGATAATGTCAGAATAAGTACATTCTTACCAAGCATGCGCAAGTTCACGAAGCGCGCATGCCCATTAAAAAGGATCTTTCAATTATGTCTTCTTTTCTTCATGCATTGACCGTTTCTTTTACTGGGAATGCTTGGATCATTAACTTGCACATGTTCAGTAAACTTGCACACATTCACAGTTGTGTCTGCACTGTGACAGCACAGCTGAGGAAGAGCAACTTCCTGCAAATGTATCTAACTGTCCTGCAGCTCAATAATACAAAGAAGATGTGCCGATGAAAGCTCAGTGAGCTTATGCTTCCTATCATTATTATTTATTGTATTTATAAAGCGCCAACATATTACGCAGCGCTGAACATTACTTTAGCTTACAGACAATATTTAGGGGTGACATACAGCAATATGACAATACAGGAATACAAGAAAACCAGATCACACAGCACAGTATGAGTACAAGGTAATGCTTAGTCAATCACTGGAGCAGAGCATGAAGATTTGGCAAGTTAGGTTCACTCAAATGCATAGCATGGGTGCACAGTAATGGAGGTGCATGATCAGGTAGGACACAAAAAGAGGAGGACCCTGCCCAAAGGCTTACAATCTAGAGGGAGAGGTAGGGACACGAGAGGTAGGGGACCAGAGTTCAGCTGTGGGTTTAGAGCAATTGTAAGGGGTGGTAGGCCAGAGTGAAAAGGTGAGTTTTGAGGGCCTTCTTGAAGGTGTTGAAGGAGGGGCTGCCCTAATGGGTGGAGGTAGGGAGTTCCATAGTGTTGGAGCGGCTCTTGAGAAGTCCTGGAGGCGTGCATGGGACTGGGTGATGCGGGGGGCGGTCAGGCGAAGTTCATTGGAGGAGCGGAGTGAGCGGCTATCATGTGATACATTTGCTGCATAGTGTTTTCTTATACTCGTGCCTGCTGTGATGTTCATCTACCCAGGGTGGGGTTTTTATTCTTCTCCATACTATACGCCTCAATCATGTTCTGGATGAAGAAAAATTTGCAAGACATTAAAAAATAGGGCCTGTTAATTTGGGCAACCCATGTGTAGTAACACAAATCTCCTTACTAATGGTGCTAACTGTGTGATATGGGTGCTTGGTTAAATTACAGCTTTACAGTGGTACAGCTGCTTGGGTAAATTGTGGCTGCTCGAGTAAATTGCAGCTGCTTGGGTAAATTGCAGCTTTACTGTTCTGCCTCAGATGAGATTCAATATATTTCAGTGCCATACTGTTGTTATGTCTTTTTACAGCATGTATATTGTTCAGTTAATATTCAGCACTGCCACCCAGTGGTACTTTTCTTTAATGCCCCTTTTCCGTTATGTCAATTCAAAACCTTGCTACGAGCACAATGTTTGTGAGTTGGCTAGTTTGCTGGTGATTTGCAAAGCCTCCTGCTTTGTGCAGCTAACTACTGATGCAAAGATATGGGAGATGCTCATGTGTTGCTAGGAAGGATGCACTGATTTCATGGTAGAAAAAAAATGAGAAGAACATTTTAGCATTAAATTACAAATTGCCATAAGATTTTTATTTAAATGAAGACAGAATCCTCTTTTTCAGACTGAATAATAATCATTGTGCTTATTAATTTCACATGCAATCACTCTTATCCTCATATGACTAGATCCCCTTAGAGCAGCTTAGTTTGGTCTGCTTTTATAAGCTTATTTTAATCGGTCACTCACAACAACCACACAATTTCAGCAAGCAGTTTGCATAACTGTGTGTATAAACATGTAAGCAAAAGACTAATTATTCCAGTTTAATTACCACTCAGACCTACTGGTTTTATCCAGTCCTTTACCTGGTGAAGTGTGTCAAGTTATTTCTATTTTTACTTGAAAATCTCCACAAAAAAAGGCAAGGTCATTTAACATCAGATGTCATCTGGCTGATATCAATGCTAATAAAGAGCCTTCTTATCATTACAGTACGCTATCCCATCAGCAGCTCTGTCATCATTACAAATACTGTACACAATGTCAGGAAAACATGAAGGTTACCTCTGAAGCTAAAAAGAATAGTTATGAGTAAGGAGAGAAAAGTGCCCTTTGTGAACCTTCCCACTTATATTATTCGAACAAAATAAGAAAACAATGCTCAGGTTGCCCTTTGTGTCCCCCTAGCTGAATGCTTTTACTGTTTGTAAGCTTTTTTTCCAAGCCCCAGGCAGACTTTCAGATGGACTGACAGCCTCCATTTCTCTCAGTTTTCCTGTCAGTTCTTCTGTCTCCGAATAATGAAAAATCTCTATTCCTTTCCTCCCATCCACTCAGTCTCTGCAAGCAATGTAATTTAAGGTATAATACAAACACATCAGCTAGTTCTTTGTTTGCCCCCAATTGCATAATAACTAGAGAAGGCAAAACAAAGGCCAATGTGAAGTTTTCACCATGAATAACTTTTCTGTTTCCATCTAATGGATTTATTTTCTTCTATTTAGCTAATAAATTGGGTCATTATGCTACAAAATCTTTCATTCCCTAACAAGTGCCTCAATCTTTGAGGTTCTCATTTTTTTCAAGTACAATAAGGAGCAGTGGGTAAGTGAAAATAGCGCTACTTTAATATATGTGAATAATAGCTTTCAAATGCCGATAAACTCTTCACGACCTTTTTTAATTTGAATGTTTGTATCACAATTTTTACACCAATTAGTGCTATCTACACATCTCCTATCAGGGATTTCTATGCAGCTACTCGGAATATATCAAAGGAATTTAATAAGCCTTTTAAGGTAAGTGCAATATACAGTTTTGCATAACTCTAACTTTTGTCCTTGGCATGTTCAGCAATATGACTTCAAAGACAATAAAAAAAAAAAGCTTCAAGAATTTCATTAAAGTTGTAACTTAAGGAAAGTGCTTTAAGAACATGATGTACATTTTAAATGGTTTTAACAACCAATGTAATTTAAAGAGAGAGTTAAAGAAAATGATCATTCGGAATCAGAACCAGTGACTGGTGGGTTGCTCACCACCATCTGCACAGTAACTGATTAGCAACTACTGGGCTTGTTGACAGAGGCGCCAGGCTATGTACCGGACCGCATTGGTGATATGCTCCTATTTATTGCCTGAGGAAGTGGGATATACCCGCGAAACGCGTTGCACCTTTTTTGGAGTATGTAAATAAACAGATTTTTGCTCAAAACAGCAATTTTTGTGTCTGTTTTGGAGGGGTAAGTCCACCGCTACCTACTTCATTTTATCCATTTTAAAGAAATATTGTTTTTACCCTGTTGGCGCCTCTGTACTACTTTTGAAGATATAGATCTTGTAATTGTGATTAGTTGTGATTAAGTTATTTTCAAAAGAAAGGAAGGAGTGCTGAAAGGTGAAAATTGCTCTGGTCCTAAAGGGGAAAAAACCCTCAGTGGTCAAGTGGTTTAACCACTTAAGGACCGCGATGTTAAAGCCCCCTAGTGACCAAGCCATTTTTTACTGAATAGAACACTGCAGCTTTAAGGCCTCACTGCAGGGCCACACATATCAGCATACAAGTGATTCCCCCCCTTTTCTCCCCACCAACAGAGCTTTCTGTTGGTAGGGTCTGATCGCTCCCCCAGAGTTTTTTTTTATATTTTTATTCTTTTTTTAATAAATTTACTTTTTTTTTTTACCTCCCTCCTTCCCCCAGTCAGCCTATCACAACGTTTGGCTGTGACAGGCTTCAGCCTATCACAGCGGATTGCTCCTGTGTCGCCCAGGGGGACAGCCATGTCACATCAGTGCACGCGCTCTCCTGCAAGCCCCATAGGAAGCCATTCAAGCCAATCGGCGTGGAGTGGTCCTGGGGCTGCCGCCGCGTTCACACCAGTTTGCGTGGAGCGGTTGGCAAGAGGTTAAGCAGGGAGGGGAACAATTTGTTAATGATTATCACTACTCAAAGCAGATTCCCACTACATATTCAATTAAGAGCTAATATAGTTGTTGGTGCAGTGCCCCCTGGTGGACGTCACTGGTCCATGGGCACCAGTGTGGTTGCAACCTCTTCATTTCCTATACTCTCCTAGTGGTTCTGGGTCACCATGAGCTATATGGGTATGCTGTATATATCTTTAAATTAACTAATAAAGGAATCCTTTACCACTATTATTTTAACACATCATTGAACCACAGTGAGTATTTACTCACCATGATTCAGAACTAGGTAGGTCAAGTTCTGACTGAGGCAAACTGACCTGTTTATTGCTACTAGAGATGGCCCGAACCTCAGATTTTCGGTTCGCACGAAGTTTTGCGAACCACAATAGACTTCAATGGGGAAGCGAACTTTGAAAACTAGAAACACTTATGCTGGCCAGAAAAGTGATGGAAAAGATGTTTCAAGGGGGTCTAACACCTGGAGGGGGGCATGGCGGAGTGGGATAGATGCCAAAAGTCCCAGGGAAAAATATGGATTTGAAGCAAAGCAGCATTTTAAGGGCAGAAATCACATTGAATGCTAAATTGCAGGCCTAAAGTGCTTTAAAACATTTTGCATGTGTATACATCAATCAGGGAGTGTAATTAGAGTACTGCTTCACACTGACACACCAAACTCACTGTGTAATGCACCGCAAACAGCTGTTTGTGTAGTGACGGCCATGCTGGACTGGTGCGCATCATGGCCAGAGTGCAGGCCATGGCGGTTTTCAAACCCATATGGTCGCCGGGCTGTGGTAGCTCAATGATAGAACAACAGTGACTGTCAGGTAGGTATATGCAGTGATGGGTATTACAATGTGCACCTGTCACACACAGACAGGTACCAGACAGGCACAGTGACACTGCGTGCGCTCACGTAGGTGGGTGGGTGCACAGTGAACAGCAGGTAGGTATATGCAGTGGGTATTACAATGTGCACCTGTCACACACACAGATAGTAGTCACTAAATGTGCTGGGCCTGGCAGTGGTACACACAGTAGGAATTAGCAAGGCTGTCTATGCAACACAAGTGTCAGTGGGACACACAGAAAAAAAAATTAGATCACAAGAACAAGATTAGCTCTCAAAAGAGCTGTTATGGGGTGCTTTTTTTGCAATAAGAATCAGCAAGGAGCAAGCTAAGAAGCCTAAAAGAGCCTAACTAAGCTTTCCCTATGAGAGTCTGCAGCAGAGCAGCTGTCCCTTCACTAATTACTGCTGGCAGTGAGTGAAAAGCCTGACGTTGCCTGCCTTTTATAAGGGGGGGTGGAGCTCCAGGAGGGAGTGTAGCCTAATTGGCTACAATGTGCCTGCTGACTGTGATGTAGAGGGTCAAAGTTGACCCTCCTGATGCACTATGAGGGCAAACCGAACTTCCGGAAAAGTTTACGGGTCTCTGCAATCACGAACCCCGGAAGTTTGCCGGAAACCATTCGCCTGCAAACCATTCGGGCCATCTCTACCTGCAGTGCCCAGTGCCCAGCCTTTTTTTAATAAAGAGTATCACAGATATCCACCTTCTCCTATGAAGAATTAGTATACGGGAACATTAATACTTCTCCTACATTCCCTCATTAGTACTGCATTCCAGAAACCTCAAGCTTCATTCCATATTGATGGCCATCTTGTGTTGTAGGCATGCAACATTGACCAGAATAGAGGGTGTATTTAGTGATGCCTCCCTCCAATTGCAAGAATGTGAGAAGGACCACATCTTCCCCCAAAAGGGAATGCAAGAGGTTGTGTCAATATCATGCCATTGCGACTAGGGATGATCAATGAGATGCAAATAATTCCAAGTTGATGAAGAATTATGTACATTTTATATGCAAAAGTAAGCAGCTTTAAAAAGGACCAATCAAAAGTCCCAAGATATAAATTGATTGGACCATTTTCAAGCCACATATATTTGCATACAGAATTTGCAAATCTTGTATCAAGTCGGAATTATTTGCAGCTCATTGACCATCTCTTATTGGGACATGAGCTAAAAACTGTTAAGTAGTGCTGCTGAAATATGCCTCTGATTAGCTTGAGGACATTTGGCTAAACAAGTGAAAAATGTTCTAAATCAAAATACCACTAACATTATTTGGATAAAGTTTGAGTTTGTTGTGGCCTAAATGGCCTAAATTAAATGCAAAAAAATGTGTACCGCTGTGCAGATAGGGTGCTTTTTTTTAGTTGTAACGACAGTATTATAAAGGTGCAAATCCTTCAGATTACAACTTTGGCAGTCCTTCAATGCTATACATACTGTTACAGAATCAAATTACTAAGGGTGATTTCTGTTAGAAACACACACATTGCTTAAACACACACTGGGTATTTTGAGTTTGTTGATGTGAATACTCAGTGTTATGTGTTGCTTTGTTATTCTGCTCTATTCTATAGTAGGTTTCTAGTTTTCTCTTTTTTAGATTAAGGTTCTATTATTCGTAAGTGATACATAAATAAGATATTTCCTACAAGATAAGCATTTTTTTGTTTCTGTTGTTTTGGTTTATGTGGTAGTTAAGATAAGCCAATAAATTAAAGATGTAAAACTGCTACATCCCTGAGGGAGTGGGGAGTTATGCACAGACCTCTGTAGACTAGAAAATGCCACATTTATTGCCATTAGGTATTGAGAAGAGATCCTGGAACACATTCACAGACATACACTGGTGCAGTGGGTCCTGTGTTCCTCCTAGTTCATGACAATGCCCAGCCTGTTGTGGAAAAAGTATGCATTCAGATCCTGGGGTATAAAGGAATTAATACCACTGACTAGCCCCCCATATTTGCATGACCACTTAAATTCAATAGAACACATATAGGGCATTATCCAATGTGACCAAATATCACCTCAGACTTTAAAGAAAAACTGTAACCAAGAATTGAACTTCATCCCAATCAGTAGCTGATAACCCTTTTCCCATGAGAAATCTTTTCCATTTCTCAAACAGATCATCAGGGGGCTCTGTATGCCTGATATTGTGGTGAAACCCCTCCCACAGTGTTATGTCAGGACCATGGTTCTGACATCACACTGTGGGAGTCTTGTTGCATTGTGGGAAATAACAGCTGTTTACAGATGTTTCCAACTGCCAAAAAAGCAAGCAGTCTACTTCCACTGACATCATCTGCCAGCAGTAAAAATGTCACCATGTGATAAATGCCAGGATGTAAATCAGGGAGAGGAAATAATTAACAATGGGCAAACACTGACTAAATCATGTATACATAATTATTGTAAAAATGAAGCACTTTTATATTACATTATTTTCACTGGAGTTCATTTTTAAAGGAGATTAGTTATGCCATTTTCCAGATCTGGGAGAAGATTATAACACCATCTGTCCATTCACTTTTTCACTTTGATTTGATGCAATTACATTTTTGTAAAATGAACTAGCCTACCACATAATTTTTTTCACTTTGATTTTTGGGGTGTCTTTGAATTCAGCCCTCTGTAGATTGATCATTTATATTTCCATTAAATTATGTCACATCCTTTCATTCCTAATGCCAAGTCCATATCAGTATAGATATCACGCATATTTTTTACCTTTGAAATATGAAGCATATTCAAAGTGTCCCTTTAGTTTTTGTTTTTTTAAGTAATGTATTAGTATTAATATTATTATTATTCTTAGTATTATTATTATTACTACCCATTGTATCCAGCAGTGGCTGGATGGTGTAATGGTTAAGGGCTCTGCCTCTGACACAGGCGACCAGGGTTCGAATCTCGGCTCTGCCATTCAGTAAGCCAGCACCTATTCAGTAGGAGACCTTAGGCAAGTCTCCCTAACACTGCTACTGCCTATAGAGCGCATCCTAGTGGCTGCAGCTCTGGTGCTTGGAGTCCGCCAGGAGAAAAAATGTTATGTGTCTTGTCTTGTATGAAGTAGTGATGAAGTAGTCATTTATTACTTAAATTTAGCTGATGAAATAATATTGTGCAGAAATATTTAAAGGGGCACTATGGCGAAAAATTGTAAAATTGAAAATATGTGCAAACATATCCAAATAAGAAGTACATTTTTTCCACAGTAAAATGAGCCATAAATTACTTTTCTCCTATGTTGCTGTCACTTATAGTAGGTAGTAGAAGCGACAGGTTTTGGACTAGTCCATCTCTCCACAGGGGATTCTCAGGAATTTATTTATTTTCAGAAGCACTTAGTGAATGGCAGTTGCTCTGTCCAACTGCCAGAAAACTGTGTAGTGAGCAGGGAAGCTGGCCAGCATCATTGTTTAAATCCTTTTTAGGGAATATCTTTGTAAAGAATAAAAGCCTTTCTGAGAATCCCCTATGAATAGATGGACTCAGTGGCGTCCCTACCATGGGGCGGCCAGGAGCGCTCCGCTCCGGGTGTCAGCTCCAGGGGGGGTGTCATCAAGGCCTCCCCAGAAGCCTTGATGACACAGGAGGGGAAGCAGCGCTGAAGGAGGGGTGGCAGCGTCGGCGGGGAGGGGGGAAATACCCCCCCACATCTCCCTCACCTGGGTCCCCTCCTTCGGCGCTTCCCCTCCACGGGCGCCGGCAATGGGCACTGACAGGGCGGCTGATAGCCGCCCTCAGTTTACCCGAGCAGGGCTACGGGAAGATGGCCGCCGAAGCCCGCACTGGAGACAAAAATAGACGGCAAGATGGCCGCCGACGCCATCTTGCCGTCTATTTTTGTCTCCAGTGTGGGCTTCGGCGGCCATCTTCCCGTAGCCCTGCACTGATGACGCAGCAGGAGACGGCGCGGGACATTCAAGAGGAGCTGCGGAGGCTGCCTGGGACTCGGAAGAGAGGTTTCATCTGCAGGTAAGTGAGTGTTTTTTTTTTCTTTTACAGGTGCACCGGCCCGGCCACCCACCGCTGCTGCCCACCTACCCACCGCTGCTGCCCACCTACCCACCACTGCTGCCCACCACCTACCCACCACTGCTGCCCACCTACCCACCAGGCTACCCACCACTGCTGCCCACCTACCCACCACTGCTGCCCACCTACCCACCGCTGCTGCCCACCACCTACCCACCACTGCTGCCCGCCTACCCACCAGGCTACCCACCACTACTGCCCACCTACCCACCACTGCTGCCCACCTACCCACCGCTGCTGCCCACCTACCACCACTGCTGCCCACCTACCCACCGCTGCTGCCCACCTACCCACCACTGCTGCCCACCTACCCACCAGGCTACCCACCACTGCTGCCCACCTACCCACCACTGCTGCCCACCTACCCACCGCTGCTGCCCACCTACCCACCAGGCTACCCAGCAGGCTACCCACCGCTGCTGCCCACCTACCCACCGCTGCTGCCCATCTACCCACCGCTGCTGCCCACCTACCCACCGCTGCTGCCCACCTACCCAGCAGGCTACCCACCACTGCTGCCCACCTACCCACCACTGCTGCCCACCTACCCACCACTGCTGCCCACCTACCCACCAGGCTACCCAGCAGGCTGCCCACCTACCCACCACTGCTGCCTACCTACCCACCAGGCTACCCAGCAGGCTACCCACCACTGCTGCCCACCTACCCACCACTGCTGCCCACCTACCCACCGCTGCTGCCCACCTACCCACCGCTGCTGCCCACCTACCCACCGCTGCTGCCCACCTACCCACCGCTGCTGCCCACCTACCCACCAGGCTACCCACCACTGCTGCCCACCTACCCACCACTGCTGCCCACCTACCCACCAGGCTACCCAGCAGGCTGCCCACCTACCCACCAGGCTACCCACCACTGCTGCCCACCTACCCACCACTGCTGCCCACCTACCCACCACTGCTACCCAGCAGGCTGCCCACCTACCCACCAGGCTACCCAGCAGGCTGCCCACCTACCCACCACTGCTGCCCACCTACCCACCACTGCTACCCAGCAGGCTGCCCACCTACCCACCAGGCTACCCAGCAGGCTGGCCACCTACCCACCACTGCTGCCCCCCTACCCACCAGGCTACCCAGCAGGCTACCCACCACTGCTGCCCCCCTACCCACCACTGCTACCCAGCAGGCTGCCCACCTACCCACTAGGCAATCAGGCTGCTCACCCTTCACCACCTACCCACCAGGCTATCAGCTTGCCAACACTCAAATCTGCTACCGATATTGTGTATTTTGTGGTCAGATCTGCTACCGACATTGTGTATTTTGTGGTCAGTTTAACTACCGTCATTATGTATTTTGTGGTCAGTTTAACTACCGTTGTGTATTTTGTGGTCAGTTTAACTACCGTCATTGTGTATTTTGTGGTCAGTTTAACTACTGATATTGTGTATTTTGTGGTGAAATCTGGTGCTGACATTGTGTATGTTCTGGTCAAATCTACCGCAAGATTGAATGATTTTTTTCTGGTCAAATCTGCCGACATGATTGAATGTATTTTCTTGTGAAATCTGCTCACATAACGTGTAATGTCTGGTGAAATGTTCTCGCATTACGTGTATTTTATGTTGAAAGCTTCTGACATTTTGTGTATTTTCTGGAGAAAAGCTGCGCAATGATGTGAATTTTCTGGAGAAAGGTTGACTAAAACTTGGGTGCACTTTTAAATTAGCTCCGCCTCATCCGGTCATAGCCACGCCCATTTTTCCGCCGCAGGTGGTGTACTGTGGGGGGGGGGTGTCTTTCAATACCTAGCACCGGGTGTCAAATGCCCTAGGTACGCCACTGGATGGACTAGTCCAAAACCTGTCACTTCTGTCAGATTTCTACTACCTACTGTAAGTGACAGCAACATAAGAGACAAGTAATTTATGGCTCATTTTACTCTGGAAAAAAAATGTACTTCTTATTTGTTTATGTTTGCACATATTTTACATTTTTCAATTTTTCGCCGTAGTCTCCCTTTAAGCTCAGCAGGTTAGGGATATATTACATAACGTTACTGATAAAATGTCAGCATGGGAACTTATATGTCCAATAGAATTTAATGCTCATAAAAAGTGTGCAACTAGGGTATGGAAATATATTTCCCTTATATGTATTGTAGCAGAACTGGAGTTATTAATATCTGGCTGAGATAAGGAAACGGTAAAGCCATTACCTTTACTTCTGTGGTTATCAGAGGCATTTCACCTAGGGATATTCGATCTTCTGCACTACAACAGTTCCCCATAACACTTCTAAGCGTTAAGATGAAATCTCCCACAGACTAATATGGAGCTGATTACTTCTAATTAAAGCTTCAGGGAGGTATACAAGTGCCCTGACCAAACCTGAACCATCAGCTAGTAAAACGTGTAGCTTCCACCATACCTAATACTGGATCACTGGTGGACAGCTATAGAGACACCACACTTAGACTGTTTATGTGGTATAATAAATTCACAATATGTTTTTTAAATTCTACAGGCTCTCTGCTTTCAGACAATACACAGTATATGTGAACACTGTATTACAAACTTTAAAGTGCCCATACAGGGAGATCGACCATTATCGACCACGAGACAGATCTCTCTCTAATCAAATCTGATCTCTCCGGAACTGGCCTTGTGAGGCTGCATCAAACCCTCTTGACCTCCCGCCCCCCCCCCCGCTGTTCCCCCTAACGTAAAATGCCCCCCCCCCACAGTACTTTACCTGTCCGTGTCCGCCACTGCCTCCTGCTTCTTCCACGTGCCCAATGTGGTTGCCAGCGTATACATGGGCGCGTGTTACGTCACACACACACCCATGTTACACCAGCAACTACATGGGGAGTGTGTATGAAGATGGAGCCAGCAGCGCACATGGACAGATAAAGTAAACTGCACCAGGCACTGGGGGGGTAATTTACATTGGAGGATAACGCCGGGGTTTCTTCGTGTTTGTTGCTCATCCTGATATTGCATGCCATTACTGGCATGCACCCTATCAAGCCTGAAATTGGTTGCATTGTCAATTAGGTATGCTCTTGGCAGCACCAATTTTCATCCGATTCGATAATGATTATTAAATCCAATGGCAAGCATAGGGTAAAATGAGACATAAATTACTTCTCTCCTATGTTGCTGTCACTTACAGTAGGTAGTAGAAATCTGACATTACCGACAGATTTTGGGTTAGTCCATCTCTCCATAGGGGATTCTCAGCATGGCCTTTATTCTTTATAAAGACATTCCCTGAAAAAGATTTATACAAAGATGCTGGCAAGCCTCCCTGCTCGTTGCACAGTTTTTTGGCAATTGGGCAGAGCAACTTCCATTCACCAAGTGCTTTTGAAAATAAAGAAAACCCTGAGAACCCCCCTATAAGAAGACGGGCTAGTCCAAAATCTGTCGATAATGTCAGATTTCTTCTACTTACTGTAAGTGACAGCAACATAGGAGAAAAGTAATGTATGGCTCATTTTACTCTGGAAGAAACATACTATTTGAAACATGTATTTAAAATGTTTAGATTTTTGCGACAGAGGTCCTTTAAGGTGCTAGTGTTTTAGACATGTGTATATAAAAATGAGGCCCTGATCAATAACACAATGTATTTGATGTACTTCCATTACTGTTTTTAACTCTGTTTTGAAATATAAGCATGTCACTCCTGCTGTTTCCATTTCAAAAATGACTCATCACAAGCCTGTACTGCAAACTTAGATTATCATCTTCACAGGTATGATATAGAGTGCAGATACACTATTTAGAAAGAGGGAGGTGAGAGGAGTACTAGCTACAAAAGCAGTGAGAATTTTTCTTTTCCATTCTAATTTTCATGATCCATTTTAAGACATTTTAAGCACTCCTACTGTAATGTATGCTAACACTTTCATTTACATCCTGTTATATTTACTATAAATTAAGTCACCAATGGGGCACACCACCAGTAGATCGAGGAAATTACTAAATTGCTACTACCATTTTCAAATAGCATCTCTAGATTATTTTGATATTTCAGTTATTTTACTTCTTATTTTCTAAATTCCTTTGTAGGTCCTAAATATGTAACACATTTTGTTTTTAGAAGGAATACAGAATTCAAAATATGCATACAATAGCTGCATAAAGCATTCTAATCTGCTCTGTTAACTTGGAAATGTTGTACTAATCCAATATTTAGTAGGACGGAGTGCAAAAGGTCTTTCCGATGAGACACACAAGGGATACCAACAACTGCAAAGCAGAAAATAGTGGCTGGTTCTTGTGCAAAAACAAATTGTTTAATTATAAAATGTTACCTACTGTGGAAATGGCATACAGGGGCCTCTGACTCCATTAGGATGTTTTCCTGAAAAAGCAATGTATGAATTATTGCAAAATAAAATATTATATCTAAAAATGCACCTCTCAGTATAAAAAAATGTAACATAAATAAACCCATTAGAGTTTTCCTTAACTATACAATATAAAATTAGAGTATTGGCGTATTGAAATTCTTACATCTTAAGTTAAAGCACAAGCTGTTTATTTCTTTCAAAATAAAACATAATATCCATTGAAATTTTACACAGACAAAAGGTCTCATGCTATAAGGTGAGAAATAATCATTTTTCCTGTTTTCACTTCAAATGTTCAGTTGGGTTCAAGAAGTTAAAGAGAATCTGTAACATCAAAATGTCCCCTGGGGGGTACTCACCTCGGGTGGGGGAAGCCTCCGGATCCTAATGAGGCTTCCCACTAGAGTTGGGCCGAACCTCCGATTTTCGGTTCGCGAACCGGGTTCGCGAACTTTCGCGAAAGGTTCGGTTCGCGTTAAAGTTCGCGAACCGCAATAGACTTCAATGGGGATGCGAACTTTGAAAAAAAAAATTAATTATGCTGGCCACAAAAGTGATGGAAAAGATGTTTCAAGGGGTCTAACACCTGGAGGGGGGGATGGCGGAGTGGGATACATGCCAAAAGTCCCCGGGAAAAATCTGGATTTGACGCAAAGCAGCGTTTTAAGGGCAGAAATCACATTGAATGTTAAATGACAGGCCTAAAGTGCTTTCAAACATCTTGCATGTGTATACATCAATCAGGTAGTGTAATTAAGGTACTGCTTCACACTGACGCACCAAACTCATCGTGTAACGCACCGCAAACAGCTGTTTGTGTAGTGACGGCCGTGCTGGACTGGTGCGCACCATGGCGAGAGTGCAGGTTTTGGTGGCTTTACAGCCCATATGGTCAGCAGGGCCGGGCCGAGGCAGAGGCTGGAGAGGCTCCAGCCTCAGGGCGCAGTGTAGGAGGGGGCGCACAATTCATTCAGTTGTCATTCCCAATTGTGTTTGAAGCAGAAAGAAATAGGAAAAGGGGATACATGGCAGTGACTGCAAGTCAGATAACTAGAGATTAAGGTATTGGGGAGGATGGGGGCCCTGGGGCGCCTCTTAGTCTAGTAGCAATCAGTGTGTGACGGCTGGGGCGGAGGGATGGAGGGGCGCACTTTGGTGTCTCAGCCTTGGGTGCTGAAGGACCTTGTCCCAGCTCTGATGGTCAGTCACCTGGCTGATGTAGCTGAATGACAGAACAGTGACTGTCCAGCTGATCAAATTTGGTCTGACCACAATGAGGCAACGACCTTATTATCGTGGGTGTGCCCCCCGAGACACTCATCTAGGCGCCGGTCATTGCTCCATTGTGATACGCAAGCCCCTTCACCACGGCAAGGTAATGATCACGAAGGGGAATGGGCGCATGTTCATGCCTTTTCTTTTGTTGTTGCAGCTGCCCGCAGTGCAGCCAGAAAAATTAGGCAGTCATGTACACGCACCCGAAAAATTATTACAGCGGCCGCTGCTAGCAGCGGCCTAAAAAATTCAGCAATCCGCCTGGAGTCCCGGACCCTGTTGGTGGTGGCGGAGAAGGTAGTGAAGCGGCCTGCAGGCAGACATGCTGTGTGGAGGGACTGGGAGCGACTTAGTCTTCTTGGGGCAGGCCAGGCAGCCAGTCACACGGCGTGCAGGCAGAGATGCTGTATGTGCGGGGACTGACTTAGTCTTGGGGCGGGCAGCAGCCCTCCGGGATCCATGCCTCATTCATTTTTATAAAGGTGAGGTACTTAACACTTTTGTGACTTAGGCGACTTCTCTTCTCTGTGACAATGCCTCCAGCTGCGCTGAAGGTCCTTTCTGAGAGGACGCTTGCGGCAGGGCAGGAGAGAAGTTGGATGGCAAATTGGGACAGCTCTGGCCACAGGTCAAGCCTGCGCACCCAGTAGTTCAAGGGTTCCTCATCGCTGTTCACAGCAGTGTCTACATCCACACTTAAGGCCAGGTAGTCGGCTACCTGCCGTTCCAGGCGTTGGTGGAGGGTGGATCCGGAAGGGCTACGGCGAGGCGTTGGACTAAAGAACGTCCGCATGTCCGACATCACCATGAGATCGCTGGAGCGTCCTGTCTTTGACTGCGTGGACACGGGAGGAGGATTAGTGGCAGTGGTACCTTGCTGGCGTTGTGCCGTCACATCACCCTTAAAGGCATTGTAAAGCATAGTTGACAGCTGGTTCTGCATGTGCTGCATCCTTTCCACCTTCCGGTGAGTTGGTAACAGGTCCGCCACTTTGTGCCTGTACCGAGGGTCTAGTAGTGTGGCCACCCAGTACAGCTCATTCCCCTTGAGGTTTTTTATACGGGGGTCCCTCAACAGGCAGGACAGCATAAAAGACGACATCTGCACAAAGTCGGATCCAGTACCCTCCATCTCCTCTTGCTCTTCCTCAGTGACGTCAGGTAAGTCAACCTCCTCCCCCCAGCCGCGAACAATACCACGGGAAGGTTGCGCAGCACAAGCCCCCTGCGACGCCTGCTGCGGTTGTTCTCCTGCCGCTGTCCCCTCCTCCTCCTCCTCCTCCCCCAAAGAAACACCTTGCTCATCATCCTCTGAGTCTGACTCATCTTCTGCACATGACCTCTCTTCTTCCTCCTCCTCCCCCCTCTGTGCTGCCGCAGGTGTTGAGGAAACAGCTGGGTCTGATGAAAATTGGTCCCATGCCTGTTCCTGCCGTAACGGTTCCTGGTCACGCTCATTCGCAGCTTCATCCGCCACTCTACGCACAGCACGCTCCAAGAAGTACGCGTAGGGAATTAAGTCGCTGATGGTGCCCTCACTGCGGCTCACCAGGTTGGTCACCTCCTCAAACGGCCGCATGAGCCTGCATGCATTTTTCATCATTGTCCAGTTGTCGGGCCAGAACATCCCCATCTTCCCAGACTGTTTCGTTCTACTCCAGTTGTAGAGGTACTGGGTGACGGCTTTCTTCTGTTCTAGCAGGCGGGAGAACATGAGGAGGGTCGAGTTCCAGCGAGTGGGGCTATCGCAAATGAGGCGTCTCACCGGCATGTTGTTTTTACGCTGAATTTCTGCAAATCGTGCCATGGCTGTGTAAGAGCGCCTCAAATGCCCACAGAACTTCCTGGCCTGCTTCAGGACATCCGCTAAGCCAGGGTACTTTGCCACAAATCTTTGAACCACCAGATTCATGACATGTGCCATGCAGGGTATGTGTGTCAGCTTCCCCATATGCAAAGCGGCAAGCAGATTGCTGCCGTTGTCGCACACCACGTTGCCTATCTCCAGGTGGTGCGGGGTCAGCCACTCATCCACCTGTTTCTTAAGAGCAGCCAGGAGAGCTGCTCCAGTGTGACTCTCCGCTTTGAGACAAGCCATGTCTAAGATGGCGTGACACCGTCGTACCTGGCATGCAGCATAGGCCCTGCGGAGCTGGGGCTGTGTAGCTGGAGAGGAGAACTGCCACTCAGCCAAGGAGGAGGAGGAGGACAGCGAAGAGCATGTAGCAGGAGGAGAGGAGGTGGCAGGAGGCCTGCCTGCAAGCCGTGGAGGTGTCACAATTTGGTCCGCCGCTTTCTGCTTGCCATCGTTCACCACCAGGTTCACCCAATGGGCTGTGTAGGTAATGTAGCGGCCCTGCCCGTGCTTGGCAGACCAGGCATCCGTGGTCAGGTGTACCCTTGACCCAACGCTCTTCGCAAGAGATGACACCACTTGCCTCTCAACTTCACGGTGCAGTTGGGGTATGGCCTTTCTGGAAAAATAAGTGCGGCCTGGCATCTTCCACTGCGGTGTTCCGATGGCCACAAATTTACGGAAGGCCTCAGAGTCCACCAGCCGGTATGGTAACAGCTGGCGAGCTAACAGTTCCGCCACGCCAGCTGTCAGACGCCGGGCAAGGGGGTGACTGGCCAAAAGTGGCTTCTTCCGCTCAAACATTTCCTTCACGGACACCTGACTGCTGCTGTGGGCAGAGGAGCAGGAACCGCTCAAGGGCAGAGGCGGAGTGGAGGAGGATGCCTGTGAAGGTGCAAGGGAGAGAGCGGCATAAGCAGATGATGCACCTGAAGGAGGAAGAGGAGAAGGAGAGTGACTTTGCTTTTGTGTGCTGCTGCTGCTTTTGCTCAGGTGGCCATCCCATTGCTGTTTGTGCCTTTTCTGCAGGTGCCTTCGTAAGGCACTTGTCCCTACGTGAGTGTTGGCCTTTCCACGGCTCAATTTTTGTTGGCAGAGCGAACAGATGGCTTTGGTCCGATCTGAGGCACACACATTAAAAAATTTCCACACCGCTGAGCCACCCTGGGATGTGGGCACTATGGGGACCTCAGCAGCTGATGCTGAAGGGCAAGTTGGCTGGCTGTACATAGGTGGCGAATCTGGCGATACATGGTGCCGGACTCTGCCACCAGCTGTTTCTGACGAAGAGCTGCCCCAGCTTCTTTCAGCAACTTCTATCCTCCTACTACTCTCTGACTCCCCCTCTGAACTGTCCCCCTCTTCATCTCCTCTATTGGGAACATACAGAGGATCCCTATCATCGTCATCATCGTAATCATCCTGCCCAGCTTCGCTTGCCTCAGAAAAATCCAAATGTGTAGGTCCTTCATCCTCCTTACACGTTACATCCATAGTGTTGTCGCGTAACGCAGACATATGAGCTGGTGAAAATTCATCTGGCTGTAACAATGGCTGTGCATCAGTGATTTCACCACCACTAAATAATTCTTGCGAAGTGTCAAATGCAGCGGAAGTGGTGCTAGTAGTAGCGCTGGTGGCTGAGCAAGATGAGGTGTTCTGTGTCGCTAAATACTCAACCACGTCCTGACAATCTTGGGAGGTGATGGGACGTGCCTTCTTCCGAGCACTGTACTGTGGGCCAGGTCCACACGAAATTACATTTACACGACCTCGCGCAGACCTGCCGGGTGGCCTTCCTCTGCCTCTGCCACTACCTCTTCCTCTTCCTCTACCTGTTTTGTCCATATCGGGTATGCACGGAGTGGTATATCACACTGCGTGCACTCACGTAGGTAGGTGGGTTCACTTAACTGCACAGGTATGCGCACTGATGCGGTGGGTTCACTGAACAGTACAGGTATACAGTGGCGGGTTCACTGAACACAACAGGTATGCAGTGGCGTGTTCACTAAACAGGTATACAGTGGCAGGTCCACTGAACAGAACAGGTATACAGTGGCAGGTCCACTGAACAGAACAGGTATACAGTGGTGGGTCCACTGAACAGAACAGGTATACAGTGGCAGGATCACTGAACAGGTATGCAGTGGCAGGATCACAGTACAGGTATGCAGTGGGCTGAGGGCTCACTGAACAGAACAGGTATGCTGTGGCAGGATCACTGAACAGGTATGCAGTGGCAGGATCACAGTACAGGTATGCAGTGGGCTGAGGGCTCACTGAACAGAACAGGTATGCTGTGGCAGGATCACTGAACAGGTATGCAGTGGCAGTATCACAGTACAGGTATGCAGTGGGCTGAGGGCTCACTGAACAGAACAGGTATGCTGTGGCAGGATCACTGAACAGGTATGCAGTGGCAGGATCACAGTACAGGTATGCAGTGGGCTGAGGGCTCACTGAACAGAACAGGTATGCTGTGGCAGGATCACTGAACAGCTATGCAGTGGCAGGATCACAGTACAGGTATGCAGTGGGCTGAGGGCTCACTGAACAGAACAGGTATGCTGTGGCAGGATCACTGAACAGGTATGCAGTGGCAGGATCACAGTACAGGTATGCAGTGGGCTGAGGGCTCACTGAACAGAACAGGTATGCTGTGGCAGGATCACTGAACAGGTATGCAGTGGCAGGATCACAGTACAGGTATGCAGTGGGCTGAGGGCTCACTGAACAGAACAGGTATGCTGTGGCAGGATCACTGAACAGCTATGCAGTGGCAGGATCACAGTACAGGTATGCAGTGGGCTGAGGGCTCACTGAACAGAACAGGTATGCTGTGGCAGGATCACTGAACAGCTATGCAGTGGCAGGATCACAGTACAGGTATGCAGTGGGCTGAGGGCTCACTGAACAGAACAGGTATGCTGTGGCAGGATCACTGAACAGGTATGCAGTGGCAGGATCACAGTACAGGTATGCAGTGGGCTGAGAGCTCACTGAACAGAACAGGTATGCTGTGGCAGGATCACTGAACAGGTATGCAGTGGCAGGATCACAGTACAGGTATGCAGTGGGCTGAGGGCTCACTGAACAGAACAGGTATGCTGTGGCAGGATCACTGAACAGCTATGCAGTGGCAGGATCACAGTACAGGTATGCAGTGGGCTGAGGGCTCACTGAACAGAACAGGTATGCTGTGGCAGGATCACTGAACAGCTATGCAGTGGCAGGATCACAGTACAGGTATGCAGTGGGCTGAGGGCTCACTGAACAGAACAGGTATGCTGTGGCAGGATCACTGAACAGCTATGCAGTGGCAGGATCACAGTACAGGTATGCAGTGGGCTGAGGGCTCACTGAACAGAACAGGTATGCTGTGGCAGGATCACTGAACAGGTATGCAGTGGCAGGATCACAGTACAGGTATGCAGTGGGCTGAGAGCTCACTGAACAGAACAGGTATGCTGTGGCAGGATCACTGAACAGGTATGCAGTGGCAGGATCACAGTACAGGTATGCAGTGGGCTGAGGGCTCACTGAACAGAACAGGTATGCTGTGGCAGGATCACTGAACAGCTATGCAGTGGCAGGATCACAGTACAGGTATGCAGTGGGCTGAGGGCTCACTGAACAGAACAGGTATGCTGTGGCAGGATCACTGAACAGCTATGCAGTGGCAGGATCACAGTACAGGTATGCAGTGGGCTGAGGGCTCACTGAACAGAACAGGTATGCTGTGGCAGGATCACTGAACAGGTATGCAGTGGCAGGATCACAGTACAGGTATGCAGTGGGCTGAGAGCTCACTGAACAGAACAGGTATGCTGTGGCAGGATCACTGAACAGGTATGCAGTGGCAGGATCACAGTACAGGTATGCAGTGGGCTGAGGGCTCACTGAACAGAACAGGTATGCTGTGGCAGGATCACTGAACAGCTATGCAGTGGCAGGATCACAGTACAGGTATGCAGTGGGCTGAGGGCTCACTGAACAGAACAGGTATGCAGCCAGGAAGAAGTTAAGCCTAACTAATCTTTCCCTGAGAGACAGTCTGCAGCAGCTCGCCCTACTCTGACTAATGCAGGCACACGAGTGGCCGTAATGGCCGCCGCTGCCTGCCTTATATAAGGGGGGGTGGGGCTCCAGGGGCTAGTGTAGCCTAATTGGCTACACTGGGCCTGCTGACTGTGATGTAGAGGGTCAAAGTTGACCCTCAGGTGCATTATGGGGCGAACCGAACTTCTTCCGCAAAAGGTTCGCGTGCGGTACCCGCACGCGAACCACCTAAGTTCGCGCGAACCCCGTTCGCCGGCGAACCGTTCGGCCCAACTCTACTTCCCACGCTGTCCTCCATCCCTCGGGGGTCTCACTGCAGCCCTCCGTACAGCGGCGACATAAATATTTACCTTCCCGGCTCCTGTGCAGGCGCTCTGGTGGCTGTCGGCTCCGAAGTAGGCAGAAATACCCGATCGTCGTCGGGCCTGCTCTACTGCGCAGGCGCAAGTCTCCGACGCCTGCGCAGTAGAGCGGACCCGACTGAGATCGGGTATTTCCTTGTAGTTCGGAGCCGAAGGCAGCCACAGCGCCCCCGCTGGAGCCAGCAAAGGTAAATATTAAATTGAACAGTCGGGTCTGTCGCCGGCTGTTCGGAGAGCTGCAGCGAGACCCCCGTGGGACCGAGGACGTCGTGGGAAGCCTCATTAGGATCCCTGAGGCTTCCCCCACCCGAGGTGAGTACCCCCCAGGGCTGGGGTCAGGAACCTTTCTGGCTGAAAGAGCCATAACCGCCACATATTTTAAAATGTAATTCCATGAGAGCCATACAATATGTTTCAAACTGTGACTGTGCTCATGCGTAGCAAAGGGCCAGGTAGTCCTGTTGCCATGGTGTTGTGTGTACAGTTGATCCGACAGGCAGCAGAAGTGTCAGACACGTCTTCAGCTTCTCTTGGGTTTGAGCAACATCAGCAATTTCCCGAGAGCCAGACAGGAGAAATACCGACTAACAGCTTGTACAATTCACTAGCTGACTTGGGGGTTGATTCACTTTGTAGGACGAGATCCCGCACTTTGGCCCAATAGGCTGCCTGTCAAGTGACAGGCAGCCTATTGGGCGAATCAAAGTGCGGGAATCTCGTCCTACAAAGTCACTGGACCTGACAGAGTCCTGAGTGGGACAATTGAAGCAGCTGTTCGATTTGGGGTAGTGTAAGTAAATTAGTAGTGCATGCTAGAGCAGTAGCGTGCCTACTTTGAAAATGTTACTTGCACTGCCACACTAAGCTGCGCTGCTTGAGTTGTGTAGCTTAGTGAGTCAACCCCTACTGATTTGTCTGTGATCCAGATGTAGCCATCAAAAGAGCCACATCTGGCTCCCGAGCCATAGGTTCCCTGCCCCTGCCCCAGGGGATGTTTTTGATGTTACAGAGTCTCTTTAAAACATTTGAACATTTCATAAGTTTGATTGGGTGATTGGAGTGAAAAGAGGTAAAATAAACATTTCTCTCTTTACCACAACAGCTTTGACCCATCGATTTTTCAACATCTTATTTTTTTTTTAAACATATTTTATTATTGCTTTTTTTCATAAACACACAAAAACATGCAATCTGGATCACACTAGTTAAAGATAGGCATAAAAGCATAAAGCAAATAGCTTGACCACACAATGGTCTGCACATCTTATTTTTTCAAATCTTATCTATATAAATACATACAATACTTTCTATAACTTGTTCTTGACTTAACTTACTTCCATATTACTAACCCAATCCTGTTTATATATCACGATGTTCACTTGCTGGGTGCTACATATATTCCGTAGATTTTTCTCATAGCATTTGTACCTTATCACTAAAATACTCTTTCCTCCTGTAGGTAGACACATGTGCCCCCAGTATTAGATAGTCCCCCCATTCACTATAGGTAGTCATAAGTTCCCCCATTATAGGTGACCACATGTGCTCGCAGCATTAGATAGAATGGTGGCATAGTGGATGGCACTCTCACCTTGCAGTCCTGGGCCCCCAGTTTGAATCCCAGCCAGGGCACGATCTGAACAAAGTTTGTTCTCCGTGTCTGTTTGGGTTTCCTCCGGGCACTCTGGTTTCCCCCCACATCCCAAAAACTACTACGATACATACAGTACAGGATACATACATAGACATATGACTAAGGTAGGAATTAGATTGTGAGCCCCACTGAGGGACAGTTAAGTGACAAGACAATGTACTCTGTACAGTGCTGGAGAAGATGTCTGTGCTATATAAATTCTAAATAATAATATTAAAATAATAATAATAAGTATCCCCTCATCCAGTTTATAGGTGACCACATGTGCTCCCAGTATTAGGCAAAATGCGAGCAGAGCATGCTGAACTTACTCACATCTCTGCATTGGGATCTCTCTTTAGCTATGTCCAGCATCCCTTCTCTATGACTCGAGCGGCGTCAGTTGTGAGAGGTGTCAATAGGGTCATAGAGAGGGACACTGCGAGTGTCTAAAAAGAGATCCTGGTGTAGAGATGGGAGGTTATTAGCTTAGCACGCTCCACTAACACTATGCAATCACTGGGGGAGGGAGGCAATTGCCAGGAAGGTTGCAGTACCTCTCCTGGCCTGCCCCTGACCAGAGATTGCTATAGACAGCAAATTTAGGTTTAGGTTGAGTTCTTTTAGTTAAAATGAAATAAAAAAATATGCTATAATACCTGACCTTAAAGGGACTCCTAGCAGTAAATAAATTCAAAATCGGAACTTACTTGGGGCTTTCTCCACCCCATCGTAGGTCGGGAGGTTCCTCGGCGTCCCTCCGGCTCCTCTCCCAGGGCCTGGCCAGAAATGGCTCCCGGCGACACTGGGCCCGAGTGTCGGGCTCCTTCTTCCTGAAAGGTGACGTCAGTCGTCACTACAGAGGCCGGCGTGGCAGTACTGCGCATGCTCTGTTTAATCGCGCATGCGCAGTACTGTCACGCCGGCCGCCGTGATGACGCGAGGTGGCCGGCGTGGTGACGACTGACGTCACCTTTCAGGAAGAAGGAGCCCGACACTCGGGCCCAGTGTCGCCGGGAGCCATTTCTGGCCAGGCCCTGGGAGAGGAGCCGGAGGGACGCCGAGGGACCTCCCGGCCTACGATGGGGTGGAGAAAGGCCCAGGTAAGTTCCGATTTTGTATTTATTTACTGCTCGGAGTCCCTTTATCCTTTCTACCTAATCTTAAAAAATTCTTAATGCTTGATCCTAACCTCCTCCTACCCTTAACTCTTTCCTGAAGCCTAAAGGTGGCCTGGCCGTACATCTAGCGATTTGGCTGTACGATCGACCATTCGATTCGATCATTTTATAGAATCGAGAGGAAATCAAGCGTGTTCCAGAATTCCCAATCAATGAAAAGTGGCTGATTTCATGTTGAATCAACCAGCTTAGTTGATTGAGCAGAATGCATGATATCGGTCAATTGCACAGGAATTGGCTACTGTTCACATGTCATTCAATCGACTCTGAATCGATTTTTGCATTCAGAGCATGGAGACATAACACATCGGTCAGATCGAATGTGAAAGTAAATTGCATAGAATATTGTTTGTAGTGTGTGGGTCACTAGTCGATCGACTTTCAATCAACCATACTGAAGTTGATTCCTTAATAAAGTCGAGCACTTTGTTGATTGAATCAGAATCACTAGAATCACTACGCCACTAGGTGGCGTAGTGGGCAGCACGGTGGCTCTCGCCTTGCAGCGCTGGGTCCCTGGTTCGAGTCCCAGCCAGGGCACTATCTGCAAAGAGTTTGTATGTTCTCTCCGTGTCTGTGTGGGTTTCCTCTGGGCACTCCGGTTTCCTCCCACATTCCAAAAACATACGGATAAGTTAATTGGCTCCCCCTAAAATTGGCCCTAGACTACAGTACTTACACTACATAATATAGACCTATGACAATGGTAGGGATTAGATTGTGAGCTCCTTTGAGAGACAGTTAGTGACAAGATATATATATATACTGTACAGCGCTGCGTAATATGTCGGCGCTATATAAATACTAAATAATAATAATAATAATAATAATGAATGGCTAGCTTAGCCCTCTCCACCCCTTCACTGAAATCTAACCTTATCATTGACTCCAACATTATCTACACTTAGAATTTCAACCCTAATATAACACGAATCTCCCCTTCTAATTTATGCCTCATACTAACTGACCTTCTGTTCTTTGTTTCAGCTTTAATGTACCTTGTCAAACCAGTCTCAAATGTTTTTTGCATAGGCCAAGCTTTTCCATTACCACATAACAGTGTGTGTCAGGTACCCAATGCTGTCAGCTACATGCATCAAATCAACTTGTGTCTAGATTTGCAGATTTGCTTTCCTACTTGCAAGCACACTCCCAATGCTCACAGACATAGCAGACGTGTTGATAGACCAGGATGGTACCCACTTGCTAGGTAACTTTTACCTGCTTTGCCTGGACATGGAAGTAGTAGTGATGTTCTAATGGCCTTGTGGGTTGTTTTGTTGTAGCTGAATAGTGTATTTATTACATCTTAAGTTATGCATGAGTAACACTGTAATGGCAGCTAAAAAAGTTGTCTTGAATAGTATTGGGCATAACAACTTAAAACTTGTGGCTTTTTGTAATTACATGCCGTAATTGCGGATTCCGACATTGAAGTTGTATTCCATAATTGACTGCGATTATGAGTTGCGACTTCAATTGCATTCGTAATTACACTCATAATTACAGTTTTGAGTCGTAATTATGACTCCGAGTACATTTTTACATTTGTGTGGACCAATCAGAATGTCCCTAGCAACCAATAGGAATGAGCTGAGCTCCGGGTCCACCCCTACTTATATAAAGCGGATGCCATTTTGGATGAACTCCTTGCTGTTACTCAGTACTGTGTGGAGAGGTTGCTTTGGAGAGAGCAGTGCTGTCTCTTTGCATCAATTTATGATTGATATGTGCTAATTTGAGATTAATTGTAACTGTGATTGATAGCTTTGCGATTCAGTTAGAGAGTTAGATTACTAATTGTTTGACTTTTCAATTCAGTTAGACAATTAGAAGTGCAGTGGTAGTGTGTAGTCAGTGGTAGTTTGCAGACAGGGATTTTGTACATTAGCAGGCCATACACTGGCTCGATTCCCGGCCGTTTCGACAGCAGATTCGATCCTGGGATCGAATCTGCTGCCAATCGTTCGCGGTAAACGCAGCCGCCGATCCGATTTCCTCCCGAAATCGGATCGGTCCGTCGATCATGCCGTGCGGGAAATTACCCTCGATCGCCCGCGGGTAAAGTGCGCGTCGCTAGCGGCGGCCGATCCGATCAAGTATACATTACCTAAGGCTGGCTCCCGGGCGTCTTCTCCGCATTGCACGGCTCTGTTCCGGCTCCATCCATCCCGGCGCTTCCTGTGTCACTGAAGTGACCAGGAAGTTCAAATAGAGGGCGCTCTATTTGAACTTCCTGGTCACGGAGTAACACAGGAAGCGCCGTAATGGAGCCGGAACAGAGCCGTGCAATGCGGAGAAGATGCCCGGGAGCCAGCGTCAGGTAATGTATACGGGGGGGGGGACAGGCGGCAGGAGCAGCTCAGCAGATGGTGAATCGGTTTCAGGCTGAAATTGATTCACAATCTGTTTGCAGTAAAGGCAGCCATACGATCCCTCTCTGATCAGATTCAATCAGATAGGGATCTGTCAGCTGGTCGATCTAATGGCACATCGACCAGTGTATGGCCACCTTTAGAGTAGTAATTAGGATCCAGGGATAAGGATTAGGAAGGCACTTAGTTATCTTAAAAGTCTAATACTTAATAGTCTGAAAAGTTCACTATTGTTTTAGACCAGGCATGGGCAAACTCGGCCCTCCAGCTGTTACAGAACTACAAGTCCCACAATGCATTTGCCTTTATGAGTCATGACTGTGGCTGTCAGACTCCCGCAATGCATTGTGGGACTTGTAGTTCTTTAACAGCTGGAGGGCCAAGTTTGCCCATGCCTGGTTTAGACAGTACTAGTATATGTTTCCCCGAAAATAAGACAGTGTATTACATTAATTTTTGCTCTAAAACTAGGGCTTAATTTCAGGGGATGTCTTATATTTCTATGAGGAAGTGTACTGTGCTGTTCCTGGATTTGAAGGTATGCTACTGTACTGATCAGGCACCGGTCCTGTCATTCCTGCACACAGCTGATAACCTGGCTGTGTGATGCCTGGGATAACAGGACTAGTGCCTAATCAGCACTGCACCGCTGTGTCCCTGCTTTACTGTCCGCCTCTTCTTTCTCTTTAACTTATTCTAGGGCTTATTTTCAGGATAGGGCTTATATTTCAAGCATGATCAAAATTCCAGCCAGGAATGTTTTGATGGTAGGTCTTATTTTCAGGGAAAGAGGGTAGTAGCAGCAGTTGTCACAGAAGTTGTAGTAGTTACAGTAGTCATTCACTCACTATTCACTACTCAGTGTATGTTGCTCAGTATAGTTATATCTGAGTTACTTGTTTGACTATTACAGTTTATCTTGATATATTCATTTTTATTTCTGAATGAGTTAGAGAGCTAGCTTAGTCTACTAGTGACTAGCACTTTTTGATTCCCTTACAAAGCATTTTCTTAAAGGGGTTCTGTTGGTGTTTTTGAAAACAAAAACTGACACTCACCTGGGACTTTTACCGGCCCCCTGCAGCTGTCATGCCCCCTTGCCGTCCTCTATGGTCCTAACTAGACAAATACAACTGGGCCTCCATCGCTGAGGCTGCATGCATCCTAGCTCCCGGTCGCGTCTCCAAGAGCTTATTGTGCAGGCGCAGTATGATACTGCACCTGCACAATAAGCTCCTGGCCGCGCAGCTGCAGTTGTATTCATCTAGTTAGATGAATAATTGAATGGTGACGGCAGCAGGGAACTACGGATCGTAGCAGACGGTGCAGGCACATGACAGCTGCAGGGGGCCGGTAGAAGTCCCAGGCAAGTGTCAATTTTTGTTTTTAAAACCTCCCACAGAACCCCTTTAAGTTTAGCTGCAGTTAGGGGTCAGGGACCTCTACTTTGTTCTTGAGCTATCAGCACAGCAGCAAGTTAGTGCTAGTGTAGTATTAGTTCCTTGTTTGTGCTTTTTTGTAGTTTGGCATTGCACAGTTAGTGTGTTTTTGTCCTCAGTGTGTTAAAGCACGTGTCTCATATCTCGTGTAGTTTTTTTTTTTTTTTTTTTCGTTTTTTTTCCTTTTGCACGTGTTCTGTGTGATTGTTTGTGTGCTAAGTGTTAAATAAAATTGTACTTTTCTGTGCTACGTCTGTTAGTTTAATCACTAGTGTTTGCCTAAACATTACTTGCATTTTTTTTCCAGTAATTAGAAGACCTATTATTTTGAGTTTCCGTGTATTTGATTAGTTGAGGTAATAGTTTGATGTTCCAGTTGTCTCAATCTGCATTTACATCTCACTGCTTCAATTTGACATGAACACAGTTCGTACCGCTTAAAGTACTACACAATTAATTTTTACACATTTATTGTTAATAAGAATGTTGTATAATTGTATTGTTGTATAATTTTCAAATAGCTGGCGGGGCAGAGGCAGGAAAGGCAGTGGTGTCAACTTGCCACCAGCCAGTGGGCGCTCAGCTACTGTAGAGGGAGCTCTGGGGAGAGGCACAGAGGCGCAAGGTATTTCTGCCTTTTTTGCTCCCCAGGTTGTCACCCCATTGAAGAGAGTCATATCGAGGCTGTTGTGGAGCTGAAGTTGCAGGAGCAGGGCAGTTGCACACAGTTCTCCTCCATGAGTCCTCCTCCTACTAGCAACAGCAGACCCCACCCAAGTAACATCTACTCCAACTGTTTCCGGCTCCCTGGAAAAAACACATAAATACCTAGCTAGATAGGTACATTATAAGTTATACTCAACTCCTAGTAGAAGCATGTAGCAGTGTGTGTTTATAGGGAGAAATCCAAGTAGATAGCTATGGCCAGTGGTTCCGTTTGGATGGAACTCCGGGCTGGTTCATACACTCCCTTCTCACAGGACACTAGGACCAGAGATTCAACTAGGAAAGCATTGACTACCTCCCACCCATGCTACTAGAATATGTAAATGTAATTACTGTGCTCATTAGAGCTACGTCAGGAGGATTTGCTAAAGGTTGTGCCATCTCGTGGCTAAAACGAAAAATGCTTCATACTAAAGAAGTGAGTTTACTACTTATAAATACAGTATATATACACCATAAAAAGCCACATAATACTGTGGGCAAATAAGCTCAATCCACATTACCCAAATATAAATATATACTGTATATATTCTTATATATAATTTTTTATATCTGGGTAATGTGGTAATATGTGTTTGACTGCTTGGTTCGCTGACAGGTTTGGTTAGAGTGTGTAGGCCTTTTCACTGGAGAAACCTCACCTTTGCATGTAAACCATTTTGGAAGTGAACATTCTCCATTTGTATGCCTGAATGCAAATGTAATGCAAATTAGTGCAACTTAGTGTGAATTTCATGCCAGTTGTTTTTATCATTAGTAGATTTCCTGCTTGATGCGAGGCCCTCCATAGGATGAGCACGGCTTCCCTTGCTTGAGTGCTGTAAGGGAGCCTGCCAATCTGCAGACATCAGCAGGGAGCAATGTGGTTCATGTGACCATGCTGCAGTAAAACTGTGGTAGTTACACAATTAGTTAACTTATTGGAAGTTTTATTTTGGGTTGTTTGGGGATAAGCTGAGCAATGGGGGATGAAATATGAGGTTAGAGATGGGCTGTAAACATTCTGCTTAAAGTATTAACAAAAAGGCAAAGCCTGCATAGGAATTCTGGCCTATGTGGTCTACTTTTCAGTGTTTTCAAAGACTGCATTTTCCACCTTTCTTTCTGCTATCACTTGCTTACTTCCTGTGCAGTACCCCATGAAGCATTTTCAATAAATTTTTCTACAAGTATCAGTAACAATAAATGACTTGAACTGGATAATGGAAACACATTGATATTGTAAAAGTTAATGACCCCATAGATTACAAGACAAGACAAATCACATATCAAATAGCATTAATTATTATTTGAACAACGTAACCACAGTTTATTGTTCCTCAATGCCCCATTGTTGCTGTTACTTTTACTGCACCTCCGTATTTCATTGTCTATATCAGCCAATTAAGCAGCATTTCATTTAATAGCGTAATGCTTTTATGCTGCTGCTCTTTGGAAGGAAAAAAAACAAATTTAGCAACCAATTTAGCTCTTTATGTTGTTTAGGAGGCAGCACTGTGTTGTACATTTGAGTTACACAGAAAGCAAACATGAATTGTATTATTTTCCTTGTGCTATATAACTGAATGGTGACAGGAAACTCTGGTGGAATATGAAATATGACTGGCAGCAATGTTCCCGCACAGCTGTTTGAGTGATATATATGCCTTTCATTGGCAGGAAATGGGTCTCATTTCATGTTAGCGTTGGCAAAATATGTTAGAGATGGATTGCTTTCATCAAGCCTTTTGATAGGGTGTCATCATAGCCACACATATTTTTTGGATAAGACTATATTATAAAGATGAAGAAGCAACCACACTGCAAAATTATTTAAAGTGCTGAGTTATTTTATAAAGTGATGGCACATCAGAAATTCTACAAATGTCTTGGGATACCTCAGTTGATTTGTGGATAATCCTTCCTGTCTTCCTGCCTGTCTTTCTCACCATCTCTTTCACTGTTTATGTTTTCCTGCATTTGATTAGCAGACCTTGCTAAATTGTGTGCATGTGCATCTTAAAACAAATCTTAATTTACAAATAAGCATTGGTAGTGATGAATCTCCACTTTGAAGTTCCTCTTAAGCTGGCAATGCAGCATACAAAATCCTGTCCAACCTTTTTGCATAGCCATAGCATTAAGTCTTATTTAAAGAATATGTCCCAAGGATATTCAGTCTGCTACCCTCTCAGAGAGTTCGGCCGAGGCTGGATAGGCTTCAGTCTCTGTGCGCACAGCTAAAAGGACGCAGAGAGGGGGTGGGGGCGACATCTATATCTATCTTTTCCCTCTCCTCGGCTTCCCTCCTGCAGATTGTGTGTGGCAGTGTGTGCTCACCACTACCCCCCACCCTCAGCAGCATTATGGAGCGCAGCCGGGAGGATTAAAAGCAGCCCACACACACTCACTTCCCCTAGGTTCCAAGCGCTGGAGGTTCCATTTCTGTGTGTTGTAACAACACCGCTCTTTACTTCCTGCTTCTTTGAAGCCAAATTTTCCCCACGTACTTCCAACCTCCTTTCACCCTAGCAGTATTACAGAGTGCAGCGGGGAGGATTACCACACACTCTCACCTCCCCCTGGTTCTAGGCACTGGAAGTTCCGTGTATGTGCCTTACAACACTGCTGCTCTGTACCTCTTGCTTCTTTGAAGCAGATGGTCTACATCTGCTCACTATACTGGGAGGAGTCCCTAGGGGGCACATCTGGTTATGATACTTGGGAGTGAAGAAGGGTCATTAGGGGGCACACCTGGCTACTGTGCTGGGGAGGGAGGAGGAACCTATTTAGCTTCTATACTGCGGAGGTGAGATTAGGGGGACTTCTGGCTATAATACTGGAGAAGGTGGGGCGCTCATGGCTATTATACTAACCTCCTGCATTCTGCACCTGCGTAGTAGTACTGCGCAGGCACAGAACATTTCCAGCGACGGGAGCGTGGCAAGGCGGGTGCAGGCGGCTGGGCATGCGTAGTACGCCTGACTGGCCATGGAGAGCGGGGCTGCTACCAGGAGATCTAGGAGGCTTTGGACAGCGGCAAGGGAGCGATCTGCACGGAGGGGGCTGGAGGAAGCCCCAGGTATGTATAAACCTTTTTTCCCCTCATCTCAGGTTCACTTTAAGTTTTGCAGGTTTGCATGGTTTCTTATGTTGTTCGATACCCTTCATCTCCAGTGAAAAATAATAATCCATGGCCCAATTGCATGCATGATAGATGGTGGTTTCGACCAAACATATCCAAATTGTTATTTTGACTACTGATTCCTCCACTGCATAACCACAATTTTCCTGGTTAAGCATAAAATAGTTCTAAGAAGACCTTCTAATTGTACTTTATTAAGAATATCAATCAAAAGCACATATTTCTGGTAGTGCCACCATTAGACTTGGAATTAGATCACTCCATAATTTAGCAATAGAGACCCATACACATATAAATGTGCTAATAAAAAAAAAAGATAAGGTAAAAATTGAAAACATTTTGAGTATTTTCTTGACTGCTGAGGGCATGAAAATTATTTGAATGGTGAGAAAACATCTCCTGTGAAAAAGCAATTAATAAGGGCCAAGCAAGGGAACTCGAATAGTTAGAGGAAATTCACAAAACATGGAATATGCACACAAAGTTCAAATCGATAATCTGCTGCCTGAAATTTGCACCTAACACTTTTGTACTGTAAGGCTAGAGAAAGAAGGGAACTGGATTCCTCTTGAGTTGGTAGCCATTAGAGTATATCTAGGAAACCCCTGATTTTCATAAGAATTGTGCGCACACACAACAAACGCCACATTGAGCTGCCACCACACTAAGCCGCCACCCACACTAAGCCCCCACCCACAACTGTGCGGCCAACATTAAAGGGAACCTGTACTAAGTAAAATTATTTAAAATAAACACTTGAGGTAACTTCAAATGAACATTAAATAGTTACCTGGCCATCAGTTCCTCTCAGAAGCTCACCATTTTCTTCTGACAATTAACCCTTCCAGTTCTGACAACATTTTGTCAGAACTGAAATATATCAGTTGCTTTCAGTTATATATCAGTTGCTAGCAAGGAAATGAGCAGCGCTACTTAACCAGTTGCCGACCGCGTCACGCCAATGAGCGTGGCCGCGGCGGCAGCCCCAGGACCGCCTAACACCGATTGGCATAAAGTCCTGGGGCTTACATTTGCAGGAGATCGTGACACGGCTGTCCCCCTGGGGGACAAGAGAGCGATCGGCTCTCATAGGCTGAAGCCTATGACAGCCGATCGCCGTTATTGGCTGTATGGGGGGTGGGAGGGACTGAGGGGAAAAAAAAATAAAAAAAAATACACACTTTTAATGAAAAAAACAAAACAAAATTATTTATATAAAAACAAACAAACACTGCAGGGGTGATCAGACCCCACCAATAGAGAGCTCTGTTGGTGAGGACAAAAGGAGGGGGAAATTACTTATGTGCGGTGTTGTGCGGCCCTGCAGCTTGGCCTTAAAGCTGCAGCGACCAATTTGTAACAAAATAGCCTGGTCACTAGGGGGGTTTAAGCCCATGGTCCTCAAGAGGTTAAAAACAGACTAGTGCCTACTTGCAAAAGAGTGCAAGCCCCACTTGTGGGGTCGAATACACACCGAGAATACACATGACCTGTCTACCACTGGAGGATGTTGGTTTCCTGTAACAGCTTGCATGCAACCTATTAAGTACTCGTCCCTCCCACTGTGAAGAAGTCAATCCTCCATGGGAGGGGCCTAACACTAACTAAATCCTAACCTATGTATATGCATAGCCTGGGTGCACTACCAAGTAAAATTGAAAAATCGAAAATTGCGCAAAAGATGGATCAGCGCAATACCAGGCCGCCTCCGGAGGCGGGGCCGGAGCATCGGTGAGTGCCTGCGTGGGCACAGGATGTCTGCAGGGGACCGTTAGAAGCCCCGGGTAAGTTCAACTCATTTTCCCCCGACCCCCCTACAGTATTCCTTTAAGCTGCTGCCTACAGGTGCTTCTGGAATCCACAATCGTCACCGCACCAATGGACTTCACTAGATGTGCTGAAATCGTCTTTGGAGTCACAAGACACTGCAGCACTGCAGCACTTCAGATTCGCACCATCTAAAATTCTTTATTAAGTATTGCTCTATAAAACATTACATCATCTTAAAAGGATATATGTGGGTATCTGTAGAGTAGATGACGCACAGGCGTTTCGGGCTTCCTCAGTCCTTTTTCAAATCATGACAGACCCACATTAAAAATACAACCACACAAACTACTTATAAAGATCCAAAGTGGACCACATAGAGAACTGATCATTTACATATATACATATTTATATAGTGACATGCACCAATCACAATAAGCCCTTATGACAAATAGCTGTCTAAACTTATATACATTACCAGAACATCCCTACACAGGTGACCCCCTTACTGCCAAATAGAACACAAAACAATATGACACTCACCAACGAGGTTTATCCGAGTAATATAACCCAGAAAAAAAAACAGATAGTCTTCCATAGATCATTGTGTCCAATAGAAATCTAGCCTACAGCGTCCGCCATAGAGCTGGATATTATTAACCAATCGGGAGGTGCAACACATTCCCCGCAATCTCCATGGCCTATCGCAAGCGGCGTTCTATCCGGAAAAAAGCCAATCATCTAATGGCCGACAGCGTCCGCTCCAGGCGACACGTGATCGGACTTCTACATGTCACATGTCTCCATCATCTAATAGGTGCGACGCCTACAATGTCCGCTCCCCATAATAGGGAAGACCAATCAGCTAGAGGCCGACAACGTCCACTCCACAACAGGCAGTGGGACACGTGATCGGACTCCTCCATGTCACGTGTCTCCACTCACCAATAGCTACAACGCCTACAACGTCTGCCCCAAGCCTGCCGTCGCTAGTGGGCAGTGACTCGGGAACCACGTGATCGGGGATCCCCGCATCACGTGATCCCTCCGCCCAATCCCCACAGCCTGCTCTGAAGCCTTTCTGCTATATAGTCTCCCAAAACAGCATGGAGACATAAACATAAGGATGCCCCATATGCAAATTAGCCATGTGTCTATGCGGACAAAAAACTGCGTCCCCAGTATATGTCTCTAGGGAAACCCGGACAGCAGAATCCATACTAAATGTTGGGACATTGTCCCAACCTAAAAATTATTTAAAAAAACAACGTTCTGCCGTTCAAATGTCCCTAATGGTGTCACCCCTGCAGAATGAACCGCAACATAATGAGGTCCTTACATATCACTAGATCAAATTAGTAAGATCATAATCCCTATTCAGACCTTTGGGAGCTATAGTATCAAGTTTGTTAATCCAATAATTTTCTCTCAAAGCCTGCATTCTCTCCCTATTCCCCCCTCTCCGCGGATAAGGAATCCCCTCAATTACCTGTACCCTTAATTGTGACAAAGTATGATTTTGAATACAGAAATGTTCTGAGACGGATACGTCCATGTTCCTATTATGGATCTATCTAGCAAGGAAGGAGCTCTTTTAAAGGACAACAGTGGCCAATCATGAAATTCAAGCCAGCATTGTTGCATCAGTCCCCAATAGTGGAGGTTTCCTAAAAAAACCTGACTTGAAGGTGACAAAACGGGAATTAGAAAGTCTGAAGAAAAAGTATGTGGAGCTGGAGTTGCATGCTAAACCTCTAGTTGAGTATTATAAGGAGGGGAATATCCCCAGAAATATTCGAGCACAAGTTGCACCGATTCTGTTTCCTAAAAATGCTGATTATTGCGGTCAATGGGAGTTCATCTGGAACCGCACAGCCTTTGATGCCATATTATGCACGGTGGAAGAGATTATGAAGGAATTACCTCTCCTGGATAAAAAGATCTCCGCATTGACAATCACTTTAGCTGAGATGATGGAGAAGGATGATTTTGATACGTTGAGACAACAAATGACAGTTACCGTCAAGGAATATGAGGTTTCTTTGGAGGAAATGAAACGGAGTAAATTCCACAGAGACTCACAAGATTACACAGTGGGTTATGTTTATAGGTGGCAGAGGGGACCAGATGAAGGTCCACCTAGACAGCCTAAGTTTGGCAAACCGAAGAACCCAAGGAAACATCCTAAACCCCGTGTGCCAAGGGAGGGGGGCGAACAACTGTCATCTGATTTTTTACCGACAACAGACGAGCAGTCCTGTCAGTCGGACAGCACAAGCGGAGGGGAGGAAAAAGATATCAAAGGCAAAGGGAAACAGAAAAAAAGAGCACGAAATGCAATTGAGAAGGGGAAGATAATCCCAGTGAATTTGGTGGTGAATATTTCATCTTACACACTATATGAGGCTGAACATCAGTTACTGAATCGAGGACTTTCTTTTTGTCCCACATATTTTCCTGACTTTTTTTCACTGGACTTGGAATTGACCAGATTTTTCAGATCTTTGAAACTAAAACAGTTTTTTAGTAATGGTGTCTTTGACAACCGGAATTGTAGGCAGGACACTGACAATGATTGAATGCGATTGAAAGAATGTGGGTTAAGGAATAAGAGCAACTTCACCCCGACTTCACATGGAGTGATCAATACGCATATAGAGAAAGTGTCTGCAGAAATCAAAACATTGAGGTCTAATTTTGAAAGCAAGAAAATTAAGAACATTACTAACAATCTTTCCTAACAGGAACGTTGAGCTATCCAATCCTTGTCACACAATAAATCGATTATAATAAGAGCAGCAGACAAGGGTGGAGCTGTGATGATTATGGACAGGACACAGTATAGGAATGAAATTCTGAAACAATTGGATGATGTGGAGGTGTATGAAAAAGTCACTTATGATCCCACTCCCCTTATTAAACAGCAGATTAGTACTATGTTGGATGAGGCAGAAGCTAGTAATATCATTGATAGGGATCTTAAAAAAATCTTGAATAGGGATTCCCCTAGGATCCCGATCCTTTACACCCTCCCCAAAATACATAAATGTTTGAAGGAACCCCCAGGGCGTCCCATAGTATCGGGGATTGATTCTATCTCTTCTAATATTTCAATTTATCTTGACAGGGTCCTACGTCCTATGGTTATCAACTTGGATTCATACCTGAAGGATACACAGGATTTTTTGAACGACATCTCTGGGATTGCAAATCTTGGGGATGACTCTCTGTTGGTCACCATGGACGTGAGTAGCTTGTATACAGCTATACCCCATGATGGGGGTCTTGAAGCGGTAGATTTTTTCTTGATGCTTTGTACAGATTATAGCACTAAACAGAAACGTTTTTTACTCAAGCTGTTAGAACTTATTTTGAGAAATAATTATTTTCTATTTGAGTCAACTTTTTACGTGCAGCGCAGGGGCACTGCGATGGGCTCGAACGTGGCCCCCTCATATGCAAACCTTTTTATGGGTTTGTATGAGAAGGCTTTTGTTTACTCCAATTATTTATTTTGTAAATATGCGGTTATATGGAAACACTATATTGACGATATTTTTTTGATTGGGGGGGGGGGGCGACGTTCGAGCCTTGATGCCTTTGTGTCTGAGTTGCACGTTAATTGTCCTACTATTAAACTCACTGTCCATGCTGACCAACAGAGTGTCAATTTTTTGGATACATGGGTTATTAAAAAAGGGGGAGCTTTGGTGACTGATTTGAATGTGAAGGAGACCGATAAAAATTCCATTCTAAATTTCTCCAGTTTCCATCCTCCCCATGTGAAATATAATATTCCCATGGGTCAAATTAAGAGGATTCAGAGAATTGTGGGGGACCCCTCTATGAGAGAACTGAGATTGGAGGAAATGAGGTACAAATTTTTGGCAAGGGAATATCCTCAGGTATGTTTACAAGATGATTTTAAATTTAAACCTAAGAATCAAGTTGTTATGAGAAGGAGAGGCATTACATTGGATAATGCAGAAAGAATTCCATGCATGACCACACATAATGTACTATCTGATTATGTGGGGCGGATCATTAACAAACATTGGCCAATTTTGAAGCAGGGTCTCTATAAGGAGGTTATAAGGAGTGCAATAAAAATTGTAAAAAAGAAATTAGGCTGGCAAAGATCGAAGCTGAAAATCAAATCGCTAGGGATATCAAATCTAACCCAAAAAAGTTTTACAAGTACATCAACTCTAAAAAAAGAAAGGCTGACTGTATAGGACTCCTAAAGGATGAGGGTGGAAACTCAATGGTGGATGACCAAGGTAAGGCAGAGTTATTAAATGCTTTCTTTGCTTCTGTCTTCACAAAGGAAACAGCACTGTTGCAAATTACAGAGGCAGAAGAGTCTCAATCTTCTAACTGTAATATTAAATATTTAACGCAGGAAGAAGTGAAGGCAAGACTAAATAAATTAAAAATAGACAAGGCACCTGGCCCGGATGGCATGCATCCTTGGGTCCTAAGGGAATGAAGTTCAGTTATAGATAAACCCCTTTATCTTATCTTTTGTGACTCTCTTTCAACTGGCAGAGTCCCAGTGGATTGGTGTACTGCCCACGTTTTCCCATTATTTAAGAAGGGCAAAAAATCAGATCCAGGAAATTATAGACCTGTAAGCTTAAAAGCAGTTGTATGCAAACTATTTGAGGGGTTACTAAGAGATACTATACATGACTTCATAGTAGAAAATAATCTTATTTCTCAGCATCAACATGGGTTTACTAAAGACAGGTCCTGTTTGACTAACATGCTCAGCTTTTATGAGGTAGTGAATGCTAATATGGAAATTTGGGAATGCTGTAGATGTGATATACTTGGACTTTGCAAAGGCCTTCGACACTGTTCCCCACAAAAGTCTGGTGCAAAAGATGAGGATGCAAGGACTGGGGAAGAGTCTGTGTGCATGGATAGGGAACTGGCTAATGGACACAAAACAAAGAGTTGTGGTCAATGGATCGTACTCAAAATGGGAGACTGTTAGCAGTGGGGTCCCACAGGGGTCTGTACTGGGTACAGTGCTTTTCTGTTTATTTATTAATGACCTAGTAGATGCAGTAGTGAGCAATGTTGCTATTTTTGCAGATAATACAAAATTGTGCAGAATCATCAACTCTCAGGAAGATAGTGTCATATTGCAACAGGATCTGGATAGGATGGCTATATGGGCACATAAATGGCAGATGAAATTCAATGTTGAAAAATGTAAAGTCATGCATTTTGGTCGTACCAATGGTCTAGCACCATACAAAATAAATTGGATACAGTTGGGGACATCAAACTTGGAGAAGGACTTAGGAGTACTCATCGACAACAAGTTAAATAATCATACTCAATGCCAAGCCGCTGCAGCTAAAACTAACAAAATTTTGGGATGCATTAAAAGGGAAATAAAAACTCGAGATGCTAGCATAATATTGCCCCTATTTAACTCTATCGGAAGGCCACATCTGGAATATGGAATTCAGTTCTGGGCACCACATTACAAAAAAGATATTGCAGTTTTAGAGCTGGTGCAGAGACGAGCAACAAAATTGATACGGAGGATGGAAGGTCTCGCGTACCAAGAAAGGTTAGATAAACTGGGTTTATTTAGTCTAGAGAAAAGACGCCTTAGAGGAGATCTAATTAACATGTATAAATACATCAGCAATATAATAGCTTGGCGGATGAGCTTTTTGTCCCTAGGCCTTCTCAAAGGACTAGAGGACATGATCTGCACATGGAGGAAAAACGTTTTAGCCATTTATTTAGGAAAGGGTTCTTTACAGTAAGAGTGATTAAGATGTGGAATGCATTGCCACAGGAAGTCATTATGGCAAACTCTATACCTGCATTTAAAGGGGGCTTAGAGGCTTTCCTTGCGTTGAAAGACATCCATGGCTACAATTACTAGGTAATGCCTAATGATGTTGATCCAGGGATTTTTATCTGATTGCCATCTGGCGTCGGGAAGGAACTTTTCCCTTTTGGGGCTAATTGGACCATGCCTTGTAAGGGTTTTTTCGCCTTCCTCTGGATCAACAGGGATATGTGAGGGAGCAGGCTGGAGTTGTACTTTGTACTGGTTGAACTCGATGAACGTATGTCTTTTTTCAACCATAATAACTATGTAACTATGTCTACCTACAGTTAAAGAATTTCATGATTGGCCACTGTTGTCCTTTAAAAGAGCTCCTTCCTTGCGAGATAGATTGGTTAAGAATGATCTGGGTCCAGACTCCAGAGAGAGAGGTCAGTTGCAGAAATAAGGGGACTTATCTATGTCTGAAATGCCACATTTACCCACCCCAGCCGGGGGACGAAGTTCAAGATTGGAGGTCGTTTTGATTGCGACTCTAGATTTGTTATTTATCTACTAAGATGTCCCTGCGGGCTGGGATATTTGGATAAAACAACGCAGGCGATCAAAGATCGCATTGCTTCTCATAAGTCCAATATCTGTAATAGGAACATGGACGTATCCGTCTCAGAATATTTCTGTACTCAAAATCATACTTTGTCACAATTAAGCGTACAGGTAATTGAGGGGATTCCTTATCCGCGGAGAGGGGAGAATAGGGAGAGAATGCTGGCTTTGAGAGAAAATTATTGCATTAACAAACTTGATACTCTAGTTCCCAAAGGTCTGAATAGGGATTATGATCTTACTAATTTGATCTAGTGATATGTAAGGACCACATTATGTTGCGGTTCATTCTGCAGGGGTGACACCATTAGGGGCATTTGGACGGCAGAACATTGTTTTTTTTAATAATTTTTAGGTTGGGACAATGTCCCAACATTTAGTATGGATTCTGCTGTCCGGGTTTCCCTAGAGACATATACTGGGGACGCAGCTCTTTGTCCGCATAGACACATGGCTAATTTGCATATGGGGCGTTCTTATGTTTATGTCTCCATGCTGTTTTGGGAGACTATATAGCAGAAAGGCTTCGGAGCAGGTTGTGGGGATTGGGCGGAAGGATCACGTGATGCAGGGATCCCCGATCACGTGGTTCCCGTGTCACTGTCCACTAGCGACGGCAGGCTTGGGGCGGACGTTGTAGGCGTTGTAGCTATTAGTGAGTGGAGACACGTGACATGGAGGAGTCCGGTCACGTGTCCCACTGCCTGTTGTGGAGCAGACGTTGTCGGCCTCTAGCTGATTGGTCTTCCCTATTATGGGGAGCGGACGTTGTAGGATTGGCACCTATTGGATGATGGAGACATGTGACACAGAGAAGTCCGATCACGTGTCGCCTGGCCTGCATTAGAGCGGACGCTGTCGGCCATTAGATGATTGGCTTCTTTCCGGATAGAACGCCGCTTGCAATAGGCCATGGAGATTGCGGGGAATGTGTTGCACCTCCCGATTGGTTAATAATATCCAGCTCTATGGCGGACGCTGTAGGCTAGATTACTATTGGACACAATGATCTATGGAAGACTATCTGTTTTTTTCTGGGTTATATTACTCGGAGTGTCATATTGCTTTGTGTTCTATTTGGCAGTAAGGGGGTCACCTCTGTAGGGATGTTCTGGTAATGTATATAAGTTTAGACAGCTATTTGTCATAAGGGCTTATTGTGATTGGTGCATGTCACTATATGAATATGTATATATGTAAATGATCAGTTCTCTATGTGGTCTACTTTGGATCTTTATAAGTAGTTTGTGTGGTTGTATTTTTAATGTGGGTCTGTCATGATTTGAAAAAGGACTGAGGCAGCCCGAAACGCCTGTGCGTCATCTACTCTACAGATACCCACATATATCCTTTTAAGATGATGTAATGTTTTAAAGAGCAATACTTAATAAAGAATTTTAGATGGTGCGAATCTGAAGAAATCAAATTGCAGGTGCTTATGGGTCAGAGAATATTTGCAACCCTTGGTTGGTATATAGGATTAATTTGGAAATAATACTGGTCAAAATCTTTGTAATATAAAAGATGACATTTGCCAGGTTGCCATGGAGCTCTCTCACCTTCTGGGCCCATTCATACTTACAATAGTGGATTAGTATTGTAGTTTATTGGCAGATCAGCTGTTGAGTGAGCAGTTGCTGCTTGCTAACTGTGCAGTTTAACTGGCTGCAGTGCATTGTTGCTGTACATAATTGCAACTGTGGTTTAGTATATAGGATGTAAGTTAGCTGTCTGGCATAAGATGTTTAATGTGGGTGCCGTGTACTTGGTTAGTAAATTTTGAAAATGGCCATTACCCATAACAGCTTTCTGGTCAGCACATGGTTAAACTGTAACATCGCCCACTTGAGCCATAAGGAAACATGGACATTACCTGGTACCTCAGTTTTCCTCTCAGCTATAACTGACAGCAACTGATATTTTACTGACAGCAACTGATATATGTCAGATCTGACAAAATATTGTCAGACCTGGAAGGGATTATTGTCAGAAGAAAATGGTGAGCTTCTGAGAGGAACTGATGGCAAGGTAACTATGTAATGTTCATTTGAAGTTACCTCATGTGTTTATTTTAAATAATTTTACTCAGTACAGGTTCTCTTTAAGAACACAGTTTACTCCTGATAGGTGTGATTCCAGCATCATAGCTGGCATTGTGGCTGTTGGAGTTTTCCCCCCAAGATCCATAGTTTGGTACATTGCTACTCTGCTGTGATATGGATAATTTAAGGGACCTGGAATTTCTCAATATCAATGCAGACATAAAGTAATTGAATGTAATTTTCTAAAGAACCTCATGGGTACCTGGCTGGCTAGATACAGGTTTTGTTTTGTTTTAACAAAGAAAGACTTTCTTATTTTTTAACTGAATTTAGGCATCCTGCCACTAGTAAAGATTTCTATTTCTGGCATGCTTCAGGAACACTTAAACAATAAAATAAAGTTGGAGTTCTTAGGTGCATGTAGCTATTAGGATACATATCTTTAAATTGCTGGAGTTGCTGGAGCTTAAAGTGAACCTCCAGACTAAAAATGTACTCAGCAGAATTGAAAAGGCTTGGTGTTTCTTTAACAGTTTCACAGCATCAGAACTTTGTTTTTCTTACCAAAGCATTGTTTTTAGCTGCATTTTTAGCTAAGCTCCACCCATCAAAGAAAACTGCCCGGGCTTTTTTTCCTGATGCTGTGCAAAGCATGTTGGGATTTCCTATTTTTTTATTCATGTTGCCTAGCAACTGGGAGGGGTGATCAGCACACAGGACAGTTGGAACTGTGTCTCATGCTCCCTGTCACCTCCTTTCAACCAAAAAGATGGCTGCCCTCATGAAATCAAACATTTGCCTGTTCTTTTAAAACAGGGTGGGTAAGAGATTATATTACCCATCTATTTCAATTAACATAACTAATGTAACTTAATGACAGTATGTTTGTTTAGGCTGACGTTCCTCTTTAAAGATGAAAAATGTTGTGAAAGGGTAGGAAGAGCATGTGATCTGTTTACAGTGAAAATAGATCATAGGTTCAGCAGCCAACATTTTATAGGTAGTAGACATGTCTTCTAGATAGTACAATCTTAGAGGAAGAATCCCCATTTGTTGTTTCTTGTCTTTGCAGGATGTGCCCTATTATAGCAGTATGCATGGATTTATTAACCCTTTAGCAACCAATTTATATAGAGGCTTGCAAGCGCTCCAGGCCAATTTATTTAGCACATTTTTATGTCTTACTTGTTATATTTCCTTGCTTCTAATTAGTCTCGCTGTAATGTATATTTATGGCCACTTGTCACTAGGAGGCCGTGTGAAACAATAATAGAGGCCTTCTGCTTTCAGTTTCTATATTTCTTCTAGCAGAGAAGAGAGATTAAAGCATTCCAGGAATTTACAGCATGAGTTCTACCAACTGAGGTCAAAAGCAATGCACTTATCTCAAACAAGATAACTCTACTGAAGCTGCAAATGGGTTAACGATGTTCAATTTACATATATGAACCTTTGCTACCTGCATATGTCTTTATTTTTAACGCTGAACAACACTAGATAATGATGCCTCTTAAAACAAAACAGTAATACCATTCAAATAGCAGATTATTCTGGAGAATGGAGAATAGTTCAGAGGATGTCATGTACAGCAAATTTTTCACATTCCTCACATTGCGGTAAATTAAATACGAATTACTTTGGATTGGTAGTTTAGTATAGTAATGTTATGGAAGGTTATTTGTTTTAAAATAACAATATAGCAGTGCACCACTGGCAGGTTTTCACATAAAATAATGATCCTGCATTGAGATGTATATCTTAATGCATATCACAGAACAGACCTCACTTCTTCAGGGGGGATACCAAAAATGTAATAAGGACAAAATGTATCCACCCAATAAGAAAAGAAATAGCACCTTAAAAGATAACCATACAATTTGGCAACATTATAATAATAAAATGCATCATAAAATAATGACCAAAGTATATGAATATATGTTACACTGCTAATACTATTCTGGGTAGTTAAACTAGTATACTTAGCAAGTTAGTTACTATGCTTTCAGTTGGTAGTATCTACGAGGGGGCATCATAAAGTTTTAATTATCACACAGAAGTTATTATGATATATTGATGACATTTTTTCAGTGTCATGATTGGTGTATAATGTTGAGAAATCAGCTTATTGTATCCTTTATTTCTTTTAAAGATTGTGCCAGAACTATTGACTAAAGTGTGAGATGGAAAAGATTTAGGCTTGCAGTGTGGTAAAGTTCCTGCATTTGAAGGTTAATAAAGCATGACCAAAAAAATCCTCTTCATCTTGTTCCAACTGTGTCAACATTTGTCTTGAAAGGTCATGGTGGGTTTGTTCCTGGAAAAGGGTTAGCAAATGTGGAACCCAGCCTGTAGGCACCTAAGACATGTGCAGTTCGCCAGTTTGTCATGAATAATTTTCCATACACTACCATAACTGAGGCCAGTTTCATTCATGATCACTCATGATCATTTGGATGGTTGTTTGTCTGTCTTCAAAGATTAAACACTCAGTTTTCTTCACTGTGGCTCCATTGTATATCAAGCATGGTCTTCTAGGTCTTGGCTCCTCTGTGAGGGACATGTGACCACTTTGGAAATTCTTTTTCCACCTCACAATACTGTCATAAGATGGGAAATCGTTTCCATAAACTGCCACCATCTCATCCTGTATTTACTTGGCACTATTACCCTTCAAATGCAGGAGGAACGCAAGCCTCAATCTTTTCCACATCACACTTTAGTCATTTCTGGCACAATCTGTAAAAGACATAAATGACACAATGAGATGATTTTCCCCACATCAAGCGCTTGCACTAACAAAAATTTCATCAATATACCATAATAACTTCCGGTTGATAATTATAACTTTATGGTACCCCCTCGTATACAGTCATATGAAAAAGCATGGAAACGCCTCTCAGCCTGCATTATGCATTTACTCTACTGTCAATAAAAAAGATAACAGTGGTATGTATTTCACTTCTTAGCATACTGGGGTATTTTCAGAACAAAGATGTTTACGGAAGCAATATTTAGTTGTATGTATTTAGTTTAGTAGTAGTATGAAATTAAATCCAATGTGAAAAACTAGCTGTGCAAATATATGGCTAGCCTTGTAATTCTAAATGCATGTAACTGCTCAATACTGATTAATTGTCACACCTTGCGCCCAGCTCACCAGTGGCGTACACATACGCACGCCATTATGTGATGATATACTGGGTGCCATATTCATTTGCTATTTGTTTTATTAGATGTCATCTTAAGTGTTGGAAAGACAACAGTGCCCAACTGCCCATGCAGATGATGACATGGGATTTATGGAATAGGCAAAGCACAAGGCTCTATCTTCATACTGGGTGGTGACAATGTGCTAAACTTGCAAAAAAATACTAGCTTAAGAATGCTGAATAAATAAAAATTCAATCATACAGGATATACTAGCATCAACCATAGGTGGCTCAAAAATCTGATATTAACATAATATAATTACTTCAGTGTACCAAAATAAGGTACTAGCACCTCGAAGTACGAATATAATGTGCATGTAGATGTGTGGTATGTAGGAACAAAAATCATATACTGTATGCAAATATATATATATATATACTTATTTGTTTAAGCAAAGAAAGGGCTGGGGTATTCATTAAAGGGACACAACCAGGCATGGGCTCACGAGTCCCTAAGGACTCAAACTTGTGATTTAAATGAGGCTTAATTGCCTCAGCTGTGCAGCTGGGAGAGAGGGGGTTAGTTACCCATAAGTCAGTCAGACTTCCTGAGTTCCAAACGTCTTGCACACATCCTATTGGACGCGTTGCAAGACTCACTCACTTCCTCCTTCCGGCTTGACGGAGAAAGTGTGCGGTAGTGAGTCTTGCAACGTGTTCAATAGGGCGCATGCAAGACATTTGGAACGCAGGAAGTCCGATGGACTTATGGGTAACTAACCCCCTCTCTCCCAGCCGCACAGCTGAGGCAATTAAGCCTCATTTGAATCACAAATTCAAGTCCTTAGGTACTCGTGAGCCCACCACTAGACACAACCCCAGAGCACTCTGGGAGACCAGGTTGTTTCTGCTCACTTAAAAACACACAATAAACAGACATTCCACAGAAATGTTTCTTGCCAGCACTAACGATATCGCCACCTGTGATATATATTTAAAGTGAGCCAAAGTAAAGTGAACCGAGTAAAATTATTTTAAATAAACACCTGATGTACTTGAAAATTAATATTACACACTTACCTCACACTCAGTTCCTCTCAGACGCTCACCATTTTCTTCTAACAATGATTCCTTCCAATTGTGTCAAGATTTTGTCAGAACTGAAATATATCAGTTGCAGTCCGTTATATGTCAGTTGCTGTCAGTTATAACGGAAAGGACAACTGATGTGCAAGGCAATGTCCATGTTTCCCTATGGCTCAAGTGGGCAATATTACAGTTTAGTAGTGTGCTGACCTAGAAGCTGTCATTGCCATGTTAAAAATGGAGGACTGAGAATTCCACCCATCACAGTGTACAAACAGGGTGCGGGAGAGTAGAAAGAGATCATTGAGTAGACTATGTGGGAGGTAAGTATGACTAGTGTATCTTTATTTTGACTTTTAATTTTCAGTTCAGGTTTGCTTTAAGAATGTAAATCAGCAGGAGGAAAGACTTAACAATTGACAAATATTGACTAACGAATTTATAAATGAATATTCTGAAATATAAGCACTTAATCATTAAGTTACATTCAGTAAAGTTCCTCTTTAAGCCCAAGGTAGTGATTAGTCCTGAGCCTAAAAATCCACATGGATTCAGCTTGTAATAGATATCTGTCCAACTATTCTTGATGGTTAAATGTTCCAGTGCTATTAACTACTTAAGGACCGCAGTGATTGAAATCTATGCCCTGTTTTGGTGGTTATCTGGCTGGCAGGGTGTAAATTTCAATCAGCTGCCGCTGCACGCATCTGCCGTTTTTGTCGCTCCCGCCGATCTCGCCGCTGAATCCCCGCCGTGTCCCGTCGACTTGCTCTGCCTGTCTTTATGATGGTAGAACCCCGTGAGCAGGTCAGGAGACGTTTTCATTGTCTCCTGGCCCTGTCTTTCAATGTAAGCAACTCCCATTGGCTTCCAATGAAAGACAGGGTCAGGAGCCAATGAAAGCGGCTCCTGACCAGCTCGTAGGAACTCTGCCTCATAGAGACGGCAGAGTGGGAGGCCCAGGTTCCCAATGTGGGGCGATGACAGTGACTGCGGAGGGTATGTGCGGTGATTTGTTGTTATCTGTCGGGATTCTGTTGTTTCTGTACCAGCGGTTTCTGGTCCTTAAGGGGGCAGGGATCGCATGTACTTAAGTGGTTAAAGTTAGAAAGTTAAAGTTTCTCTGTTCTACTGTATCTGTACAAACACTTATAGGAGCTATAGCAGTGCATGCCTAAAATAAATTACTAAATGGGTATGTCATTTTTAAGTAACTACGTTATCAATCCTAAAATGTGTAAGAAAATAAGACATTCCAGTTCATTATAAGATGTACATAAAAACAAAATCAGAGCTCAAAACGACACTTTATGCTGTTTATGCATAATAAATCGCTTACACATAAACATGGGGGATTTATAGCATTAGGGGAGTGCTGCTTACACTGTTGTGCTATTACTATATATTCAGAAAAGGTACATCTGAATGTCTTGATGATTTTAGGAAATCATTGATGGAAACAAATGTAATGATAAATATAAGTAAACATATTTTCATAGCATTACCAATTGGTTTATGGAGCACTGATAAACCTCTTCCAGACTGCTGGTCTCCGGCCCCTTAAAAGACAACTCTAACAAGAGGGATGTGGAAACTGCCATATGTATTTCCTTTTTTAAGCAATACCAGTTGTCTGGCTATACTGTACTGCTGATCCTCTGCCTCTAATGCTTTTAGCCATAGACCCTTAACAAGCATATGCAGATCAGATGTTTCTGACACTATTGTCAGAGCTGACAAGATTAGCTGCAAGCTTGTTTCTGGTGTTATGCAGACACTACTGCAGCCAAATAGATCAGCCCTGGTATTGCTTAAAAGGAAATAAATATGGCACCCTCCATATACTTCTCACTACAGTTGTCCTTTAACCTCTTGACGGCCACAGATTTATCCCCCCAGTGACCAGGAGATTTTTTACAATTCAGCACTTCGCCACTTCAACAGTTTATTGCTCGGCCATAGAACTTAGCACCCAAAAGAATTTTACTTCCTTTTCTTCCCACTAATGGAGCTTTCGCTTGGTGGTCTCTGATTGCTGTTGCATTTTTTAATTAATTTAAAATAGGCTTTTTTTTATTTAAAAAATGCTATTTTCTCTTTTTTTTCCCCCTCTCCTAAATTGGTCCAACACTACAAAACATACAGTGCACAATACATACATAAGCATATGCCTATGATAGGGATTAGATTGTGAGCCCCTCTGTGGGACGGTTAAGTGACAAGGCGATATACTGTGCAGTGCTGAGTCAGATGGCATCGCTATACAGATACATTCCCCCCCTCCCCCGTAATGATTACAGCATGCCAGCTGCGATCGCTGGCTGGCAGGCTGATCACGGAGCTCTGCTTTGTTTATTTACGGACGCTCTCACTCATGCGAGCTCCCATCTAATCTCATGATGGACGAGATGACGACACATGGCATGACGGTGGAACAAGGGAACCACTCTGCACCTGCCATCCTGCGTTAGGCAGTCCAGAGTTGTTAAGGACCAGAGCCTTTTTTTCTCAGAGACAAATCTAGGGTCACTGTGATTGGCTCACAGTGTGATCACAAGTTCAGGAGACAATGAACTCATCTCCTAGTTGAAGCACGTAGAACTGCTGTCATTATGACAGCATAACAATTAAGCTGCAGAGACATCAGAGCAGCATGAATGGCAAAAGCAATGTGTCTGCAGGTCATGAGTAGCTGAAATTTAAGCCCTGGCAGGAATAAGAGGCCATGTCATCTGCAAGAGGTGAATGTTATGCCGTTTAACAAAACAGTCTTATATAGCAACTAGTAAAAAGGCCCACCCGTTAAAAAAGGACGCTACCCCCCCCCCCCCCCCCCACTCCCCACAATGTGTGCACAGACGTGTTCCGATTGCCCATCCACTATCGTGGTCCAAAGTATATGCACACAGGGAGATGTTACTTGCTTGGCAGTTGAAAGTTGTTATTTCCCACAATGCAATGAAGTTCACAGACAGCAAACTGTCAGGTCTGGGAGCAGGGACACACACACAAAGGGACAGGATGCAGAGACACTTAGGTATTATTATATAGGATGAAAGTAGTCTTATATAGCAAAAGTAGTCTTACATAGTAATGAATGGCCACAATATGTTTAGAACAATTGGTTTAGCACCCTGAAAACATTGAATCTCCTTATTTCTACTTGGTTTCTCAAGCAAGCCAAATCATTAAGATACATTTTAAAAATGTTCTTATGTTATCAGAGCACACTGTAATTTTTGGTACAGGTTATGGTAATCTATCACATTAGTAAACTGTGTGACATAGACTAATCACCGTCCCAATTCACATCTGATCTAGCTGGGCCAGCATCTGGGTCTAAATGACTTGAGTTCTCAAGAAATGGCATTTTTGATGTCACACAGTGAATCTGTGCCTTTGCCAAGACAGAGACAAAATTAAACCTCGCCTACAAGCGTCCCAGTTGGAATAATCAATATCAATTGCAATTCATCACACTCTCCAGATCGAGCATATAACAGTGTTTGGATAGAAATGGCTGCTGTAGCACAGATGCTGGTACAAAAACTCATTTTGCCATCTTCATTTTTGAAAGAAAGAGTTTTCAGCTTTCTCTTTGGCTGCCGCCCAGGGAATAATAAGCACAGAGAACATTAGTGTAATTAGCATTTAATGGCTGACATTGTCTCAAATATTTTAGACTAAGATTGAGGATAACTTTAGGAGAAAAGATCAGGCATGCCCATGACACATTACATGGTGCAGCATTCCAAAACTGCACAGCTAGACAAAGCTGATTGCGGCACAAAAATGAATATGCATAATACGTTGCAGATTTTTTTGTCTCATTGTAATACTATTACAATGTGTTAAGTCTTGAAGGGAACCAGTAAACTTTAAGTTAATAAAAAAATATCCTTATGGCTTAGTATATTTAGAATGTGTACATCCTTGCCTCTTTAAAAAGTGATGCTCCCCCTCCCTTTATTTTCCCCTATGTACTGGCAACAGTCAAATGAGTGTGGAAGCCCTGCTGGTCCAATACAGCTTAAACCCACCTATTCCCACCTATCATCTTCTGTTCTCTCTCAATTCTCTGTGTTTCTTAAAGGGGAACTGAAGTAAGAGGTTTACGGAGGCTGCCATATTTATTTCCTTTTAATCAATACCAGTTGCCTGGCAGCCCTGCTGATCCTCTGCCTCTAATACTATTAGCCATAGCCCCTGAACAAGCATGCAGCAGATCAGGTGTTTCAGACTTTAAAGTCAGATCTGACAAGACTAGCTGCATGCTTGTTTCTAGTGTTATTCAGATACTACTGCAGAGAAATAGACCAGCAGGGCTGCCAGGCAACTGGTATTGATTAAAGGGAAATAAATATGGCAGCCTCCGTATACCTCTTACTTCAGTTCCCCTTTAATACAGCTTTTTATGGAAAGGAAAATGTTGTTTTAAAACTTGGTCTATATTAATTTTATATATAGAACTGTGTAGAATCTAAGTGAAACAAGCATTCCTGGAATATAGGGTTTACATTTAAAAAAACAAAAACAAACTGTGTTATTTAACCACTTAAGGACCAGGGTCTTAACACCTCACCCCCCCCCCCCCCCACCCCCAGTGACCTGGCTATTTTTTACAAAACAAGCCACTACAGCTTTAAGGGCTCGCTGCAGGGCCGTACAACTCAGCACAGAAGTGATTTCCCCCTTTTCTGCCCACCAACAGAAATGTCTGTTGGTGGGCTCTGATCACTGCTGCGTTGTTTGGTTTTTAATAAATATATATATATATTTTTATAATAAACAATACAATTTTTCCTTATTTTTGTATTCCCCTTCCTCCCTCCCCCGCCAGCCAATCACAGTGATTGGCTCTCATAGACATCAGCCTATGAGAGCCGATCACTTCCTGAGCCTCCAGAGGGGACAGCCGTGCCACACGCCTGTCCCTAGTACTGCGCTGCTTTAGATTGCAGCGCTGTATGGCGTTAATAGATGGCGGTTTTGCCGCCTTACAGTCCCTAGCGGCGATCACCACTGGAAGACTGATGATGGAGCAGAGCACGATCTCCTGCAAAACCACGCCCCAGGACTTCCCGCCACTTGGCGTGGAGTGCTCCTGGGCTGCCGCCACGTTCACTCCATTTGGAGTGGAGCACTCGGCAACAGGTTAAAGAAAGATAAAACACTTTTAGTTTATTTTGCTTTGTAGGCTGCTGAGAAAAATTCTAGGAACTTCCAGTGGAAGCAGGAAATTTGAGAGCTGGAGAGCCGTGTAAGTTTAAGCGCCACTATAGGCACCCATACAATTATTGATAACCATAAATAAATAAATAAATAGCAAGCGTCGGGGCCGCTATAAATGATATGTGTATGGGCACCTATAGCAGTGCTCGATATTGAGCGTTTTTCTATAAACAATATTTAGCATTTTTTGCTGTAAACGGAATTGGCCATTACTGAATAAAGTAAACAGAAGTTTTTTGGGGTTAAAAAAACAGAAGGTTAGTGGTGCAGCACCTGTCTTAGTGCTAGATACGACCTAATTGAGGTTGATACACAAAGTTGCGGTAATATTGCTGTGGGCAGATAGCACACGGCAATATTATGTTACTTCTGGAAGTAGGTTGCTGCAGTTGAAGTGGTAGATATCAAACACTAAACTTGCTATAGAAGAACAGAATCCTGACAGTTGTGAGTGATCTGCTGTTACTTCCAGATACATTAATCAGTGTTATTAAGCACTAAGAAAGAATTTCCTTCTGTGACACTTTTCCTGTGATGGAAGATAACATGGGCTGTGGTCATCCAAAAGTATTTAAATCAATTGCCATGCTTTATTTATGAGTTTGAGTTGGCAGATATCACAGTAACAAATTTGATAACTGTGGGTATAAAGACCACGACTATACCATACTACAGTGTTACAATGTAGGCCTTTCCATATATTGTGATGTGATGTGCTTATCGATAGATAGATAGATAGATAGATAGATAGATAGATAGATAGATAGATAGATAGATAGATAGATAGATTATGGAATAGTGTGTTGGGGAAATAACAATATAGTTTTGCTAATGCATTTGAAAGGAAAAGTCCCATAGCTTTTTTATAAGAGAGGAATGAATACTAATTTTTATTAAAATGTAACACCCTTGATCAGCAGGTGCACTCTGGTTGCTAACCTCCAGTCTTCCAGTCTCTGGAATGCTGTTTCCCTTAGAGACACAGGCAGTGGCATAACTACAATCCATGGGGCCCCCAGCAAAACTTTGAAAGCCCCCCCCCCCCCCCCCCATTGTTTACACCCCTTCCTTGCCGCCTAATGGTGACATTTGTGGCCTGGAGGATCATCTTACAAGGGTCGTAAAACAAGTGATCTTCTCACTCATAACAAATGTAGCAACAAAAACACTTGATATGGAGGATGGTCCCCTATATCGGTGGAAGAGAAGGTTAGTAGTAGGGGGTCCAGCAGCTCTGGGCCCCTCTGCAGTTGCTCCCCTATAGTTACACCCCTGGGGTACTGACACAGCTTCAGCATGCTTATCTTCTCTCCCCTGTGTACAGTGGTTGTAGGCATCATGCAGGTGAGGTGAGGAGGGTCCAGAAGACAGACCACAGAAGCAGGCAGCCAGGAATGTGATAAGTAAGACACTCTGACTAAGGTTTGTCTGAGGGGCTGTGCTGCTAAAGTTGTGGCTGTGTGAGGAGTTCCCCCACCACAATCTATACAGGGATCTCAGCCCTATCCTCCTGCACCAGCAGCAGCAGCAGTACACACATCTAGCACTTATGGGTAAGGCAGGTGATTTTTTGGATGCAGGGTGAAACCTTATTCGACCATCTCAAACAAGAGAAGTGCAGGGCCATAGCCATTGAGAACAGATGAAGCACATAGTGCACGATTAGGTTGGTTCTTTTCTGGCAAGTGGTAATGGCTGCCCTTATCAGAATCAATTTTATCAGAATCAATTTTATTTCGCCAAGTAAGTTTGCACCTACAAGGAATTTGTCTTGGCAGTTGCTTAACAAACACAAACACAAACAAAAACAATACAAGGGCAGACAGTGTGTATATTACAAGTCAAGGACATTATAAGTATAGTGGCAGAAAGCAATGTGAGAATTGTTCATTTACAGTTCTGTGCTGATTACTATCAAGTCCTAGCAGCTCTAACGTGGTTCAGCATTAAGTATGGCTACCGCTTGTGGAAAAAAGCTGTTCCTGTGTCTGGAGGTTTTGGTAGCGATTGACCGGAATCTTACTCCTGAAGGCATGCGCTGGAAGATGGAGTGAGCTGGGTGAGAGGGGTCAGAGGCAATTTTGGTTGCTCTTTTTCTGCACCTGCTAGCGTAAAGATCCTGCAGGGAAGGTAAACTACAGCCAATTATCCTTTCCGCTGTTCGGATGATGCGCTGCAGCCTCCCCTTTTCTAATGCTGAGCAGGAGCTGAACCATACAGTCATAGATGATGTTATGGTGTATTCAATAATTGCAGTGTAGAACTGCTCCATTAAATTTTTAGGTAGGCCAAACTTTGGTAGGCTTGTCTTGACAGCAGTATGCCATTCACTTGTAGATAATCGGGTTTGAAATCTCTCTGCAGTTAGCATTTCATGTGCGGCATGCAGTGTTCTGTCTGAAAGAACCTTTAGTGCAGCTGGCGGAGTGGTCATGGACAACTGATCACGACTGTTGCCTGAAAATCTCAAGTGCCTCATGTTTTTGAAAATTAACGAAATGTGGGTTATTAGCACCCATCATCCCCCCACTGCAGATGTCAGTGATTGACTGACACAAGGGTTCAATGGCCAACCAAGATGCCTCTGTTAACATTCATTTTGTTTCAAGATTAGAAATAACTCAGTATAAAAATATGTGCAGGGAAACAAGGAAAAGGCAAAAAAAGTTTCCCACCACTGTCCATACATGTGGTAGTTTCTCGTTCAGAATCCGAATAACTTTTATTCGCCAAGTACAACAGGTGTCGTACTCGGAATTATTTGTGGTTCACATGGCATGGCAAAGTACAAATACAGATGTGCAAAACAAATACAGATGTGCAAAAAAGGCAATAGTACATATGACCTTCACATTTCACAATCACAGGATCAACAGTTTTTGAGCGGCCCATGGGGCCTGCGAAAAGTAAGACATTCATTTGGTGCAGTTCAGTACTGGCCCCTTGGCAGTGGGACCCAGAGCAAGCAGCTGTGAGGTTAGGCTGACTTTAAGGCTGGAATCATGCTGGAAGGTGGGCCTGGCAGGGGGAGGCTGGAGTTCAACAGCAAAACTGCTTGAGGGAAGAAGGAGTTCCTGCACCTGGTGGTTCTGGATGGTATAGTTCTGTAGCAGCGGCCCAGTGGGAGGAGCTTGAAGTAGCGACTGCCTGGATGGGAGGGGTCCCGGGCAATCATGGTGCCCCTTTTCCTCATCCTGGCTGAGTAGAGAAGATCGAGAGGTGGTAGAGAAGATCCAATAAACCTCTCCGCATCAGTTATGACTCTCTGCAATTTGTGCCTGTCGCTAGCTGTTGTCCCGGCGTACCAGACAATAACTGAGGAGCAAAGGATGGATTCTATGGTGGCGGTATAGAAGCTGGTCAGCAGCTCCCGCGCCATGCCACATTTTTTCATTTGGCGCAGGAAGAACAACCTCTGCTGGGATTTTTTCTGAATTCTGGTGGTGTTCTGCCCCCATTTCAGGTTGTTAGTGAGGGTTGTGCCAAAGAACCGCACAGATGGTACCCTAGAGACTGCGGTCTCGCCTATGAGGACTGTGCCTCCTGAAATCTGCAACTAATTCAACAGTCTTTGCCGCATTGAGTACTAGGTTGTTGTCCCCGCACCAGTTGCAGATGCGCTCCACTTTGCTATGGTACTCATGCTCCCCATCATTGCCAATTAGGCCTATGATGGTAGTATCATCCGCAAATTTGATGACCTTCACAGAGTCAGCGGATGAGGTGCAATTGTTTGTGTACAGGGAGAATAGGAGTGGGGACAGTACACACCCTTGTGGAGCCCCTATATTGGTGGTTTTCACGCTGGAGTAGCAGTTGCCGAGCCTCACGTGCTGCGTTCTGTTCGACGGGAAGTCTTTGATCCACGCACGAAGAGTGAGATCCACTCCGAGCTGCACCAGGATGATAAGCAGGATGTCTGGGCAGATTGTGTTGAACACTAAGCTAAAGTCCAGGAAAAGGATCCTAGCATAGGAGGCCGGTTTGTCCAGGTGCTCTGTGATGTATGCCAGGCTAGCATTGATGGCATCCTCAACAGATATGTTTGCCCTATATGCAAATTGATGCGGGTCGAGGAGGGCATGTACCAGTCGCTCCAGGATCATCATGATGTTAGTGTAACGATTGTGGAACTTTCTCCGTGATCAGCGCACAATGCGTGCGCTGACACGGTGGAAATCCTCCACAAGCGTATATTTGCAGGCACTCAGCAAAAGGTGCTACGCACCTGTAGAGGGAAATTCCTGTCGGCAGATGGCGCTGGGGAGTGCAGAGGAACCAATCCTCTGTACCTCCACAAGTGCCAGACAGGAATTGTACGAAGCGCAGAACGCAATCGCAAGAGAGGCGATTGCGAATGAGATTGAGCAAAGGGACAGGTTGTATGTGTGTGCGCCAATCCAGTCGCCACCCCGCGACCGCGCACACACAACAGCAGATACGAAATAGGAACGTGATCAGGTGCGATCGCCAGACGTGACACAAGGCAGATCAGAATAGAATACGAGGGTAGCAAAGGCACAGCAAATAATATAATAAGGAGATACGGAAAACAACAAACGCTAGCTAACCGCGAACACCGCACTCATTCGCAACAGTGCACGCGGTTATGCGCGATCTCCACGTGATAAGCACAATAGAGACAAGCACGCCTAACTAACCATTAACAGACAAACATGAAACAGAGGACGCGAGCGCTTGCTTAACGGTTACCTCACCGAGCCTCCAGCAAGCGGACAAGACAGACACACGAAAACAGGGACAAACGAGAGATAGGATCCACAGCACTAGCGAAAAGTAGCTAGCGCGATCCCAGGAGACAGAACAGAAGGATCCCCAGCGCTAGCGAAAAGTAGCTAGCGCGATCCCAGAAGACAGAACAGAAGGATCCCCAGCGCTAGCGAAAAGTAGCTAGCGCGATCCCAGGAGACAGAACAGAAGAGATAGCTGGTAGCAACCGCTGCACCAGCTATACTCCAAGAACAGAGATCAGAACCATTTCCTGTCGACCACCTTTGGGACAGGACAATGGCAACAGGCAAGACAAGACAGAACAGGCAATACAGATAATACAACCTGACTGGGCTAGAAGGGGAGCCTAAAGCAACCCCCAGGAATTTACTATACTAGATAGCAATGGCTGACACTCCAGCAGTGTCCATCAGGAACAGACCATGGAAAGGAAATGACCAGCCAAGCCTTCTGGGAAACATAAAGCTCTTATAGTGCCAGTCATCAAAGAAGGCAGGTAGGGGATTTGCATAACGAATGTATGCAAATTCCCCAGCAAGAGAACAGACCAGAAACTTGCAATGGAAAGACAGGTCTCTGTTCCAGAGACCTGCAGCCCACAGACTAGAGGAATGGACAAACAGCTGTCTGCCTGTGCATCATCACAGTTAGAAGTTAGGGCAACAGGTCTGAAGTTGTTGTGATCAGTGCTGCCTGTTTTTTGGGGGGACTGGTACTATTGTGGACCTCTTGAAACAGGGGGGGGGGACTATGCCTTCTGATAGTGACTGCTTGAATAAGGAGGTGAGCACAGGAGTTAGCTGGTCAGCACAGGTTCTTAGGGTGGAACATTTGCCCTATGCGTGTTATAGAGCCAGAGTTGGGATGCATGTGAGCACTTGGGAGCCTCTTTGCAGTGTTTGTAGCTATGCAAGTGAATGTATTGTTTTGATAACTTTAGAGATTGCTGTAGGGATTGCATTTATTCCTGCATGATTGATTTGCATGAAAGTATGAACATTTGCATGCGAGTGTGCAGAGGGTTAAGTGATTTAGTGTTGTATTGGCCGCACCCCCTTTAGCACCTCCCTATTACATATTTAAATGTCCTAGCTTGAAGGTGAGGAGCAAGGATTCTGTGTTTTTTCTTGTTGGAATATAAACCTGGAACCTGGGGTACAAAATCATAACACACTGCTCCAATGCTTTACACAATTGTAAGTGCAGTCAGTGTAACATTTTAAAAACAAATTGTTTACAAAAAATGTTTACACTCACCTTATATATGTTACTTACTCCATCTATTACTTGCAGTCCCTCTGCTGGATAATTATCTTTTTTTGAGAAACAAAGTTGCTCTTCTGCTGGCTGCTATTTGAGGGGAAAGACATTTTTCAGTACACCAGCCAGCATCTGCACTTTATCATCCAGTAGTGGCTGAATAATGTAATGATTAAGGCCTCTGCCTGTGACACAGGTGACCTGGGTTTGAATCTTGGCTCTTCTTGTTCAGTAAGCCAGCACCTATTTAGTGAGAAGATCTTGAGCAAGAGCCCCTAACACTGCTATTGCATATAGAGTGTGTCCTTGTGGCTACAGCTCTGGTGCATTGAGTCCGTCAGGAGAAAAGCACAATATAAATGTTTTGTGTCTTGTCTATCATCAAGGCAGTTTTGGCAAGGCCTTCAGTATGGTCTTGACTCACAAAGCTATGATCATCAGGTGAGCGGCCTATTGTTAGTGTGAAGCACACTACCATATACATTATAGCACAGGGCCCTTATTTAATTCATTTTTCTCCTTTCTTTTGTCCTAGGAGAAAACTTTTCAGTTTCTTGATTGTAGAGCAATTTGCAGTTGAAAAGGTACCAAAAAGTAAGTGAAAAAATACTGTCAAAATTATTTTGAGTATTTTGTCACTTGCTGTTGGTTTAAAAGGCATTTTGTTGACAAATTGTGAAAATAACAGTTAGGAGAAAACTCAGAAGAAAAAGTTAATTACATATGGGCCCTTTGGCGTGTTTCTTTTCTTCCCAATTCCCTTTTGTTTGTCTGCCATACAGGTGCAGTAAACATTTATTGGGAGAAGCAGCATACTGGTGTGAACTATGTCAAAGGCTACATGTGAGCTCTCCCACAGGTTCCAATGGGTTGTCTGTCAAACAATTTCTTCTGTCTGGCTCACTAAGCTGCTGTATTCCAACCAGAGTTCCTGTGAGATAGAAGGGTGGGTGCCAGCAGATATGGTGGAGGAGGGAGCCTGTCACCCAAAAATCAATAACAAAGAGGCTTTGGCATCCATAAGATTGGAGGACTAGAAGAAAAACTGTAATTGATCAGGAGGAAGTGAGTATAAACGTTTCCCCTCAATTTTTTTAAGTTTACTTAGCTATTTTTATTTGCTATATTTTTATTGAGACTGTTTTAATGACTAGCTTAGAACCTCTTTGCTTTTATTAGAAATCCATCAAGAGTTAACCAAAAATTACAGTGACACATTGTCAAAGGCCTGATATGGTATTTGTTGGGTCAGATTAATGAAAAGCTTTTGATAACACCTACTCTTTGATTTCTGACTTTTCATATTTTTTACCCTCTTTGAAAATTAGTATTACAGATGTGTTCCTTCTGAGTTGCAAAAGCCACTGTCAAACCTACAATGTATAGTTTGAAGATAAAAAGCAAGCTATAAATGCTACAAATGAACCTTCTCATGCAGAAGCTACAAATCTTCAACGGAGAATTTATAAAATCAACAAGGAAACATATTCTAGTCAAACTGCATGACAGAGGTTACCCTCTTATCTGTATGACATTCTAAACATGAGAAGGCTGATACTTCTGTTCAACCAAGCAAGACAGTAAAATAGGAGTGATATTACGGCAATAAAACACAAATGACATTTTATGCCATCTCAAAATTGTAAATATCACTGTTTGCCAGATGTGATTATTATTATTGAAGTGGATTAATCACATTACAACACATGATAAGACAGGCAAAGTAAACTTTGTAAATCTAAAAGTTAAAAAGAAATTATAATCAATGTTGTTCAGTTTATTAATTTGAATTCTCCTTATAAATCAATCTTAAAGGGGTTCTCTGATATCTGTAAAAATGCTAAAACTGACACTCACATGGGGCTCCTATCGGACCCCTGCAGCTGTTATGTCCCAACCCGTCCTCCTCCGATACTCCGATCCCCGCAGCCAGTAACCTGCTAATCATTCATCTAGACAAATAGAGCTGCGGCTGCGCGGCCATGGTCATGCGCGTGCTTGCTCCCACGCGTCATCGGGAGTTTACTGCGCAGGCGCAGTACAAGAAAACTTGGCACTGCTCCTGCGCAGTAAGCTCCTGATGACGCGCGCGGAAGCACACACGCCACAGTTCTATCTGTCTAGTTAGACAAATAAATTAGCAGGTTACCGTCAGCGGGGAACGGAGCACTGGAGGAGGATGGCGCGGGACATTACGGCTGCAGGGGGTCGATAGAAGCCCCAGGTAAGTGTCAGTTTTAGCTACATTTTGCTAAGAATTATTTTATTCTAAATGCATTTTAACTGGAATAATAAGAAAAAAAATGGGGGGAAAAGATTTAGGCCATTATTGTTTTAAAATAAAAAATTCTACTGTGCATAAAACTCCCACACTTTATTTGTCTATGTATCCCAGTTGTTGCAACCTTTAAAATATTTCCCCAGTACAATGTATTGCAAAATTATTTTATTTGAAAATAAAGGGGCATTTTTTCAGTTTTGCGTACATCCCCCACATAGGCAAAAAATAACAGTAATATACCTTCACAACATACATATAAAAAAAAAGTTCAGTCCCTAAGGTAACTATTTATGTATTTTTTTTAAACTGACGTTTTTTTTTTTGTTTTTTTTAATACATTTCTGTGTTTTGCAGCAATCGGGAGGGGGGGGGGGTTCTATAGGGGCTTTAATAAATATTAAATGTAATTATTTTTATTTTTTTAACTTTAACCCATTCGTGTTCCGTTGTTTTCACTTGAGAAATGTTCACCTCCCATTCATTAGCCTATAACTTTATCACTACTTATCACAATGAACTGATCTATATCTTGTTTTTTCCGCCACCAATTAGGCTTTCTTTGGGGGGTACATTTTGCTAAGAGCCACTTTACTGTAAATGCATTTTAACAGGAAGAATAAGAAAAAAACGGAAAAAAATCATTATTTCTCAGTTTTCAGCCATTATAGTTTTAAAATAATACATGCCTCCATAATTAAAAGTCACGTATTGTATTTGCCCATATGCCCCGGTTATTACACCGTTAAAATTATGTCCCTATCACAATGTATGGCGACAATATTTTATTTGGAAATAAAGGTGCATTTTTTCCGTTTTGCATCTATCACTATTTACAAGTTTAAAATTAAAAAAATATAGAAATATATCATCTTTACATTGTTATTTACAAAGTTTAGACCCTTAGGTAAATATTTACATGTTTTTTTTTATTGTAATGTTGTTGTTTTTTATATTAAACATTTTATTTGGGTAGTTTTGGGAGGGTGGATGTAAACAACAGGTTTAAAATGTAAATGTGTGTTGATTTTAATATTTTTTACTTTTGGTTGTAGTATTACTTTTTGAGTTTGTTTACATGACGCCACTCTAAGCGTAACACACGCTTAGAGCGACGCATGGGGGAGGTAACAGCCAGAAAAGGCGAAGCTTCCGAGAGAAGCTGTCACTTTTTCAGCGGGGGAGAGGAATCAGTGATCAGGCACCATAGCCTGATTCACTGATTGCCTGGCTAACGAACCGCGGGCCGGGAGCGCGCGGTAGTGCGCATGGTTCCTGGACGTAGTTTCTACGTCCAGGAACCAAAATAGGTTAATATTACTTTTTGGGCACTTGATGGCGCTGAACACTCTCTTGAAAGTTACCTAGAAGTGTACGATCTTTTTTCTTCTTTTTTTTTTTGTCTCGTAATTTGAGAAATGTTGATTCATTCACAGGGGCTTTGGTTGCCACGGGGGAACTTGTTCCCCTTCCCCAATCTATCCCCTGTAATCAACCCACTGCAGCACCGCTGTATGAATACATCTGTCCAGATTGCCGTGAAGCAGCTCCTATTGGACAGATATATATTCATTCTGATTGGCAGAAGTGGTTAAAAGAACATCAAAAATGGACTTGGGAGTCTTCTCCCAGTGGGAGAAGTGAGTCACTCAACTCAATAACGATATAACTACAAACAAAAAAAAAGAAACAGACATCCCACATAGAATGTACCCTAATAGGTATCCATAATAAACACGCGTTTGGCCTTGAAACACAACATACAAAGGTATGGCCATCAAGCCTCCTCAAGGTAAGCCACCTTGAGGAGGCTTGATGGCCATATCTTGTTTTTAGCTGTTTTAAAAATATTTCCCTCAATAAAGACTATGGTTGTTTTGTGATTCAAGACCAAACACATTTATTATGGATACCTATTAGGGTACATTCTATGTGGGGAGTCTGTTTCCTTTCTTTTTTTTTTTATGGCAGAAGTGGTTAAACAAAGTAGTCCAAAGCTATAAAAAATTGTAGTCATATAAGAGATATCTGAAAAAAATATATTTCTAAATTAATCCTTGGCCTGGTATTTTGGAATCGGAAGATCTTCCCATGTGTCAAATACACACACAAGGAACAATGAAAGTCTAAGGACCTGTGTACATGGATGCTTATGCTTTATATGCCATGTCTAAGCTGTATTTAGTCCTGATTGTGTTACCTTGCTGTTTTATGCTGTTGCTTTATTTTGCTGCAATTAGAAAACAACAAACACAATGCCACTAAATAAGCACACATGAGTAAAATACAAAATAGCCCACCTTAGTACAAAATGGCTTCTTAAAGCGGTATCGTCACCATAAAAATCAAATTTCAACAGCAACTGGTCTGAGTGTACCTGTATTAAGTGATAAAGATGCTAATCCTGCATTCAAAACTTTCAAAACGTTTTCTGCTGTTATGATTTGGAGTTATCACATACTTAAGGAACACTGGCCCTTTAGTAGTCGTGCCAAAGAATTGAACGCTGGGGGTTCTTTTTATCTATAATCTATTCCTCCTCTTCCCTTTATTTCCCTGCCAGCTTCTTATCTGAAACCTAATCCCCTACTCACTTGTGTTTACAAGCAAGGCTGAGGCGACTCAGCGATTGGAGGAGACAAGAAAAAAAGTAAAGGGCAGAAATTACATCACGAGTTAGCCTTAACTGTGGGCAAAAGACATGGCCCCCACCAGGAACAGAATTCTTGTAATTTACTATATAACATTCACTGAAATCAAAACGTGGACAGTATAATATATGTGTTATGTAAGTAGATCAAGTATTTATCTACTTATATATGTGTTTTTTTTCCCTGGCATAGTATGGCTGATCCTACCGCTTTAACAATCTCACTAGATCCATCTTGGACAGTTGAAAAACTATAGGACATAAGTTTGCATACAGTTACAAATTACATTCAAGTCATTTCCTTTTAATCTATCCAACAAGCGTGCTAGCTAAAGGTGGCCATACATTGTACAATTGTTTTAATAGATTTGATTCTATAAAATATTGATTATCGACAACAGAAATTGATTTAAGTGGTGGCACTTTTGATCAATATTTGGTCAAAAGGTTAGTCAGATACTGATAAAACATGTACATTTTTTAGACAATTGATGCTTTAACCTCTTGAGGACCATGGTGGTAAACCCCCCTAGTGACCAGCCTAATTTTACCATAATTGGCCACTGCAGCTTTAAGGCCAAGCTGCAGGGCCGTATACCTCTGCACACAAGTGATCCCCCCCCTTTTCTCCCCACCAACAGAGCTCTCTGTTGGTGAGGTCTGATCGCCCCCCCTGTGTTTATTTATTTTTTTATAAATATTTGTTTGTTTGTTTTTTTTATATTTTTTGCCATTTTCTTTTTTTTTTTTTTATTCTAAATCCCCTCCCTCCCCCCAGCCGGCCAATCGCGGCGATCGGCTGTCATAGGCTTCTGCCTATGAGAGCCGATCGCTCTCTTGTTCCCCATTGGGACAGCCGTGTCACACGGCTGTCCCCAGTGCAGCGCTGCTGCTGATCGCAGCGCTGCACATGTAAATACACGGCGGTTTCGCCGTGTAACAGTCTCCCGAGCGGCGATTGCCGCTCGGAGACTGAAGGCGGAGCCCAGCTCCGCCCACCAAGCGGAAGATGCACGCGCACCGTGCGCGCGATCTCCCGTAAACTGCTGCCCCAGGACTTTCCGCCAATTGGCGTTAGCTGGTCCTGGGGCTGCCGCCGCGGCCACGCCTACTGGCGTGACGCGGGCGGCAAGCGGTTAACATCCCAAGCAAGTAAAGCTTGACCCACAGAGTGCCAAAAAAGGTTAAAGCAAGAATCTAATTTCATGCACTGACAGGACTCCAGCATCCATGGTTCCCCAAAGACTGAAACAGATGGAAGCTTCCATAAATGTATTCATGTTATTGCCTTTCATTAACTGTGTGCTACTATATTGTTTATTTGTTAGTTATGTTTGTCATGTTCTATAATATTTCAATGCCTAATTTATATTTTCTTAAATAAATGTTATAAAATAATTGTTGGCTATCTTCTGTTCTGGGTATATGCGGCCTTAAATCTGCCTCTGGGTGCTACCAATGAAATATTGTGTTTTTGCATAGAGCAAAGGGCTGAACAAAAGTTGCTTTGGGTAACATGTCCTTGCATAGAAATGTGGTAGAAAGCAATTTGAGTGTGAGCAATGGTTGTCTGTTATCCTGCTGTCTGGTACACAAATATTGGTCCCAAGTGCTGTGAAAACTGTGTGTAGGTTCAGGCTGTGAGAGTGATGTGGCTAGCATATGTTTTTGACTCTACCTACATGCCTTGGGCACCCTCTGTAGCCTCATCCTAAAATTAATTTGGACTACTTTACGACACATTTACTTAGACTGAACAAAACATTTAAAGGGGTCATTGGAGGAGAAGAAAACAGAAAACCAAGCACTCCAGACCAATTGCAGTCTCATAAAATAGACCAGGCAGGTAAAACAGCATGTTTTGGATGTTGAAACCAACAATGTTGAACACTTGAGGAGATATCAAGTATCTCTCAGCACTGCTACACAATCTTAGTCTTTATTAGTGAAAAACACTTACTTCAATTCGTTCACACACACGAATGGCACAAACCCAATCTTGAAGGCTGTGGGGTGGTGTTGATTGTTGGTTTCAACACCTAGAACATGCTGCCAAGTAGTGCAACCCTTTCAAATCAATGTGTTTATCACTAATAAAGACTAAGATTGTGTAGCAGTGCCGGGACTACTTTACATCTCAAGTATTAATAAAAAAAGTTGTGGGGGGAGGACATGTGTCAGCTGTGTAAATGTAAGCCATCAGTGTTTGTAATATGATCTGCACTGTGGCATGTTCACATTCTAGCCTGTTTAGAGCATCTATCCGTGTAAATTACATTTCCTTGTTAAAGTTCATGAAAAAAAAATTCTAATACAATTCTTGTTATTCTTCCCTAGCTATTGAACACAAATAAAAAATATAGTAAGTACTGTAGAGTGCATTTCCCTTTAACTTTGTTAGCATATCTAGAGTTGCATGCATCTTACCTTTAGCATAATTCATAAAATACGCAAAAAGTAGAGAACCTTTCTATCCTAAACTCCAGGATGAAACCCCATCAAAAACTTTACGCTTCTTGGTCTTGGTTCATAAAACACTTCCCTGTGTTGCAAATTCACTTTCAGTTATTGACATTCTTTTTTTTCTCCCAGTTACAGTTGACCTTAATCTTGTGTCTAAGAACACTGAAGGCTGTACACCATCATCCCACATGCTGACAGATTAAATTGTGTGAAGAAAGTTGTTACCAATATTGGACTTTACTCACCTCCCACACAGTTTATCCTCATGTTATCAAAAATCACCTTGACCTACAGATTTATTATTTTATGTCAGAAAACATTTTTTCTCATGGGTTATCAAGTAGGAATTTAGTTCAGTGACAAACACACACATACGCACGCGGACACACACACACATCCAAATGTGTGCTCGTTGCAGCATTTTATCTGATTAATGTGGACATGCATACAAGCCAAAACATTTACTGTAAATGAAACTCCAGCCAAATGTTTTTACAGTTTAGATTAGATGAGGAAAGAGTAAACTTTTCTAAGGAATTTCTAGCTTTGCTATCTTCTCTGAATGTACTAACAGCACAGAAGGTGAAGGAAATTTCTCCAACAGGCAGACTACTATAATCTCTCATGTTCTATACATTCTCTGAATTACAATAGTTATTTTTTATTGCTCTGTGTATTCCCAGTAGAGAGACTTTCTCAGTTTTACACTTTTAAAGAGACACTGAAGCGAAAAAAAAAATATGATATTATGATTTGTATATGTAGTACAGCTAAGAAATAAAACATTAAGATCAGATACATCAGTCTAATTGTTTCCAGTACAGGAAGAGTTAAGAAACTCCAGTTGTTATCTCTATGCAAAAAAGTAATTAAGCTCTGCGGACTTTCAAAGTCGTGGAGAGGGCTGTTATCTGACTTTTATTATCTCAACTGTTCCTGGACTATTTACTTTTCCTCTGCCAGAGGTCATTAGTTCACAGACTGCTCTGAAAGAATCATTTTGAATGCTGAGTGTTGTGTAATCTGCACATATTTTAGAATGATGCAATGTTAGAAAAAACACTATACACCTGAAAATAAAAATATAAGAATATTTTCTTTGCTGCTAAACTTCTAGTAATTATTCATAGTACACAACCAATTCATTATATCATATATTTTTTTCGCTTCAGTGTCTCTTTAATACATGAGAAAAAATGTCCCCAATGGGAGCTTTGTATGAAGCTCACCTAAGTATGGTATCACTTTGGGACTTTCAAATTAGCTGTGAGCACATAGTGACTTTTCTAACTGTCTAGACTAGAAAAAGTGAATGAACAGATACCTAATTTACTAAAAGGTCTCTCAGACTGAAGGCAGTTGGATGACATAAGTAATCCTACAAACCTCAGAAATGTGTAAACAATAATTTGCAGTCCTTGATTGGACCATATTGGACCCAGTCTCAGTAGTCTTCCTAGGTTTGCAAACAACTTGCCGCTTACAGTCATTTTCATAACATCCAGGCTAGTTTTGCAGGATGTGGGCACTGAGCTCACTGGCAACTACTAATGCACTTCTGTACTTGTAATGCATATATTTTGAGAGTGATTGTTAAAGGACTTACGAGGCCAGATTTGCAAAAAAAACATAAAAAAAGTTAGATACCTGTGCGTGTTTGCAAGGCACGGAGGACGCCGTCCGCGCCCTCCGTGCCGTTCCGCCTGGTCCCCGCTGCTTAATATGCTCCCGAACGGTCCCCGACCGCGCGGCCCGGGTCGTGCTCCCCAGCCTGTACCAAGATGGCCGCCGGAGCTGGCCGCGGCTGCGCAGTCCGCATAGCCGCGAGTGCGGCTGCGCAGCTCTAAGGCCAACCCCCCGATCCACGTAACAGTAGCGTGGATCGGGGGGTTGGCCTTAGAGCTGCGCAGCCGCATTCGCGGCTATGCGGACTGCACAGCCGCGGCCAGCACCGGCTGCCATCTTTGTGAAGGCTAGAGAGCCCGACCCGGGCCGTGCGGTCGGGGGTCGTTCGGGGGCATATTAAGCAGCGGGGACCAGGCGGAACGGAAGAAGAGAATGGCCTGATTACCCATACTCACAGAAAGAATACAGCCAGTTATGCCTTGCTGTCAGCTCAGAGCTCTCACCTACACTCACAGAAATGGGCAGCGCCCAAAGGACAGTTTCTGCGATTACGCAGGAACTCGTAGCATTATGTCTGAATTTCAGAAAGAGGAAGGTGGATTGAGAGCTAGACAATCAGTAAAGGGATACTCGTCATGCCTAATTAATCCTGAAAATCACAAATCATTTAGAAAAGGAGGGCCAAGCTCCTCAGGAAAGGGAATGATCAACCAGGGTTTCCCCCTAACAGTCAACTGATAATAATCAGAATCACCCCAAGTAGAATCTCAGCTGCACACATATTGTAAGTACTTATGGGGCACATTTCAATATTGTAGGGGATATACAGGATCTTCTCAAAAAATTAGCATATTGTGATAAAGTTCATTATTTCATGTAATGTACTGATAAACTTTAGACTTTCATATATTTTAGATTCATTACTCACAACTGAAGTAGTTCAAAGCCTTTGATTGTTATAATATTGATGATTTTGGCATACAGCTCATGAAAACCCAAAATTCCCATCTCAAAAAATTAGTATATCACGAAAAGGTTCTCTAAACGAGCTATTAACCTAATCATCTGAATCAACTAATTAGCTCTAAACACCTGCAAAAGATTCCTGAGGCTTTTAAAACTCCCAGCCTGGTTCATTACTCAAAACTGCAATCATGGGTAAGACTGCCGACCTGACTGCTGTCCAGAAGGCCATCATTGACACCCTCAAGCAAGAGGGTAAGACACAGAAAGAAATTTCTTAATGAATAGCCTGTTCCCAGAGTGCTGTATCAAGGCACCTCAGTGGGAAGTCTGTGGGAAGGAAAAAGTGTGGCAGAAAACGCTGCTCAACGAGAAGAGGTGACCGGACCCTGAGGAAGATTGTGGAGAAGGACCGATTCCAGACCTTGGGGGACCTGCGGAAGCAGTGGACTGAGTCTGGAGTATAAACATCCTGAGCCACCGTATACAGGTGTGTGCAGGAAATGGGCTACAGGTGCCACATTCCCCAGGTCAAGCCACTTTTGAACCAGAAACAGCGGCAGAAGTGCCTGACCTGGGCTACAGAGAAGCAGCACTGGACTGTTGCTCAGTGGTCCAAAGTACTTTTCTCGGATGAAAGCAAGATTTGCACGTCATTCGGAAATCAAGGTGCCACAGTCTGAAGGAAGACTGGGGAGAGGGAAATGCCAAAATGCCTGAAGTCCAGTGTCAAGTACAGGTCAGGCGCTTCTGCCGCTGTTTCTGGTTCAAAAGTGGCTTTACCTGGGGAATGCGGCACCTGTAGCCCATTTCCTGTACATGCCTGTACACGGTGGCTCTGGATGTTTCTACTCCAGACTCAGTCCACTGCTTCCACAGGTCCCCCAAGGTCTGGAATCGTTCCATCTCTGCAATCTTCCTCAGTGTCCGGTCACCTTTTCTCGTTGTGCAGCGTTTTCTGCCACACTTTTTCCTTCCCACAGACTTCCCACTGAGGTGCCTTGATACAGCACTCTGGGAACAGCCTATTCATTCAGAAATTTCTTTCTGTGTCTTACCCTCTTGCTTGAGGGTGTCAATGATGGCCTTCTGGACAGCAGTCAGGTCGGCAGTCTTACCCATGATTGCGGTTTTGAGTAATGAACCAGGCTGGGAGATTTTAACCTTCCTGGCGGTAGCCGCGCAGGAGGTTTTCTCAGGCCCTGCTGGGTTTTCTCACGCCCCGCGCTCGATCGCCGCTATCCATGTCGCAACACAGCCCGCCCCTAGACCCCTGCGCTGCCTGGCCTATCAGCGCCAGGCAGCGGCAAGGGGTGGATCGGGACTCCCTTAGACGTCACGACGTCCATGACGTCAGTGACGTCATCCCGCCCCGTCGCCATGGCGACGGGGGAAGCCCTCCAGGAAATCCCGTTCTTTGAACGGGATTTCCTGATCGCCTATCGCCGGAGGCGATCGGCGGGGCTGGGGGGATGCCGCTGAGCAGCGGCTATCATGTAGCGAGCCCTAGGCTCGCTACATGATTTAAAAAAAAAATCAAAAAACGGCTGCGCTGCCCCCTGGCGGTTTTTAATATACCGCCAGGAGGGTTAAAAGCCTCAGAAATCTTTTGCAGGGGTTTAGAGTTAATTAGTTGATTCAGATGATTAGGTTAATAGCTCGTTTAGCGAACCATTTTGTGATATGCTAATTTTTTGAGATAGGAATTTTGGGTTTTCGTGAGCTGTATGCCAAAATCATCAATATTATAACAATAAAAGGCTTTGATCTACTTCAGTTGTGTGTAATGAATCTAAAATATATGAACGTCTAAAGTTTATCAGTACATTACATAAAATAATGAACTTTATCACAATATGCTAATTTTTTGAGAAGATCCTGTATTATCCAGACACTGGCACTTATTGTGCAGAGACCAAGTTTTTAAATCTATACTTTAAAAAAATCCACTTATAGCACCCAGAATGACTACCGATTTGCATTACCTGTTAGTTAGCAGCAAATTTGCATATAAAAATAAGTATAAACAAAGAGGTTCATCTAGTGTGCATTGTTGCGGTGATTGTAACATTTGTCAATATGTGAAGAAAGGGGAAAAGTTTGTCAGCCGTGACTGAACAAAACATTTTGTCATTAACGACTTTATTAATTGTCGACAGAGAAAGTTGCTTTTCAATTACTATGGAGCTGCAATATGATTTATATTGGGAAGACCTATAGATTTTTAAAAGCTAGAATAGAAGAGCATGTTGTTGATATTAAAGGCAAAAATTAGAAGTGCCAGATCACAATGTACTTTAAAAAGGAACACACCTCTGACTCTAGAGATCTCAAAGTAATGGGTATATATACATTTAATATTGGTTCTCAAAGTGGAGACTTTGAGAAACAACTGCTTAAAAAGGAGTCGTACTGGATTTATGAATGCTATTCCATGTACCTTCATGGTCTAAATAGTGATTTAAATCTGTAAGTCTTCCTACAAGCTGGTCTCCCTCATACTCTTAATGCATTTCATTCAAGCATACAATACTATGTAAAATATAAAATGAAGGGCAATGTCCCTTTGAAATACTGTATATACTCGTGTATAAGCCGACCCAAGTATAAGCAGACCCCCAACTTTTACCTTAAAACTGGAAAAAAAGATTGACTCATGTATAAGTCGGGGGTAGTAAATGCAGCAGCTACTGCCTACTGGTGAGTTTCAATAGTCAAAATAAGTGACAGAAGGTTAAAGAGGAACTTCAGCCTAAGCAAACATACTGTCATTAAGTTACATTAGTTATGTTAATTAAAATAGATAGGTAATATAATCTCTTACCCACTCTGTTTTAAAAGAACAGGCAAATGTTTTAATTCATGAGGGCAGCCATCTTTTTGGTTGTAAGGAGGTGACAGGGAGCATGAGACACAATTCCAACTGTCCTGTGTGCTGATCACCCCTCCCAGATGCTAGGCAACATGAATAACAACATAGGAAATCCCATCATGCTTTGCACAGCATCAGGGAAAAAAAGCCTGGGCAGTCTTCTTTGATGGGTGGAGCTTAGCTAAAAATGCAGCTAAAAATGAAGCTTTGGTAAGAAAAACAAAGTTCTGATGCTGTGAAACTGTTAAAGAAACACCAAGCCTTTTCAGTTCTGCTGAGTAGATTTTTAGTCCAGAGGTTCACTTTAAGCAACACTAGCTTGTGCCAGCCTGCTGCGGTTTACTGCCATGTGGGTAGTATCCATCAACCCCCGCCCCCCATAGGTGGAGCAGTATGTATAGCTGAAGCCAGACCACAGCCCGCTCAACTACATGCACAACTTTCACCACAGCAGTCATCGCACAGCATTCAGGGGGGATTCACTTTGGTAGTGTCTCGTGTATAAGCCGAGACCCCCACTTTTGGGTCACGTTTTTGGGCCCAAAAACTAGACTTATACACGAGTATATAAGGTAAGTCAAATTTGGTCATGCAATGAAAACTGCAGTCCTTGTATTAATACACAATAATACTGGGTGCAATCTGCATTGGGTACTGTTTGTAGATTTCAGACACGTGTGGCCTAGCACTGTATTGTTTGGGATTATACTACTGATTAATCATATTATACTTGTGTTATGTAGTAAGTGCCTGAATTTTTCTGCTTATGAAGAACAAAAAGGATTAGCACTATACTCCTTACTACCTTTGTGCTCCTCCACATGGGAGACCCTTTAAATACAAGTTGCCGCCACAGATTGCTGTTTAAGTATATGACACCTGTTGCATATTCAATTTATAACGTTTTATTTTTCTATTTGTAATCTACTATGGTAATTTGTTAAAACACAAAAATCCAAGAGAAAAAAAAAACATATTTTTAATTGAAATGTATTATTATGAAATGAATGATTCAAGAACACACATTCTATTCAATCATTAGTTTGATTCTGATATATATTTATATATATGATGAAATATGTAACGCAATTACATTTTAATTACTAGTCAGGATTGCAATTATATTATTTATAAACCTCTTCACAAATCCTGCAATAAAACAAGGACCATTTAATTACAGGGGTTTATTTAAAGGGCTCTGTCTACTTCTCTTACCTACTGCTTAACTTAATTAAAAATAATAATAAGCAAAAAAAATCTGTATCTATAAAATTCTATTTCAACACATGGAGTAGTGGTACATTTATCCATTTTGTTAAATAAAATGCATGTTGCCCGTAAGGCATTGAAGATGCCATTTAGAATGACAGCACAATTGCTCTTTACAGATGGAACATAAAACATTTAAGCTTCTAGTTTTTCCTGGGTTTCTTGAAATTAAACAACCTTCTTGAGTTGATTATTAGAGAAAAATAGAAAACGTGTGTTTCCTTGATACCATCAAGCTTAGATAACATGTGAAAAAAAATTCTGGTGCATACTTTGTAAATACATTTTTTTAACAGATCAGCAACTACAAGAAAGCACTTCTGTCTGTCTGAGGCCACATAGGAAAAAAAGGTGCTGCATAGAGTGAGTCTTGAGTGCTCAGCCAACAGAGTTCACTTCTCTCAACGGCACTGATTCACTAACAAAACTATGCATAAATGTTAATATAAGATATGGTATGGTGTATCACGCACAATCACATATTTTATCTTACATTAATCAATGCATTATTTCCATTTTAATTAACTAAATTAATTTTAACTAACACTTATGTTTCAGAGGCACCAAAATGAAATAAAATCATTAAAAAACTGTTTAAAAAGAGTTTTTACCTTCTCTGAGGGAAAAGAGAGTGAGATAAATAATTATAACTTTAAAGAGGAACTGTAACCTCCTATTGTACTCAGCACCAGTGTGTACATCATGCCCACTTTATAGGGGAAAAACAAGTATCTCCTAGTAAAATAATATAAATTTACTTAGTTTCTGTAGCTTTAACCAATAAGCCACGCCCACCACACTAGCTGCCTCCGCGGATGTATAATAATTAGCCTACTCTCAGTGCCTTCTGGGTAGTGACGTTTAGAAACGTCACAAGCTCTCTCCTGGTGTTTGGGGAAAAAAAAAAGTCTCCTTCAACAAGAGACAGGCAGCAGAGTGAGCCGGCCACGCCCCCAAATCTCGTGCAGTGCCAGAAGCTTTCAGGAGAGAGAGCAGCGTGTATCTAGCAGCCTGCTCACTCATCCACTGTCCTTCTCACTGTTTCTCTCCCACAGGCATGACAGGTAATCTCCAGCATCTGATAAAATGTATACAGTGTGAAAACGCTGCCTGTCTGATGCATCTGGGGGAGGGGGAGAGAGGTCTGACTTCTTAGCCTGAACTTTTTTTACTTTGAGTTCAGAAACAAAGCAGAGAGCAGTGCAGACTCAGTGACAGGCTGCCAGCATGCTTTACACTGCTGTGTCTCCTGTGCTTTGCTTAGAAAGTAGTAAAAGTGCAGAGCTAGAAGTCAGACCTCTCCAGCTGTCCCTTATTTATGCCTTAAAGGAGTCCTCAAGGGAATTGAAGGAAAATAAGTGCTATTTACCCGGGGCTTCGTCCAGCCCCAAGCTCCCAGCATGTCCCTTGGTGCAGCTCTGCGGTGAGCCGTTCGCTTGTGAAGCTTTCCGGTCCCCGGCAATGACGTCAGGCCGACCAGGAGGTACTGCACCTGCGTGAGGGGTGCTGTCAATCACCGCCACGTGGACCTGAGCATACTGCAGAGGCGCAGAACTACTACGCCTGTGCAGTACGCTCCGGTCCACGTGGCAGTGATAGAGACGCTCACGCCGGTGCAGTACAGGGTCAGCCTTCGTCCTGGTCAGCCTGGACGAAGCCCCGGGTAAGTGGCACTTATTTTCCTCATATCCCTTAATGACTCCTTTAAAGAGAACCTGAACTGAAAATAAAAAGTAAAAATAACCATACACAGATCATACTTACCTCCTGTATACTCCTCAATCTCTTTCTCCTCTCCTGCGTCCCATTTGTCCACTGTGATCATTTCAATTCTCCATCCTCCATTTTAAAAACGGCCATTACCCCTTAACAGCTTCCTGGTCAGCACACTGTTAAACTGTAATATCACCCCACTTGAACCATAGGGAAACATGGACATTACCTTGCACATTCAGTTGTAACTGACAACTGCTGATACATAACTGACAGCAACTGGTATATTTCAGTTCTGACAAAATATTGTCAGAACTGGAAGGCATCATTGTAAGAAGAAAATGTTGAGCTTCTGAGAGGAACTGACGGTGAGGTTAGTATGTAATATTCATTTGCAGCTACGTCATGTGTTTATTTTGACACAGGATTAGACTGTGAGCTCCTCTAAGGACAGTCAGTGACATGACTATGTACTCTGTAAAGTTCAGCAGAAGATGTTAGTGCTATATAACTACATAATAATATGGTAGATCATTACATTATGACTATGGTAGGATTAGACTGTGAGCTCCTCTGAGGACAGTCAGAGACATGACTATGTACCCTGTAATGTGCTGCAGAAGATGTCAGTGCTATATAAACACATAATAATAATATGGTGGGACATTACACTATGACTATGGTAGGATTAGTATGTGAGCTCCTCTGAGGACAGTTAGTGACATGACTATGTACTCTGTAATGTGCTGCAGAAGATGTCAGTGCTATATAAATACATAATAATAATAATATGGTAGGACATTAGACTATAACTATGGTAGGATTAGATTGTGAGCTCCTCTGAGGACAGTCAGCGACATGAATATGTACTCTGTACAGTGCTGCAGATGATGTCAGATGAGTGTGCTCTTCAGGGCCTATTCACACTGGGGCAATTCGTAGGCGGTTTCTGCGGATTAAAGTGCTTGTGTAATCCCAATCGCTCAAAAATCATGAAAACGTAGTCAAAAATATGCGTTTGCTGCAAAAAAAAAATCACAGCCGCAAAACGCTAGCGCTAATTGCCAGCATTTTGTGATCCCCAGTATGAATGGGCCCATCTGTCCTACTCTGATGGCTGGCTCTGCAGACTGCTCCAGCATCACTACAGTACAAAGCTCTTGGGGATTTGGGGTGAAAAGGCTGGAGGCAGGGTGCTGTACTCAAGACCCTGCAGAATACTGAATAGGGACTGTCTACAAATCTTTGTATTTCTTATCAGTGGACGAGCAGATGCAGTCATTAGCACAATTGTGCAGGGGGTAGAAAGCTTATAATCAAATCAGATTAAAATCACGCCCCCAAGTGCATGCCTGATTGACAACGCAACCAATTTCAGGCTGATATTTGGGCACATGAGTCAATCGGAAATGCTGCAAATTGGCTATCGTGGTTGGTCGGGTGCATGGCACTAAAAGGCAAGCGATATCGGAGTGAGTGACTAAACTCCTGGCGCTATGTGTGTATGTGTATTTACACATTACCTGTCCTGTTTCCCAGTGACCGCCCTCTTCTGAATCCGCTGCTACACTTCCCATACTTGCTGCCGGCACATATCTCGCTGGCGTGCGTGTGCGACGTTACGCTGGCCGGCATTTATAGAGAGGAGCGGTGGAAGACAGATACAGGAAAGGTAATGTATAAATACACATACATGTACATTTTGTATACAAGAATACAGAGGCGCCAGTAGGATAAAACAAGATAAAAAGTTTAAAACGTTTTTCGGTGGCGGTGGTGGACCAACCACACACAAACAGACCAACGAGAGCTGTTGATTGTAGAAAAGGCAATTTATTCACATACTCCTAAGTAAAAATGCAACGCATTTCACGGGCAAACATCCCGCTTCATCAGGCAATAGAAGAACGGAGTATCTCACTAAAAATGACAGAAATGTAAAGCATATCAGGGAACTGAACACAGATGTGAGGGGTAGCAAAAAGAAGGGGGGATTTATTTATTCTGGTGCATAGTATATGGAATATTACAACCGTCTGTGTGGGGTATTTAAATATGAGGTATACAGGAATGGGAAGGGGCAGCTTGTGCCACAGATTCACAAGGGTTAGGAGGGGACAGCCTGTATGGGGACGTGAGTGTGGAGGCCTAGGGATGGAGGGGTATAGGAGGATGGGATCGGTGCTGGCTGGAGTGGGTCCAGGAAATCAATAGAAGTTTACTGAAGGATTGGTGTGCATGGTGAGACGTTTGGCTAATAGTGGGAACGATCTTGAGAGAGTGTAAATATCAGACACAATTAAGTTCAGACAGGTAACTATGTACATCCATAATTTTTGAACATGCTAAAAGCTAATAACTAAGACGAAAAACCAGCGTAAATTGAAGAGGAAGGTCGCACTTACCGGCTCTGTGTCAAAAGATAGCTTGGCACCTCTGTGCAGTGCGACCTGCGAGTGGTGTTTATGTAGGGAGAATGAATTGTATGTCCGGTCTGGAGCGCGGGAGGGATTGGGGGGCGTAGTTGCATGAGCTGAGCTGACACCAATAGGTGTCTGTTGTGGGCGGGCTTGGGAGTGATGGATGGGATAGGGGGCGAGCACGAAGTGCGAATGACCTGTGTGTGTGTTGGTAAGGAGGTGACGTGTCATGACGCGCACGTAGCGGCCTGTGTCCCGATAGTATGACGCGTGTGCGTCTCAGGGTAGGGGAGGCGCGCATGCGCAAATTACGTAAGTGACTCTGGCATTGGTGGAAGGCGGGTTGTGTCATAGCGGTGGCCAGCGCCTGCGCGAAAGTGCGGGGAGTGATCATGCCGCCATATTAATTGCGGGCAAAATGCGGCCAGCAATAGATTATTATGATAACAGCGCGTAGATTAGTGATGCTTATAACAATTCCACCAACACTCGGAGCAAATCTTAATGCCATACATACAGCTATGGGTCAATTGGCACATGTCTGTGGAGTCTATGGCTTTTGTTACAATGGTGTTAGGCAATGGACATAGTACCAGAAATAGATTGTCACCATCTAGTGGTGTATATGCAGATTACACGAGATTTCAATTTTTTCGCCCTGCAAACGCAATGTACATATATATATATATATATATATATAAAAACACATATACACACGCACCTATGCATGTGTAGAGAATAGGTAATTGTAACACAAGGTGAAATTAAAATACAATAAACTAAAAATATATAAAAACTAAAGTGGAGAAGCAATTAATAAAGAGGAGTAAAAATATATAAAAAAACAAGTGACATACATGTATATATAAAAAAGGGGGGGAAAAAGAGCGCATTTGTCATAGATATATACATAAAAGCGCAAACATCACAAATTGTCAACTCGTTTTGTACCGGTAATATGCTAAAATATAAAATGATCAAAATGACAGAGATAAAATAGGCGGAGAGTGTGTCTATTTTCATTTTTCTTTAGACGCCTGAGTTTAATCTATAAACATTATTTCTAAAAAGAAGAGAGGACTCTATTAAAAAGAGAAAAGAATATAATGTTAAAGTGGTGAATTAATAGATTTTTTCAAGAATTTCGTTTAAACCCCCTGGAGATAGGGTCTTCAGAATTTGGATCCAGAACATTTCGCGTTTCTTGAGAGAGTCAAAAGAGTCGTGACGGTTGTGCGGAATGGATTCGATGAACGTGATACGGAGGAGTGAAGGGTCGCTGTTGTGGTGGGTGGAAAAGTGACGCGAGACACTGTGCAGTGGGTATTTGTTTATTATGTTTCTTTTGTGCTGACCTGTTCTGCTTCGTGCTTGCTGAGTGGTTCTACCCACATACTGCAGCCTGCATGGGCAAGTGATAACATAAATAAGGTATTTGGTTTCACAGGTAATGGTTTCTTTGATGTGATATTCTGTTTTCGTTACATGTGAACTGAAAGATTGGGTATTTTCGACGAATTGGCAGGCTAGGCATTTTTTGTGTTTACACGGGAAGCTGCCTGGTGTATTGGTAACGGGAGTGTGTTTCGTATCTGTAGGTGTCTGGCGGAGTCTACTTGGGGCCAGTATACTGCTGAGATTGGGAGCGCGTCTGTACGTGATGGTGGGTCTAGGCGGTATGATGGATTGTAGGTAGGGGTCTTGGAGGAGAATTTCCCATCTGTTATTGAGGATGTTGCGGATCGACTGATGTTGGGCACTGTATCTGGTAATGAACCTGGGCATGTCTGAGTACTGTGTCTTAGCTTTGAGTTGTGATGAGTTGGCAGATGTTGCTTTGTGTTGTGCATCAAATAATAATTTCTTGGGATATTTGCGCTCAGTAAACTTCTTAGTAAGGATTTTGGACTGGGTGTTATACTGTTGTATATCTGTGCAGTTACGGTAAATTCTCTTATACTGGCAGTATGGGGTATTTTTTGTCCATGGGCGGTGGTGGAAACTGTTATAGTGTATGTAATTATTGGCGTCTACGGGTTTGAAGAAGGTTTTAGTTTTAATGTATGGTGGATCTGTGTATAGGATGAGGTCTAGATATTCTATAGAGACTGGGTCAGAGTGAGAAGTGAACTGTAGGCCGGCCGAGTTGGTGTTTAGGTAATTTAGAAAGGACGGAATCAGGTTAGGAGGGCCTTTCCAAATGAATATTAAATCATCTATGTACCGCTTGTAGAAAATGATATTGTTGTGGAATGGGTTGTTACTGTACATTTTTGTTTGTTCAAAGAATCCCATTGCTAGGTTAGCGTAGGAAGGGGAGAAGGAACTTCCCATAGATACGCCGCTGACCTGATGATACGTTTGTTCTTGGAAAGTGAAAACGTTATTCTGAAGGATAAATTCGGTGCACTGCATAAGGAATGTTTGTTGGACGCGTGGCATGGATGTGTTAGATTGGAGATAATATTGTAAAGCTGTAAGTCCAAAAGTGTGTGGTATGTTCGTGTATAGAGATGTGACATCGCAGGTGAGCCACGTGTAGTCTTCCTGCCACGGGATGGACTGAATAAAGCTAATAAGATGTTGGGAATCTTTGATGAAGGACGGCAGAGACTGTACATGCGGCTGGAGGTGTGTATCAATAAAACGAGATAGGTTGCTAGTGGCGGAGTCGATTCCGGAAATGATGGGTCTACCAGGTGGTTTATGGATGTCTTTATGGATTTTGGGCAGGTAGTAGAAGAAGGGGGTTTTTGGATGGTGGTTTATAATAAAGTTTCTTTCATTTTTGGTGATGATATTGTTTAGTAGGGCTTCTCCAATGAACTGTTTCAAGGTTTTGTTAATTTCAGGGGTGGGGTCAGTGGGTAGTGGTTTGTAGTGTTTAGGGTTGTTGAGTAATCGTAGGGATTCTTCTATGTAGTCGGTTTTGTTGAGGATGACTATCCCGCCCCCCTTATCTGCTGGTTTGATGATGATATTAGGGTTATTTTTCAGAGTTTTGAGGGCTATTCTTTCCCCCCTTCTTCTACTACCTGCCCAAAATCCATAAAGACATCCAAAAACCACCTGGTAGACCCATCATTTCCGGAATCGACTCCGCCACTAGCAACCTATCTCGTTTTATTGATACACACCTCCAGCCGCATGTACAGTCTCTGCCGTCCTTCATCAAAGATTCCCAACATCTTATTAGCTTTATTCAGTCCATCCCGTGGCAGGAAGACTACACGTGGCTCACCTGCGATGTCACATCTCTATACACGAACATACCACACACTTTTGGACTTACAGCTTTACAATATTATCTCCAATCTAACACATCCATGCCACGCGTCCAACAAACATTCCTTATGCAGTGCACCGAATTTATCCTTCAGAATAACGTTTTCACTTTCCAAGAACAAACGTATCATCAGGTCAGCGGCGTATCTATGGGAAGTTCCTTCTCCCCTTCCTACGCTAACCTAGCAATGGGATTCTTTGAACAAACAAAAATGTACAGTAACAACCCATTCCACAACAATATCATTTTCTACAAGCGGTACATAGATGATTTAATATTCATTTGGAAAGGCCCTCCTAACCTGATTCCGTCCTTTCTAAATTACCTAAACACCAACTCGGCCGGCCTACAGTTCACTTCTCACTCTGACCCAGTCTCTATAGAATATCTAGACCTCATCCTATACACAGATCCACCATACATTAAAACTAAAACCTTCTTCAAACCCGTAGACGCCAATAATTACATACACTATAACAGTTTCCACCACCGCCCATGGACAAAAAATACCCCATACTGCCAGTATAAGAGAATTTACCGTAACTGCACAGATATACAACAGTATAACACCCAGTCCAAAATCCTTACTAAGAAGTTTACTGAGCGCAAATATCCCAAGAAATTATTATTTGATGCACAACACAAAGCAACATCTGCCAACTCATCACAGCTCAAAGCTAAGACACAGTACTCAGACATGCCCAGGTTCATTACCAGATACAGTGCCCAACATCAGTCGATCCGCAACATCCTCAATAACAGATGGGAAATTCTCCTCCAAGACCCCTACCTACAATCCATCATACCGCCTAGACCCACCATCACGTACAGACGCGCTCCCAATCTCAGCAGTATACTGGCCCCAAGTAGACTCCGCCAGACACCTACAGATACGAAACACACTCCCGTTACCAATACACCAGGCAGCTTCCCGTGTAAACACAAAAAATGCCTAGCCTGCCAATTCGTCGAAAATACCCAATCTTTCAGTTCACATGTAACGAAAACAGAATATCACATCAAAGAAACCATTACCTGTGAAACCAAATACCTTATTTATGTTATCACTTGCCCATGCAGGCTGCAGTATGTGGGTAGAACCACTCAGCAAGCACGAAGCAGAACAGGTCAGCACAAAAGAAACATAATAAACAAATACCCACTGCACAGTGTCTCGCGTCACTTTTCCACCCACCACAACAGCGACCCTTCACTCCTCCGTATCACGTTCATCGAATCCATTCCGCACAACCGTCACGACTCTTTTGACTCTCTCAAGAAACGCGAAATGTTCTGGATCCAAATTCTGAAGACCCTATCTCCAGGGGGTTTAAACGAAATTCTTGAAAAAATCTATTAATTCACCACTTTAACATTATATTCTTTTCTCTTTTTAATAGAGTCCTCTCTTCTTTTTAGAAATAATGTTTATAGATTAAACTCAGGCGTCTAAAGAAAAATGAAAATAGACACACTCTCCGCCTATTTTATCTCTGTCATTTTGATCATTTTATATTTTAGCATATTACCGGTACAAAACGAGTTGACAATTTGTGATGTTTGCGCTTTTATGTATATATCTATGACAAATGCGCTCTTTTTCCCCCCCTTTTTTATATATACATGTATGTCACTTGTTTTTTTATATATTTTTACTCCTCTTTATTAATTGCTTCTCCACTTTAGTTTTTATATATTTTTAGTTTATTGTATTTTAATTTCACCTTGTGTTACAATCACCTATTCTCTACACATGCATAGGTGCGTGTGTATATGTGTTTTTATATATATATATATATATATATATATATATATATATGTACATTGCGTTTGCAGGGCGAAAAAATTGAAATCTCGTGTAATCTGCATATACACCACTAGATGGTGACAATCTATTTCTGGTACTATGTCCATTGCCTAACACCATTGTAACAAAAGCCATAGACTCCACAGACATGTGCCAATTGACCCATAGCTGTATGTATGGCATTAAGATTTGCTCCGAGTGTTGGTGGAATTGTTATAAGCATCACTAATCTACGCGCTGTTATCATAATAATCTATTGCTGGCCGCATTTTGCCCGCAATTAATATGGCGGCATGATCACTCCCCGCACTTTCGCGCAGGCGCTGGCCACCGCTATGACACAACCCGCCTTCCACCAATGCCAGAGTCACTTATGTAATTTGCGCATGCGCGCCTCCCCTACCCTGAGACGCACACGCGTCATACTATCGGGACACAGGCCGCTACGTGCGCGTCATGACACGTCACCTCCTTACCAACACACACACAGGTCATTCGCACTTCGTGCTCGCCCCCTATCCCATCCATCACTCCCAAGCCCGCCCACAACAGACACCTATTGGTGTCAGCTCAGCCCATGCAACTACGCCCCCCAATCCCTCCCGCGCTCCAGACCGGACATACAATTCATTCTCCCTACATAAACACCACTCGCAGGTCGCACTGCACAGAGGTGCCAAGCTATCTTTTGACACAGAGCCGGTAAGTGCGACCTTCCTCTTCAATTTACGCTGGTTTTTCGTCTTAGTTATTAGCTTTTAGCATGTTCAAAAATTATGGATGTACATAGTTACCTGTCTGAACTTAATTGTGTCTGATATTTACACTCTCTCAAGATCGTTCCCACTATTAGCCAAACGTCTCACCATGCACACCAATCCTTCAGTAAACTTCTATTGATTTCCTGGACCCACTCCAGCCAGCACCGATCCCATCCTCCTATACCCCTCCATCCCTAGGCCTCCACACTCACGTCCCCATACAGGCTGTCCCCTCCTAACCCTTGTGAATCTGTGGCACAAGCTGCCCCTTCCCATTCCTGTATACCTCATATTTAAATACCCCACACAGACGGTTGTAATATTCCATATACTATGCACCAGAATAAATAAATCCCCCCTTCTTTTTGCTACCCCTCACATCTGTGTTCAGTTCCCTGATATGCTTTACATTTCTGTCATTTTTAGTGAGATACTCCGTTCTTCTATTGCCTGATGAAGCGGGATGTTTGCCCGTGAAACGCGTTGCATTTTTACTTAGGAGTATGTGAATAAATTGCCTTTTCTACAATCAACAGCTCTCGTTGGTCTGTTTGTGTGTGGTTGGTCCACCACCGCCACCGAAAAACGTTTTAAACTTTTTATCTTGTTTTATCCTACTGGCGCCTCTGTATTCTTGTATACAAAGTGATCCACCCTTGGTGGAAGGGTGATATACCCTCATTTCCTCTATCTACAGAGAGCGACATCTTAGTCCTGAGTGGGGTCAGGCCTAATCTCCCCACCTGCGTATACAGTGGTTGCTTTGGAGCAACCCAGGTTTGTAAGTATAATACTTACGTCTCACATTTTCTCCAACTTGTACATAACTTACTACACTATATTGGGCTCTCGGTCTCCATCTTCTCACATACATGTACATACATTTATACACAGAGGAACAGTGGCGGGCTCTGCCGATTTCCAGGAGATTTCATGCTGAAATTGATCGGGAATCGGACTGTGGTGTACGAGCAGCTGACAGATCTCTCTCTAATCAGATTCGATTAGAGAGAGATCTGTCTCTTGGTTGAATCTGCCTATCATCGCCTGATGTATACGGTAGTTACCTTTAGTTTTCAGTCTCTCAAGACATTTTTTCCTGGACTGCCAGAAAATTTACAGTGCCTTTGTAGACAGCTCTGTGCTTCAGGGCCCTTTTCCACTGCAAAACGCAACTGCAAATGCATTTGCGTTTTCCCAATTTTGATGTTCGTTTTGTGCGTTTTTTATGCATTTGCAGTCTCCGTTTTTCTGATTGGCAAATGGCAAGTGTTGTCTTGAAAATAGATACTGGTGGTTAAATCAATACATAACGCAAAACAGATTTCTATGCGTTTTTCATGCGTTCCTATACTTTACATTGAAACACAAAACGCATCATAATCGCACAGACATGGGTTTGTGTTTTTAAAAATCGGAATGCAGCAGTGGAAAAGGCCACCCAAGATTCTTATTTTAAACAAGCTGCACTTCAGAATCAGCAAACGCATGCGTTTTGCGTTTCTGGCAAAAACGCAGCTAGTGGCCCTTATGCTGTAATGCCAGTGGTTTGAAACGCCTCTGCTATTCAGCTATATTACAATACACTAATCAGCATCTCCAGCTCATTCCCTGTCTGCTTCTGTTTACACACGTGCATATTATACTTCCTGGGCTTCTGCAAATTATGTCAGTTAGGAAAAAAAAAAGGTTGGGGAAGGAGGGTGTAACAACCTTCACTGTGGGCGTGTTTTCAACTGCTGGGATGAAGAGAAAAAAAAACTTGCTACTCCTGCCAGTAGTAAACAGGGATCCTCCCAGGCTGCCTATGGCATTTTTACAGCACCTTGCTGACAGGGTTACGAGATTTATTAGTCAATCCTTCTTATCTATATACTTAAATCACTGTCTTATACTGCTTTTTAAGGAATATTTATTCCTCCTTACAGTTCCTCTTTAATATATCAAACAACTGCCATAGAATGCAACGCTTTTTTCAGGACTAGGTTCCAGCATCATCAGGGGTTCCAGCATCATCAGGCAAATATCAAGCGTAAAATCCCAAAATTAACTGTTAGTAAACCCAGCATCTCAGTCTCTAAATGATTCTGATTCTATTTCGGACAAAGGTCTACAACTGATTAAAAACCACATTAATATAACGGTACCCAAGGTCCCTTGGATTTATTTACTAGCTCTCCCTTTGCCAAAAGTCAAGGCCAAATATACAACCTTTTTATTAATCATTACTTGACAGTGGCAAGGTATATGATTTCTTAACACTGGAATGACACTCAACACCCTGACATAAAGGGGGTCCTTGCTATAGTGTAGTTTATTTATAAAATAGATGAGCTTACAGCTAGACTTCAGGACAACTGGGGCTTCTATAGTAAAGTATGGGAGAGTTATGTTCTGAATTAGGGGGACTAGGAGTATTGGTGGGGTTTGTTGTTGCAGCAGGGATCATTCAATTATCTGCTATATCTGGGTGGACCCTAATCACTTTTTTTATTTCTGTTTTCTTTAACCTATTCTCTTACATTCCCTCTTGTTTTCTCTTTTTCTGTCTCCCTTTTCTTTTTCTTTCTTTATAATTTTACATTTTATCTAAAGATGGATCAAGTTGGCTTGCTTCTGGTGGGCCCAGGCTGGTGTCCTTTCACATAGCATTTGTGTTTACCACACATCCATTAATACAGTTGTGATTTATGACAATAGAAGTTTCATAATTCACTTTCCTATGTACCCGCTTATACTATCTTTACTGTTGTAACGATCGGTGAAGCACAGAGAGGATCTGATTACCTGTGATCTGCAGTATCACTGGGAATACAGATGTATACCAGATTATAAGTGATCTGCAGTATCACCGATAATCCGATATACTGGCTAACCTCTGTTCACCTGAGTAGAGTGTAGTGTTTGGTGTAACAGTAACAATTAGAGGACTAGGCCTCAGTGCAGCACGGAGTACTGCGCAGATTACTTCCGCAGACCTGAGCTCTCCAAGATGGGAGGAGTCAGACTGACAGTAGGAAGGATATTCTGAAAGTAACACTCAGGAGGAGATATCACTGACAAGACGGGGAACCGCCTCCAAGGGTAAGGTCGGTTCTCGAGGTCGGACAAGCCAGGTCGTACACACACGGACAGACAAAGTACAAGATCATAAAGCAGAGGCGGAGTCTAGGTACAGGCAGAGTTCGGCAACAGGGTATCAGAAATATTGAGGTACAAGATCAGAAGGCAGAAACAGAGTCTAAGGACGAGCCGGGGTTCGGCAACAGAGTATCAGAAATATCGAGGTACAAGGTCAGAGTTCAGGAGGATAGTCAGGCAGGCAAAAACTCATAACAGATAATCACAATCAAACTAGTACTTTAGCTATCAACAGAATCTAGCTAAGTGTAGGATTACAGCTCCAGCTGGTCCCGGCACACCTACGGATCTGGGTGCTCCCACGTATGTGATCGCAACGCCAGACACCAGAGAAATGACCAGCTGGCCGTATATATACACACACATCTTCCCAGCACCTCCCTAAGTGCTGGACCAATGAGGAGAGGAGCCGGAGTCAGCTGACCAGCCTGGTCAGCTGACTCACTTCTGGCTGCTATGAATTCCCTGCCTGAGTGCGCGCGCGCGCGTCACTCTGAAACTAGAGGGACTACGAGTCCCAGCCACGGCAGCCCCGCTCTGCGGTGTCTCCGCAGCGGGGGTACGCGCGCTAACCGCCGCATCCAACGCGGCGGTTTTTCCGCGCTCCGCTGAGCCCTGCACGGAGACAGCCACCTTATACCGAGAGGAGGCGGCTGCCTCTCCGTGTGCAGGCTCACTATGCGCGGAAGGAGCCGCCTGCCGCTGGCTCATGGCGGCGGCTCTTCCACGCTTTCTCACAACTGTGCTTTCTTTAATAATAAAAACTTTGAATACAAAAAAAATTCCCAGTGGTTGCAGGTGTGGCTGGAGTTCCACTTAAAGGAAACTCTAGAGTTCCACATCCCCTTCTAAAACACCGTGCAACCATGTAGTGCCTCTTTAGGTGGACCAACACATAATTGTATGGCACCATATTTGGAGAGTAAGGATGATATGAGAGAGATTAAAACTGCAGTTGTTTCATTGTTTCCACCAGCCACTGTATGGGGACATGCATTTTCATGATACAGGAAGACTGTTTTGACAGAATGCCTCTTATTGTGCTGTAGACTGCAGGGTTCACTTTTTCCGTCAGTATAGCACATAAACGAGGAGATTTGTGAATCCTCATCTTTCACCCCCTTCTTCCATCCACCCCAACATTGCTTGACCATTTAAATCATGTATGACATGGCTTTAAAAATATGGCCACAACATCCTGTGTATTCGATTCCAATATGTGTACAATAAACCATAAAAAATAATGTAACCACATAATCATAAACAATAAAATATTTCTCATACATTGGAGGAGATAAACTGGGGACCTGGCCTTCAGCTACTAACCACTGCCTCAAAGGAACCTCTATAGATTTAGTCACTGAGGGATCAAGCCTATGGGACCCCTCTTTCAGTTGTCATGACAATGATCTTCCTTTCAACCTGTAATATTAAAAGTGCAAGTAGGTGGGAGATGTACTTTGAGAACATCTGTCAGAGGATAAAGAGGCTTACATGACTCTTTCTATGTCCCTCTCCTTAAAGAGACACTGAAGCGAAAAAAAAATATGATATAGTGAATTGGTTGTGTACTATGAATAATTACTAGAAGATTAGCAGCAAAGAAAATATTCTCATACTTTTATTTTCAGGTATATAGTGTTTTTTCTAACATTGCATCATTCTATAATATGTGCAGATTACACAACACTCAGCATTCAAAATGAGTCTTTCAGAGCAGTCTGTGAAGTAATGACCTCTCCTCTAGCAGAGGAAAAGTAAATAGTCCAGGAACAGTTGAGATAATAAAAGTCAGATAACAGCCCTCTCCACGACTAACTTAGTCGGAGACCTTAATGGCTTGTTTGCATAGAGATAACAACTGGAGTTTCTCAACTCTTCCTGTACTGGAAACAATTACACTGATGTATCTAAACTTAATGTTTTATTTCTTAGCTGTGCTACACATACAAATCATAATATCATCATTTTTTTTCGCTTCAGTGTCTCTTTAACACCTCTCCTATACCTTAGCTTACTCCAGCTTGTACACTACATTTTCCCCTCATTATGTGACCCAATTTTACCTGTAGTCTCTTTCATGAGACCCTCCTCCTCTTCTTTGCTCTCATACTTTCTTCTCCAGCCCTACAACACACTGCTTACTATGCTTAAAAATAAAATAATAATTATACAAATCACGACATGTAATCATAAACCATGACCAAGACATCTCCTCATATTTTGGATGGATCATTGATGCACCCTTTGCCTTTACCAACAAGCCAACAACGTGAGAGTCCCATAAAGGAACAGGTAACTGAGAAATCAAACCCCAAACCCACCAACCATCACACTTAGGCATTGTAACCCACCATTGTCACCCCCCCCCCCCCTTGATATGTGTATAGCGAGCACAGTTCCCTCTAAATCTTCTCTTGAATACACAAACACTACACAAATTCTACTGCAAATATACCCAGTCACTTCTCCACAATCCTTGTTTTTTCCTCCAGCTATATGTGTCTCAACCAATCCTACTTTCTTTCAATAAACTATACCACCTAATTGTTTGCCTTAATGTGGGCTCTGTTCTGTTCAGCAATGCAGATATCTCAATAACAGCTGAAGTGTAACAGAAGTGGGTCAGAAGTTATTTACAAATGATACCATAAACACAACAGGTTGCAATCAGTGATATGCACTATGTAATCCTCACATCAAAACTAATATAAAATGTTATTTATTTATTTTTTAAATTCCATTTCATTGGCATTAGACCTCTACTGACTACATATTCGTGGAGTTCACACAGCAAGTATCTTTCTATTACAGGTAAATTGATGTCACACACAGAGAGACTCTGGAGGACACTGGAAGGCCCTGGAAGTTGCAGTGAGAACCCTCTGGAATTGATAACTGCTGGTGTGAATTTAAAAATATAATGTCTTAAAAGAGGGTAACGAGGTTGCCCGTAAGACTTCCCACCACCACAGGAATACTACAGAAACTCTCTTCCTAACTTCTACTCTATCCTCTCCTCTTCATCTTTTAACCTCTCATCTCTTCAGCATAACCACAACAATGATTCCCTATTTACCCCACTATAATCAGTCACTCAGCTGTCACTTACTTCCCAAAACAGATATCGCTAATTAGGTCATGTCAACTCAAGAACTCTTCAGCACCTACAATGGGACTTCACGAGGACCGAAACATCTATGCACTCATCTGAAGCAAATAAAACTCAAAATATGCAACTGTAAATTACTGTACAATACTGTTTTAACCCCCACAGTTCTGGTCCTATGCCTCTCTGTATAACACTCTTTGATTGCTGCTTCGTAATGTTGAAATGTTGACATGTTATTATGCATCTCCAAATAAAACATATTGGAAAAGATAACTGCTGGTGTATAACCTTGTGGGACTTGGTACCTCATAACTCTATCTAGTTCTGACTTTTGTAAGTCTGGGAACTATAACAGTGAAACTGCATCTGTTCTTTTTTCATCTATCTTTTTCTATTAAGCTCTCCTTTTCCTGCATTTTCTCCTTTTTATGAACTCTACAAATTAGATTAGCCATACACTTTTGACCATGAAAAGATACTGTTTATGATCATAACTTTAATGGATGCCTAGAATTTATGTCTGTTTTCGATTGTTAAGATACTATGCACTGATTTGATTGCACTTTGATATCACGATCTATTCACATTTTCACAATCTTCTGGTGCTATGCACTCCACTGCGCGCTCAGTGATGACCTGTGTAAAAACGACCTCACATAGCGTAATACTGTATAAACAAAAAGTACAACACACTCCTCAGTGCAAGTGATAAGGTGCTCACACGTGATCCCAGCTCCCCTAAAGGTTGAAAGGCTCACCAGATAGTTTCCACCGAATCACAGGTGGTAATCTCACATCAGCACATATGTATCACTCAGACCTTCAGTGACCATATCCAATTGATAAAAAAGCAGCCTTTAATAAAACACATACAAATACATCATCGCGCAGTATGTCAGTTCCAATATAAAAAACACACTGCGCCTCTCGCGCACTCAGAACACTTACAGGATCCCTCTGGGGGATAGAGTAGGGGCCCCTGATGAGTCCTGGTGACGAAACGCGTAGGGCGGAGCCAGTACGCCTGACGCAGGTCACGTGGTTGGAGTTGCGGAAGTCCGGAGGCGCGGGAACCGGCAGTGCGGGACGCCGCGAACGGCTGGAATAAGTTCTCAAGAGTCTGGAACCGAGGGACTTACCGCTGTGACAAGCTACTCTATCCCCCAGAGGGATCCTGTAAGTGTTCTGAGTGCGCGAGAGGCGCAGTGTGTTTTTTATATTGGAACTGACATACTGCGCGATGATGTATTTGTATGTGTTTTATTAAAGGCTGCTTTTTTATCAATTGGATATGGTCACTGAAGGTCTGAGTGATACATATGTGCTGATGTGAGATTACCACCTGTGATTCGGTGGAAACTATCTGGTGAGCCTTTCAACCTTTAGGGGAGCTGGGATCACGTGTGAGCACCTTATCACTTGCACTGAGGAGTGTGTTGTACTTTTTGTTTATACAGTATTACGCTATGTGAGGTCGTTTTTACACAGGTCATCACTGAGCGCGCAGTGGAGTGCATAGCACCAGAAGATTGTGTAAACTCTATACAGGAGAGACCACAGCGCACTTAGAGGAACTGGATGGAACTGAGTTGATTTTATATAAAGTTGTGTCAAGGACAAACTATAAGAGAATTGTTATTATTAGCAAGGGCAGCGCAGCAATTTTAAATTAAGATTATTCACATTTTCAGTTGAAGCTACTGTCAAATCCATTAGCATCACTTAAGTAACACTCAATCTAATGCTGGGCATACACGGTGAGATACTTGGTGGCTCGATTGATAATATCCGACGTGTCCAATCACCACGGCGGATCGATTCTGCGCTTGATCCCCGCGGGTGGACAATAGAAAAAAATGAGCGGCTGATAAGAAGCACCCACGGGGACGAGTGGGAATCGATCCACGAGCCCGCGTGGAAGAGTGGGGACGCGCCGGCATCGAGCCACTGGTTTGATTCCGCCATGTACGCCCAGCATTAGATCAGACATCGGACTATGCAAAACAGGAGCTAGAATTAATCGCGTACAGTTATAGTCAATTCGATCACGAGCAAGTGATTGAACTAAGCAAGCAACTAAAAAAGAATGTTGTTTTTCTTTCTTAGGGTAAAATTTAGTGTATTTTACCAATTTCATTTACATGAGAACTATATGACTGGCGCATAGATTGTACTTCGATTAGATGATTCATTTGCTTGTTGGTCGAACCAAACAAAAACATCAACTATTATATTGCCACCTTTACATATTTACACACTGTTTTGATATTTTAGTGGCTGCATCCCACATACACTGAAACTACTCAACTGCTGATTTGTTTACAGGCATTTACATGCTGTCAGGAACCGTGCACAGCCTTCTCCTGCCTGCTGGTGGCAGTACTTGCATGGACTGCCAGGACTTTCACTGTGCCACCAGCAGAGGACTCTATGGACTGTGAGCAGCCCTGATTTTCTGCAACTCATCACATGCATCCTGTTATCACATGGACAAATTAAGGACTGCCTCTTCCTCTAGCTAATTGCCAGAACTTTGAGCTTCCAGGCCTGAGCTTCTGGATACCCTGGTTCCTGTTCCTTGCCCTGATTTCTGTGTATGCTTTCCTGTTTCTGAACCCTATTTATTCTGTCTGAGACCTTGATTTTGCTTTATCCGTGGTACTGTACTTTATCTGATTACCTGTTACTGACCTTGCTCTCCTGTTTGACTCTGATACTCTGCCTGACCCCTTGTTACGGCGTATGATTGTATATATTTGTATGTTGTTACTTTCTGTATATATTATCGTGTACCTAGATAGATAGTCAGGTGTTGTATATATTTGTCACTGCTTCCTGGGTTATATGTGTACATATATTGTGTGCGGTGCATAGGTTTGCATGATATTTGCATTCACATTTGTATGCCTGCATTTGCAATAAATCTTTATTTTTTTGCACCTTATTCCCTGGTTCCAGTGTCTGTATAGTACAAACTGTGCTCAAACCCTTTTTCTCCATTCAGGTCTGTGACAGAAAGTTATGGCAATTAGCTAGAGGAAGAGGCAGTCCTTAAATAGTCCATGTGATAACAGGATGCATGTGATGAGTTGCAGAAAATCAGGGCTGCTCACAGTCCACAGAGACCTCTGCTGGTAGCACAATGAAAGTCCCGACAGTCCATGCAAATGCTGCCACCAGCAGGCAGGAGAAGGTTGTGCATGGTTCCTGACACATGCCTTCCCTTTCATCCACCCAATCTATTGGAAGGTTCCAAAGAGCCTGCAGACATTTCAACTCATGGAGGTGCTGAAATTAAACTTGAACCCCCCAACTGTTGAGTCTTGTATTAATGGATGTGTAGCCATTTTCTTTGTAACAAAATCTACCTTGCTAGAATTACTCTGCCAAGATACACTATGCACTTTGACACTTCAACCATATGGGAGAAAAGTGCCTTTCAAAAGTTGTTATAATTAATCCAATTAGGACTAGGGGAAATCCCCAAAAATACATGCTACTGTCCACCTGTTCACTATGACTATTGGCACCAGGATGGGCTGCTATGGATCACCAAACATAAGGACAAGGAGTGGGCACCAAGCACTTGGTCTTGGGGCACATCACACTGTTGAATGCTACTTTGCTATTTTATAATAGAAGACAAGACAAATAATATTAATCTTGCACTTTTCTCCTGGCGGACTCAAAGCGAGCTGCAGAACTTGAGATGCAGCCACTAGGGTATGCTCAGTAGGCAGTAGCAGTGTTAGGGAGTCTAGCACAAGGACTCCTTACCAAATAGGTGCTAGCTCACTGAACAGTAAGAGGCGATATTTGAATCCAGGTCACCTCTGTCAGAGGCAGAGCAGTTAACTAGTATACTATCCAGCCAGAAATAAAAGGGGGAAAAACATGGTTTATTTTTACCCTTTCTGATATTTTTGGTTGTAATTAGATTATGTATTATGCATGTCTCGGGTTGTAAGTACTGTTTTTCTTACCATGCTCTTGAGCTACTGTTTCATATCACTATTGCTGTATGCCTTTAGTTCTATTTTTTCTTCCTCTAATTTTCTATTCATTAATCATATAACTATATACTGCCTAGTTTCTGTTTCATTCAAGTCGCTCCTTGTGCTTGTAGTGAAAACAGTTAACTATTGTTAACCAGTGTGTCAGGCTGGCAACAATCAAATGTGAGATAGTCAAGATGGAAAATGCACACGCAAGATGACCAGATTTGGATGAACTCCTCAATTTTAGATGGCAACACCTGGGTCTTTTAGAGTGTGGTCATAAGAGATTAGATTGAATGAACACCATTTAAAAAGAATTCACCAACATACTCTATGTCAAATCTGATTCAAAGACATATTTGTGACATAATACCTAATATCATCATAATATCTACCAGTACATAATACCATCTAAATAAAGAAGAAACATAACTTAACATGCAAAATAAGCTACAACACTTAATCGGCAATAAACACAGCCCTGCAAATCTCTTTTATAGTTCCTATTTCTTCTTATTCTCAACCAGAACCCAGGTAATGTCATTTGTAATTTGCACATTTTACTCTATAAAGGCACAAATCCAATAGCACGGTAGTTACAATCCAGGGAAAACAAAGCAAGCAATGTCATTAGAGGAAAAAATAAGGAAAATGGATACCAGAAAAACTTTTTCAATGATATTTTGCTGGCTGAACCAGAATCACATAGCCTTGCTAAAAATTCATCTCAGATAATTGACATTTATTTGATTGAAGCAGCAGGGTGCACTCCGTCACTGTGGGATGAGACCATATGGACAAACAGTGTGAGTAGGGATAATGTTTGACTGCTGAGAGTGTCAATGTGTTTAGAGATTATTCACAAGGCTCTAGGGACTCCAATATGGTAATGTTTAGCCAAATTAGAATCAGATTAATTGATCTAATCTAATGGAAAAACAATGTTTATCAAATTATTGCTCATTTCACCACACAAACTTGCAGTGCTATTATTCTTTTGCTCCAGAAAAATTAAAAGCCTTTTTTGTATCACATCTGCTCGGTTCGATTGTCTTCTTTTTAATACTACTGTTTTTTTTTCCCCTGCAGAGTTTTTAGACCTGTTAAATAAAGGCTAACTAAAAACACAATAAACCATGTTTTATTAAAAAATCATCAAAATTGAGGTTCTGGTTAATAATGCAATGAGTATACCTGCATTATTTATATACGTAAAACTTGTATTTCGAGCAGACGTCGGGAAAAAGGGTGCATAGTGTAAACGATAAGCAGTAATCGCGTTTATTAAAATATTGTGTTATATTTCATTTACAATAATGTTTTACAAATTAAAAAACATTTAATAATGTGTAAGAAATCGCAAATTGAGAAAAGGATAATCTTCCCTGTTTTAAAAGTGAAACTTATAATTACGTTTGTTAAAAAATGATAATATATGTATAATCGTTATAATTGTATAATATTGTGTATAACCTTCATTTATCATTTCTAAATGTAATAAAATCTGAAAATATTGTTTATAATGATGAAAAAAATAGATAAGTACGATCGTAACAACTGTTGTAAAACATTAGTAAATATTACGAACATTTTACTACAATTAAACCTAACCCTACTCTAACACAGAACCCTCCCTCTACCTATCCCTAACCCTTAGACCCCCCTGGTGGTGCCTAACGCTAAGACCCCCCTGGTGGTGCCTAACCCTTAATCCCCCCTGGTGGTTCCTAAGCCTAAGACCCCCCTGGTGGTGCCTAACCCTAAGACCCCCCTGGTGGTGCCTAACCCTAAATCCCCCCTAATGGTGCCTAACCCTAAATCTCCCCTGGTAGTGCATAACCCTAAGACCCCCCCTGGTGGTGCCTAACCCTAAGACCTCCCTGGTGGTGCCTAACCCTAAGACCCCCCTGGTGGTGCCTAACCCTAAATCCCCCTGGTGGTGCCTAACCCCAAAACCCCCCTGGTGGTGCCTAACCCTAAAACCCCCCTTAGTAGTGATTGCTTAATTGTGTGGATAATAATGTTTTACAAATAGTGACTGTAAAAATTAAATTACAATTTACTTACTGATCGCTTTATTATGTGAATAACAATGTTTTACAAACAGTAAGGGATACGTTTTTAAATAACGTTTTAGTTAAATACGATAGATATGTTTAGTATTTTTGTAAACGTTATTCCTCACGGGTGCATTTTGTAAACTTAAATCATCACAAGCGCCGTTTGAAAACATTAATAATCTCCGGGAGCCTTTTAAAAATGTTAATAATCTCCGGGGCACCCTTCTTTCCTGTTCGGCGCCCATCAAACAATATTTATTATGGGAGTGAATGGCGGCGCCCTTTTTGTCCACCTGCCTCATGCGCCCAAATTTCCTACTTCCATTTTGAGCATGCTCCAAATTGCAGCTACGGCTTATTTTAAGGATAGGGCTTATTTTCGGGGGAAACAGGGTAATAGTGATAGGCTTATTGGCTTCTCCCAAAATATGGTCCTTAAATAAGTTTAGACTATCATTATGATGGGGCATTGGATTGTGAGCTCTTCAGAGGAACATTTAGTTGGTTATTGTAGCCTGTAGAGACCTGCAAACAATGACAGTGCTAGTAAAGGCATAGTAATAATACTAACTGATCTTCCTATCATCCCTAAATAAAGGCCTAGCTACAGTGCACATAAAATCCATATGCCAATCTACCACTGCAATGCTGGGAATTAGGCTACTTTACCTATACACATTGCATTGGGAATCCTGAAAAATAGGATCTCAATGCAACAGTGTTGAAAATTACCATTGTGCACTACAGCGATGCATAGAGTGAAGCATATAGTAGATAGTAATATATTTCACTGCAACTGTAAACATTTGTGTCATTCGGTACAAGCAGAGCATGACACACATCACTCCAAGTAAATCTGCAGCAACATGGCACTATTGCACAGGTGTGGACATGCCATTGCAATATAACTGCATCAAATCACGATGCGATTATATTGTCTGTTGCACAGCACCATCAAGGATGCGGTGTGAAAATACCCTTAAGGTTTCCATACACAGTACAATTAAATTGTTCAGTTTTCACGCTAATTTGATGAAAACAATCGAATAGAGAAGAAATCTAAATCAAAATTTTGTTTCTTCAATCAAGAAAAAAATGTTTTTCAATAAAAATGTGATCGGATGCATTGGAAAAATCTGGTTGATTGGATATCAAATTTTATAATGTATGGTAGGTTGTATGAAGGTTGTTAGATTGAAATTGAAAGCAATTGACCTTGACATAATTGATAAAACCTCATATAAGTTTCTCTGCTCAGACCTTGTGTGTTTGGTAGTCTCATAGTTCAAAAGACCTGTTTACACCTCTAGTAGGTCTCCTTCAAAGAGTCTTATTTGATTTGTACACACCCAGCTGCTTCCATAAACTGCACCTGAAGCCTCCTGTAATCCAAGAATTAATAATCTCCATATTTTCTACATATTTCATGGGTTGAAAAGCTGCCAGGTTGCCCATCTTTGTAGAGGTTGTTGGGCTCAGCATGGCTCCCGTTCTGAGAGGTTTTCAGACCACCTTGACTTTCAGAATCTGGAGAAATGTTGGTTTGAGGCAGCACTGTATTAATACACATGTAATAACCCTCATGTCTCATATCTGCGGACCTGTGGTGCTCCGCTGAATACAGGTGTGCAGTCCATTTGATATTATGACCTACATAGCAGTGGCTGGATAGTGTAAAGGTTAAGGGCTCTGCCTCTGACACAGGAGACCTGGGTTCAAATCTTGGCTCTGCCTGTTCAGTAAGCCAGCACCTATTACAGTAAGGAGTTTCTTGGGCAAGTCTCCTTAACACTGCTCCTGCTTACTGAGTGCGCTCTAGTGGCTGCCTCGCAAGCGCTTTGAGTCCGACAGGAGAAAGGCGCTATACAAATACTGCAATTATTATTATTATTATTATTACATGCATGGAGAGACGGACAAAACAGGAATTGTGACAAAATCTCTCTCCATGAAGGGAGAACTGCCCCCCGTTCCAATTACACAAGGCTGGATTTGTGCATGTCATAGCCACTCCCAGCTACAGAGGGGGTTAAAGCACAGCAATCTTCTCTGGTTGATTGTCCTTTGTTCATCTGTCAAATTTCCATCAATCGACCGGCCAGCAGGGCACTGGCCAAAAGTAATACTTTGGATTATTTCATCACAAACACTTTATAGCTTTTGGACGCAGCCAAATATGGTATTTTGAACTTTCAGACATTCTACTTAATTTCTCATCTCTTGCTTGTTCCAGCGCTGTCACTTTGTTCCAATCTGCTACCACGGGGAGCTTCGGAAGTCTTCAGGAACCCAAGTGCTTCCAAAGACAGGTGGTTCCATACTGCGCATGCACGAGAGGGCAAGAATGCGCACTCAAGCATGCACAGTAGGGAGCGGCCCATCTTCAAGAGCACTCGGGGTCCCAAACACTTCCGAAGGCTCCTGTAGCTCCACAGAGCAGTATTCGACCAATTGGTTGAATAATGCTACCGTGGGTGACAGCTCTGAAACAACGGGACTGTGAGAGGAGAGGGGAGGCTCTATAGGACCCAGAGCCTTCCCTCTCCATAGGTAAGTATCTGTTTGTTTTTTACTACTTCAGTTTACAGTCACTTTAAGATGCTGTCTAATCCCTATTAATCAGCAGCCTGACTTTACATATATTTCAAGCTGTAATAAGATTGCTTTAAAGGTGTACTGTAAGGGGAAAAAAAAGGTTAACTTACCTGGGGCTTCTACCAGGCCTACCCTCACTCCCACAGATGTCCTGTGCCCACGCGGGAACAAAACAATCCCCCGGTCCGCCACCGCGGCCCACTTCTGGTTTTTGCAACTTAAAAATGTTGCGCACCTCGGCACCTGCGCGACCTTGGCCATGCACGTTCTCACTTCTTCTCACATCACCAGGCACGCCCTGAGCAGGCGCAGTATGCGTACTGCACCTTTGCAGGACGCTCCTGGCAACATGAGCAGAAGCAAGGACGTGCGTGGCCAGGGCCTGCTAGATTAAAGTCCCAAAAGCTGAAATTGAGCCGCGGCAGGGGACCGGAGGATCATTTTGTCCCGTCGCGGAAACAGGACATCTGCGGGGGGCTGGTAGAATTCCCGAGTAGGTTAAAGTTTTTTTGTTTTTTTTTACCTGACAGTTCTCCTTTAAGGTTAGGATGGTGTCTGCAAATCTGTTTGTCTTGTGTTTCTAATAGTGTATTGTAAAGAAGTCTGTCACTACCTGTGCATGCAATCAACAAGAAAGAAAAGAGAAGGAAAAATAATGGGAATCCCAATACAGGATTATTGCTGGAGCCCGTAGAAATATTGTACACATTGCTACTTTATCATGTGATGCATTGTGAAACCCTGCGGTGTATTGGCATTCTGTTTGCTGAATTGGTACAAAATAGCAGTTCTGAAATTGAACTGAAAGACAATAATAAGATTATATGAAGTTGAACTGTATAGTGGCAAACTGCCAAGCTTCCAGGTTAGAAACCTCCCTTCAAAATGTAATGAATACATCTTGATATAAATATATCTTTACTATGCTGCTGAACTGCCTTAGTAATTTGCTACATTAATGGGATTATCAGTTGAGCCTATGAGAATTCAAGTTTATGGGAACTGAACATTAATGACAAGAAGAGTTTAATATGAGATATTATGCTATTGTGCAACAGTAATTTTGTGCCACCTACCATTATAGAGGAGAGGAAAATCCATTAGAATGTAAAATAAGAGGGGGATTCGGAGTGCTGTACAGTGAGCCTTCATTCACATAACAATAGTCAGTAGCATTTAATGGTTTGCAGTGAATTTGGAGAATCCAAGAAAGACCTTTTTTATCATTTCATATGTAATAAAAATGAAAAAGTGGATTTTTTAATCACGTTGTAAAGGCAAGAGTTATTTTGCTGGATTTAGTGTGGAGTGTGGATTCAAGCTTGGCAAAAGTAGTGCTGCAAATTTAAAATGTTCTGTTTACTTTAATTAGTTTCCCAGTTGGAGATTAACTTTTTTTTCCCCAAAAATATCCTGAATGATGACATAATATGGACATTTAGAAAAATATGCATTTTTTTTCAAAAATACATTTTCTCTAGCCTCATTGACTTCAATATATTTTTGCAGTTTTGTTTTGTTTATATTTGTTTTGTCTTTTGCAAAAGAAAAGGCATTTTGTGCAATTCATTCATTCTTAATCACAGTCAGTTTGGCGTTACCATGACTTGATGTCCTTTTGGGTTCGGTTGCCATTAACTGTATGCATTCCTTATAAATGCATGAATTATCTTCATGTACTTAAGCTTCCTGACATTCTGTATAGTTTGGATAAGAACCATAGCATGATAGTGTGGATATGTTAATATATCAATATATTTGTCGGTAAGAACGCTAAGTGGCTGTCTCATGTGTTTATGGATCAGGGTCTGATTTGTTAAAGTGTACCCGAGGCGACATGTGACATGATGAGATTAACATGTGCATGTAGAGTGCAAAACATTTGAATAACCAGGCTGTTTTACTTGCTTTATTTTGCTGCCTAAAAGAGTTAATTGTTAGACATGGAAGTGACAGCTTCTGTTCTGTGGGTACCTTGTCGTAAATATAGGAATCATCACTAATTAGCAAAGTACAGCCACTATAGTTTTCTTGGCAGAATACAACTTTTAAGAGCAGAGGAAAATAGGTCAACAGTTCATGTATTTTCACTCAGGGACACTAAAAAGGCTGCCACTGAGCAGAGACAACAAAACATTCAATCTATTTTGTAAATATTTAAATATAAAATGAAACCATGAAATATCTATTAAAAAAAAGTCATTTTTAGGAGTAGGAGGATTCATACAATTGTTTATCTCAACAGTTTATTTTCACCTCAGGTTCACTTTAAAGTTGAAAACATTTGCAATCAGGAAACAGTTCTAGTTTGCTGATTTACTAAACAAAACTTGCAATGCACTTTGATTCCCAGCCATTGTAATGCACTCAATAATAGCTGCAGCTAAAAGCTGCTGATGCTGCTGACTTTGAATGTAAAACAGTAACATAAAACCCCCTCCACTAACCAACAGCGTTAAGCAGAAGCAGCAAACTAATTCTCTGATGGAGGTTAGCAGCAAAAGATCAGTCATAGCAGAGGATGGCAACTTTAAATAAAGTAGGATGTTGTCAATATGCACCTGTGGTCAGCCACGAACTTAAACCTGAAGTGAAAAGTCACCTCAGGTTTAATACTCACCTTAGTAAAGGAAAGCTCTGGATAGTAGCCTGCTATTTCAGAGCTTTCAGTCGGTAAAGCTGTCTGACCAAATGTCTGTTTGGAAATACTCATGTCCCTTAGTAGTTCTGAGGATGAATGCATCATTTCTGAGCATGCGAGAGTCCAGAATAGCACATGTGCAATAGCGATGTACTGATCCTCGTAACTGCGTTGGGACACAAGTAGTTTTGAAGAGCTGTTTAACCTGCTGAGCGGTCTGGACGAGCTCAGCTCGTCCAACACCGCCAGAGGCTGCCGCTCAGGCCCTGCTGGGCCGATTTTCGTGAAATAAAAAGCAGCACACGCAGCCGGCACTTTGCCAGCCGCGTGTGCTGCCTGATCGCCGCCGCTCTGTGGCGATTCGCCGCGAGCAGCGGCGAAAGAGGGTCCCCCCAGCCGCCTGAGCCCAGCGTAGCCGGAACAAAAAGTTCCGGCCAGCGCTAAGGGCTGGATCGGAGGCGGCTGACGTCAGGACGTCGGCTGACGTCGATGACGTCACTCCGCTCGTCGCTATGTCGACGATGTAAGCAAAACAAGGAAGGCCGCTCATTGCGGCCTTCCTTGTTTATTCTGGGCGCCGGAGGCGATCGGAAGAACGCCTCCGGAGCGCCCTCTAGTGGGCTTTCATGCAGCCAACTTTCAGTTGGCTGCATGAAATAGTTTTTTTTTATTTAAAAAAAACCCTCCCGCAGCCACCCTGGCGATTTAATCAGAACGCCAGGGTGGTTAAAGGAGTACTGTAGGGGGGTCAGGAGAAAATGAGTTGAACTTACCCGGGGCTTCTAATGGTCCCCCGCAGACATCCTGTGCCCGCGCAGCCACTCACAGATGCTCCGGTCCCAACTCTGGTTAACTTCTGGAATTTCAGACTTTAAAATCGGAAAACCACTGCGCTTGCGTTGCCATATCCTCGCTCCTGCTGGTGTCACCAGGAGCGTACTGCGCAGGCCCAGTATGGTCTGTGCCTGTGCAGTGCAATCCTGGTGACATCAGCGGAAGCAAGGACACGGCAACGCACAGTGGTTTTCAGACTTTAAAGTCTGAAATTCCAGAAGTGAACCGGAGGCGGGCCGGAGCATCGGTGAGTGGCTGCGCGGGCACAGGATGTCTGCGGGGGACCATTAGAAGCCCTGGGTAAGTTCAACTCATTTCCCCCCGACCCCCCTACAGTATTCCTTTAACTAAGCTGGCTGAACAGCTTTACTGGTTGACAGTGCTGGAATGAGGAAGGGGAAAGCAGAGGAGTAGCTATGGGTGAGCAAGGGGGACATATGTCCATGGGCGCAGCACTGTAAGGGCGCTCAGCATGGCCATTGCACCCCCGCATGCATGAGAGGTGGCTCATTGGCTGCCTGAAGTGCCCCCGCTTCTCTCCCTCCCTCTGCAGAAGCATTAACAGCAGCAGAATAAGGCTATTTAAAGGGGGCATCAAATCTAAACAGGGTGAAGGGGGGTGCATCTGGCTAAATAAAAGGGCATACATTTGGCTATTTAAAGGGGGAACATCTGGCTATCTGAAAGGGGGAAGGGGGCACATCTAAATAACTTTTAACTCCACCAATGGCCACAACCACATTCTAATGTGTGGCCACGCCCATTTTGTCCAGAGAGGGGCGCAAAAAAACTGTCTTTGTCCCCGGTCGTTGAAAATCATAGCTATGCCTCTGGGGGAAAGTGCTATACTATCCAGACCTTTCCCTCTAGTTTTCTCACTAGAGGTTTGCTTTAAAGCAAGGTGTGATTAATCAGTAGCAGAGATTAGCAACAGAAGAAAAAATAGTTCAAAGAAAGGAGCCAATGGAACAAACAAAGCCAATATTAAACAAGGTAGGGTGTAAGGCATATGCTTCTTTGCGAAGGCTAGTTATCCCCATTTGCCATGGCTCCCTCAAAGGCACCAAATTTTTAGGTTCTCTGCCTTTGTCATCCTGCTGGTGGCAGCACTGGGGAACTTTGGTTTGGACTTCCACTGTCTACCAGCAGATGGCCCTCGTCTTGCTGGGAGTTGTGCAGTTTCCCCCTCGCCAGCAGAATGAACTGTGAGGAAATTCTGGCCGGTCACCTGATCAATGTGCTGCATATTTAAGGGTGGACTTACTAGCAGCACATTGCTAGATCATCCTGGAACTCTGGAACTCTTGCAGTGTTGTGACTCTGGCCTTGTCCTTGTACTCTGAACTCCTGGTATTGACCGTTGCTAGTCCGACTATTCTCTTGCCTACTGTCTGTATTCCTGATATTTCTGATTACCTGGTTTGATTACTGTCTGTCTGACTATTCTCTTGTATGCCGATTTGGTTATCCACTTGTAATGCTGGGGGGTCATACTATCTGCGCTGCCTTAGTTTGCACGGTACTGCCTTAGCGATAGCAAGTATTCAGACAGGTACAAGACAGGACTATAGATTGGAGCGTAACTAGTAGCAACCGCAGCTCACAGTCACGTCCACAGAAGCAGAGCAAGCTGGCTAACAACAGTCACCAGCAAGCATCCACCCAGGCAAGACTACAGGATAGAACGTAACTAATAGCAACTGCAGCCTATAGTTACGTTCCCAGAGAAACTAGAGTAGCAGGAATACTACCAGTCACCAAAGTGGTGATGGCAGAATCCAAGCTATCTGGATAATGGACTTCACTGATCCACCGCGGATACAGCGAACGTCCATCAAGCATGGAACTAGGCAATACACGATAATAAGAAAAATAACAAACAGCTCAACTACCGGATAAATATATATTAGCAAGTTTGCATATATATTTATCAAGAACTAGCTAAAGCACAAGTAATAAGGTCGTATAGAACTACAATAACAGAACTATATAGAGTAACAAGGTGCCCAGTAGATCAGCGTACTGACCACTATGACGGGCGGGGTATGAAATGGGAGGCAGACCTTTATGCTGGCATCAGCCAATGGATGCAGGTATGCAAATCTTCACACAGATGAATGGTAATCACTTAATCCTGAGCTGGCTTGATTATCATTTGCTAGCTGGCTGTGAATGCAAATGACCCCCATAAGAAATACATGCAGAATTATGTAACAACATGCATGCGGGAAATCCAGGCCTATCTGTCCACAGCTCAGCTGCTACAAGCAATTGGTGGAATGATGACAGCATCCAGAGCTGCCCAGAACTGCAGAGCGATTGCAAATGACAATGAGACACATTGCAAATGCACAACCGAATGCAAGCAGATAAGCCAGAACTGTCCGTTTGCAGCTCCACTGCAATGGACAGAATATGCTACAGGAGGGATCCTTACAACTCCATAACATAAGTTAACCAGAATTCTCAGGAAACCAGAAACAAAAGTCCTGGGCTTGCAGGATGCATCAGGGATGGTCGTAGTCAGCCAACTTCGCTACGCTGGAAATACGCGTAGTTTTACGCAATTACGCTTCGCCAAACCACGGCTTTAAAATCAAATATTCGCTTCGTATGCATTTCGTAGACTACGCATTAAAACACGCAATTACGCGTAGTGCGAAGCGTAGTGTATGCAGATGCTCCACTGCAACGGACAGAATACGTTACAGGAGGGATCCTTACACCACTCTTGTATATATCGTGAGATCTGTGTTCCTGTTTGTGCCATTGTAAATATTGTGTAATCTGTGTTATTGCATATTTGTTGTACAGTATATAATTGTATAGTTAGTTAGATAGTTAGTTAGAGAGGTTCTGGAATTGTGATTCATTGTTTTTTGGATTGTATGTGTATGGTGGATGTATATTTGAATTGCTGCACCTTTGTAAATAAAACACGTTTTCACCTTCAAATCCAACCTGTGCAGACCTCAGTATTTTCATATATGTGATTTCTTGCTCTTGCCTTATCTTGATAAGAATCTGCATGTGCAGATCCTTACACAAATACAGAGAGGTCAGTATCTTTCACCATTAGCAGTGAAAACAAATATAGTGGTACTTCCCCCTGTGTATTATTCAGGCAGTAGATGCATAAACAGGAGAAATAGAAGACAGATGGACATTGTGGTTTAAGGAACAAAACAAAAATTAGAATTCAGAACATGAGGAATACAAGAATAGTGAAGGTATACATATAAAAATGGCACTGGTGGTGATAGCCGTTAGTAAAATATCAGTAATTTACCAATATTCTACCAGTTAACTCTAGTAGGAAAATGTTGGTAATCTTTATCGATATTGTACCATTGCCTAACCTAACTTTACCCTTACACAGGCCCTCCCTCTCGATGTCTAACACTAACTGATCCCTCTGCCGATGCCTAACCCTAAAATCCCTGTGATGATGCTTACCTCCAAGGAACCCTACCCCTGCCAATGCATAACACTAAGGACTCCGCCGGCATCTAACACTAAAGACTCTTGTCTAACACTGTCTGCCAAGATTTTGGCCACCACCTTAGGCGCCTATGTTAATTATCACAATCAGTGGTAATTATTTACTTTATTTGCAATAAAGTACCTGGTATCAGGACAATGTGAAGTCAAAAATATTATTATGCATTTATACAGTGTTGACATGTTTCACAGCATTTTACAGAGTGTATAGGTATGCAACTATTTGTCTCTAAGAGGGCCTTCACAGTCTAATCCCTACCATATTCATAGTGTAATGTCCCTCCAACAATCTTAGGCCAATTTTTAGGTTTATCTAATTAACTTACAAATAAAGACCAATATATAATTTTATTTGGCTCCATGAAAAAGCATGATCTAAAATGAACACATGGTTTCCCTCCCCATTTAAAAAAAAACAGACACATGGCCACATGGTTAACAGACCAGACATGCCATTGTAGAGGGCTTACTGATCACATAAAAATAAAGACATGTAGCGTAAAAACATTAAAGTGTACCTGTGATGGCATGAAAATATTTTATACATACCCGGGGCTTCTTTCCAGCCTCCCTTTCAAAAATACAACACTGGTCTCCTTAGTTCCCAAACATTAACAGAAGGTTAATGGACATGTTCTGAAAAAAATAGCATATATTTTTGAAAAAAAACAAAGATGTTTCCCAATTTTAACATTTGCCATGTTGTTGTTTGTTATTTTCAAGTAAATACAGTAAAACCCCCATTATCCGGCACCAATGGGGATTGGCTGATGCTGGATAAGTGTGCTTTCTGGTTGCTTGAGGGTGTTCAAGTAAAGCACATTTTTACCGAATTGACAGAATCTTGTCTACTTTTGGGGAGGTAAGTCCACCACTACCACCCTTTTTAACTGGATTTTAGCAAATGTTATTCCTGTTTTTGCTGCCTCTGTTCAAATTTACAATGTTAAAAGATAGGCTTAGCTAAAAGAAAAACAGTACTATACCCACACTGCACACTTACCATAAACTCTGTATTAATGTTGAAATACAGTCAATAAAAACAAATTAGGACAAAGGACAAACTTAAATTAATGTAACAGAGGTTTATTACTGCATACAGAGGTGTAACAGTAGATGTATGCATCCTGCAAGGCCAGGTTTTTTGTTTCTGGTTTCCTGAGAATTCTGGTTAACTTATGTTATGGAGTTGTAAGGATCCCTACTGTAGCGTATTCTGTCTGTTGCAGTGGAGCTGCAAACGGACAGTTCTGGTATATCTGCTTGCATTCGGTTGTGCATTTGCAATGGGTCTCATTGTCATTTGCAATCGCTCTGCAGTTCTGGGCAGCTCAGGATGCTGTCATCATTCCACCAATTGCTTGTTGCAGCTGAGCTGTGGCCAGATAGCCCTGGATGCCCTGCATGCATGTTGTTACATAATACTGTATGTATTTCTTATGGGGGTCCTTTGCATTCACAGCCAGCTAGCAAATGGTAATCAAGCCAGCTCAGGATTGAGTGATTACCATTCAGCTGTGTGGAGATTTGCATACTTGCATCCATTGGCTGATGCCAGCACAAAGGTCTGCCTCTCATTTCATACCCCGCCCGTCATAGTGGTCAGTACGCTGATCTACTGGGCACCTTGTTACTCTGTATAGTTCTGCTATTGTAGTTCTATGCAACCTTATCACTTTTGCTTTAGCTAGTTCTTGATAAATATATATGCAGACTTGCTAATATATATTTATTTATTAGTTGAGCCGTTTGTTATTTCTCTAATAATTTTTCTTATTATTTTGTATTGCCTAGTTCCATGCTTGATGGATGTTCGCTGCATCCGCGGTGGATCAGTGAAGTCCATTATCTAGATAGCTTGGATTCCGCCATCACCACTTTGGTGACTGGTAGTATTCCTGCTACTCTAGTTTCTGGGAACATAACTATAGGCTGCAGTTGCTATTAAAAAAACAGTGAGATAGGGAAAGAAGTGGGTATGACCCGATTGGGCACAAATCACAAATGATTTTATCAATATATCAAAAAATACTTTATTAATCAAAGAGAATATAGGCTAAAACACACAATTAAAAATGTGCCCGCCCCGCACCCCCAGAAATCCGCCCACACAACCTGACTCCCCCAACCCCTGCAATGACCCCACTATTGGATCTATATCTCCTAGAGCGCTGATTTAGAGATGAAAATTAATTGATTGCATGCATTGATTATGACACAGGGACTCAAGTTCCTCCACATGAGTAAAGATCAAGCGCTTTATACAGGTAAAGTTCAGAAAACCTCCAGCCAGTTGTAATAGTATACATCCATGTCAGAAAGCCAAGTGTCCACCGCAACTCAAATAGACAAACGGCAAGTATAGTTAGTCTGTGCAGAGCAGCCCAATTAAGTATCACAGATGGGCCGGCCCCGCCCCCTCCACCAGCAGCCAAAGCCGGGCGGGCGGGGCGGGCAGACGCGATGGCAGGCCGCCATAGCAACCAGCCGGCGCGTCCGCCAGAGCCCCGCCCACCCGCCCGAACGCCGCACACGGGGCGGGCAGGGCGGACGGACACAGCAAGAGGGAGCGACCGGGCCAAACAAGCACCGCACCGCCCACCATCACAGCGTCCATCAAGCCCCAACCACACCAGGCGGCACCACCAGAGGGGGTGGGCAAGGCCGGACCAAAAGGCACGCCCGGCCGGAAAAGGGAGAACCACAACCACACAGGTATTAACCTCAAACATACATAGTAACATACTTCCTACTGCCCATATGGGGCCAACAAATTGTGCTGAATGTAATAACATTAATGCTGTCGATGTTTTAGATAGTTGATGGCAAATAACATGTATATCTTAATATATAGCACACGGCGGAAACACAATGGAAGCCCCAACAAAGTGCAGATGCAAAAACATCCTCAGTAAAGATAATTCACAACTGTAATATCTAGTGCCTGGCGATGGCTGCAATAAGGGGCACCCCCAACTACCACAGAGGTAGGCGAAGCGCACCAGAAAGAGGGCATTGCCAGACCAAGATGAATGAAACATCAGGCTGGCAGAAACGAGGCATAACTGGTATTTTCATTCAACCCTGGAGGCAACGTTGCCTCCAGGTCAAAAATCCACCTAGATTCACACTGAAGTAACAGCCTATCCATGTCCCCACCACGCTCAGATGCGTGAATGCGGTCCAGACCAATGAACCTCATTTTGGCAGGATTACCTGCATGCATGGTCTTGAAGTGCCTGGCCACCGGGGTGAGACTGGACGCGTTCTTGCTCCTTATATTAGTTACATGATCCGAGATCCTGGCACGCAGCTCTCGTTTGGTTTTCCCTATATAAAATGCACCACATGGGCACACCAACAGGTAAAATACCAATATAGTATTACAGTTTACAAAGTGAGCCAGCGTCCAATCCCTACCATCCGGTAGCCTGACCTCCCGACCAACATGCACGTATCTACACATGGTACAGCCACCACAAGTGTACGTACCCAATACCTTACAATGCCTAGAAGTCGTTGAGGGATTTATAAAATGACTTCTGACCAAACTATCTCGAAGAGAGGGTGACCGTCGGAACGAAAAAAGGGGATTTTCAGGGACATACCTACTAAGCTTAGCATCATTAGTAAGGATGTGCCAATGTTTTTTAATTATGTTGCTAATTTGTTGATGTTGAGCTGAGTATCTCGTGCAAAAGCGCACAGCGTCCCCCCCATCCCGTACCCCCCCGATACTTATTCGAGAGGAGGGATGTGCGGTTACTTGCATCTGCCCTCTTGAATGCCTTCCTCAAAGTCCCCTCAGGATAACCCCTTTCTTTAAATCTGCCCTTTAATTTATTTGCCTCTATCCTGAAGGTTCCATCATCTGAGCAGTTACGCCTCACCCGAAGGTACTGCCCCATCGGTATGCCCCTCACAGTATGGGAGGGGTGAAAAATGTCTGCTCTTAGGAGAGAGTTGGTAGCTGTCTCCTTTCTATATAGGCTTGTTGACACAACACCCTCATCCCCCAGTGAGATCAAGATATCAAGAAAGGGAATTGCATGGGGACTGTATTGCATAGTGAACTTAAGATTCCTCGAATTCACATTCAAGGTATCGACAAATTGATGTAAAAGGTTTTGACCACCCGTCCAAAAAATGATGATGTCATCGATGTACCTGTGCCACGCCAAAATGTGGCACAGGTACATCGAGAGACCATCACTAGAAAAAAGTTCACGCTCCCACTCCCCCAGGTACAGGTTTGCATACGACGGGGCACAGGTAGTCCCCATCGCCGCACCCTGCACCTGGAGATAGTGGGACCCCTCAAAGATAAATATATTGTGGGTAAGCAAAAATTCGAGTAGGGACAAGAGAAAACCGCTATGTGCCGTACACTGTAACCCCAACTCACTGAGGAAAGTTCCCACTGCCTTAATGCCTGCATCATGGGGAATGCTTGAATAAAGTGCCTCAACGTCCATGGCCACCAAAAGTGTGTCGGGGGGCAATTGTAACCCCTCCAAAATCCGCAACAAATGCGACGTGTCGCGAATGTAAGACGGAGGCGCTTGCACATGCGATTGAAGATACCGATCTATATAGATACTTGCTTTTTCGGTCAAGGAGCCACAACCTGACACGATTGGATGGCCAGGGGGTTTGTCCAACTTTTTATGAACCTTAGGCAAGGCATAAAAAGTCGGTATGATGGGTTTAACCACTTTTAAAAACTTGACCGTATTCTCATCGATTACTGATCTTATGGCAGCATCATCAATTATTGAAAACAATTTACGTTGACACAAGGTGGCTATGGACGCAGGAACCCTTCTATAGCAATCACGTCTACTCAAAATATCCAAACACATGTTCCTGTACAATTCGACCGACATGAAAACCACGTTGCCCCCCTTATCGGAGGGTTTAATGACCCACCTGCTGTTGTTATTAGTTATTTCCTGTAAAGTTTCACGTTCCTGGATACTCAAATTGTCTGTAGTTACTTTTTGATTTTTTAATCTCATCAATTCTTTTTCAACCACATTAATAAAAGTTTTTAGGTTTGGACTCAATGTAAAGGGAGGGAACTTTTTAGACTTATTGTGCAAACCTATGTCATCCAGTCGAGGCAAAAAATAGCAAGGACCCGAACCAAAAGCAGCAACCCCAGTATCACCCATCTCCATAGATGAAGTTTCTAATGCTAGTCCCTGTAAGGATTGAAGGGTCAGTAAATCCTCGTCAGACCAAGGTCTATCGTCAAGGGTCGGTATAAATTGCTTGGGTGTATCCCCAAACATTGACTGTAGTAGGAGTCTGCGCCCAAATAGGTGCAGATCCACCACAGTCTCAAATATATCAGCATTGTAAGTGGGACAAAAACCCAATCCCTTTGACAGTAGAGTCAAGTATGACTGAGGAATAACCTCCCCTGTTAAATTAATAATTTGTAGACTATCTGGGCCCGGGCATTGCTCCATTGGTGGGATGCCATTACCTACTTCCCTGGATGAACATTGGCTAAAAAAACTGAGGTAGAAGATGTAACTGATGTAGATCCTGATGTAACGGCTGAGGCCTGAGCCTGTTCTAGTAGGCCTTGCGTTGTTTCGGCTGCCATTATTTTTTCCAAGACTTCTTGGCATGATGGCTCGTTTTTCTTTACTCTTTTATCCTTTTCCTTTTCCTTTTGTTTCACCGATTTAAGGGGGTCACGCCCTGACCTCGTGTCGTGTTTGCGTGAGCTCTCCCCAGTTGATACAGAACTGTCTGACACTGTACTAACAGGTTCTACAGAGGAAACAGATTCCTCTGTCACCGATGGTCGTGGTTGGGGCCTACCACCCACTGGGCCACGAGGTTTTGGGCCCTCCCTTGGGAATTTCTTTGGGGGGCCGTTCCAGAGGTATGCGGTGCCTACTTTGTAGGCTGTCCTGTCTCTCAGCACTTTCTGATCTCTCTGTACAACAAGCTTTTTATTGAATTGGGTAATGTATTTTTCCAATTCCTCACTTCTCGTTTTATAGAGTGGATCACTTTTAAATGGTGACAGGGAATCGGACAGTTTATTTATCTCTGTTTCTAATTCAGCCAGATCATCTGAATCTAGTTCATTCATAAGAGTAAGACAAATTTTAGCACAACATTCAAAGTTTTTCTCCCATCTCTTTTTAAAGTCCTCACTCAGATTGCGTCGGTGTGGAAACACCTGAAATCGCAACCAAAGGGGGGCAAATTGGTCGTCAAGATAGGTTTTATTGTACTTAAGGTTCCACCACAGTCTAGATTTCCTCTCATATAGCTTGGTCAGTTTTCTAAATCCCCCATTAATGAGTTGTTGTGCATCCCTGCTGCCCTGTGTCTGTGAACACTCACGCTCCACCTCTGCGAGGAGGGTGTCCCACCGCAGCATCGCCAGGCACTAACCATCAACGAAACAAACTCAGAAATGGAAACCCCCCTGACTCTAAGAGTCAATTTTAACCCACACAAGTTGGGTATTAATCTCCTGGGGGATATGAGTTGTTGTATTCATTTGTAAACACTCGGGCCATCCCACTAATATGACATATATATTGAAAAAACAGTGAGATAGGGGAAGAAGTGGGTATGACCCGATTGGGCACAAATCACAAATGATTTTATCAATATATCAAAAAATACTTTATTATTCAAAGAGAATATAGGCTAAAACACACAATTAAAAATGTGCCCGACCCGCACCCCCAGAAATCCGCCCACACAACCTGACTCCCCCAACCCCTGCAATGACCCCACTATTGGATCTATATCTCCTAGAGCGCTGATTTAGAGATGAAAATTAATTGATTGCATGCATTGATTATGACACAGGGACTCAAGTTCCTCCACATGAGTAAAGATCAAGCGCTTGATACAGGTAAAGTTCAGAAAACCTCCAGCCAGTTGTAATAGTATACATCCATGTCAGAAAGCCAAGTGTCCACCGCAACTCAAATAGACAAACGGCAAGTATAGTTAGTCTGTGCAGAGCAGCCCAATTAAGTAGCAAGCAGGTACGTAAGCTCATTTGCCATATGAGGCTAGGTTAATAAGCAAGAGTTCAGATGCAAGCATATTACAAAAGCAGCATTCCTGTTCTTGAAAGCACAAAAAGCACATTTGCCAAATGAGACAGGATTGATAAGCCAAAGTTCAAATGCAGACAGATAGCAAGGCAAAGTTCCAGCTTTTGTAGAAACAGACACTTGCTTATCTATAGAAGAGTCAGCAGTAGACCATGTGGCAAACAGATTGCTGCCTCAGCATAAGCTTACATATTCCAAGGATGATCCAGGTAAGGCAGCGGCAGGATGCTTGTTGTGTCTCAGCTGAGGTACTGATATGCCTGTATGATCCTAAGGCCATGCAGAGAGAAGGCCAGGTCCTTCTGCAGGAAGATAATGGAGGCCGGGACGCAGCACATGCGTCCTCGATTGGTTTCGCCGGACTTCCGGCTTCAACTGGAGGTGTGCGTCACTCCCGACATCCCTCGTGTGGGGATCTTAACCCTCCGCCAGCCCGACGTCACAGATGGGCCGGCCCCGCCCCCCCACCAGCGGCCAAAGCCGGGCGGGCGGGCCGGGCGGGCGGGGCGGGCAGACGCGACGGCAGGCCGCCATAGCAACCAGCCGGCGCGTCCGCCAGAGCCCCGCCCACCCACCCGAACGCCGCACACGGGGCGGGCAGGGCGGACGGACACAGCAAGAGGGAGCGACCGGGCCAAACAAGCACCGCACCGCCCACCATCACAGCGTCCATCAAGCCCCAACCACACCAGGCGGCACCACCAGAGGGGGTGGGCAAGGCCGGACCAAAAGGCACGCCCGGCCGGAAAAGGGAGAACCACAACCACACAGGTATTAACCTCAAACATACATAGCAACATACTTCCTACTGCCCATATGGGGCCAACAAATTGTGCTGAATGTAATAACATTAATGCTGTCGATGTTTTAGATAGTTGACGGCAAATAACATGTATATCTTAAAATATAGCACATTTCATACCCCGCCCGTCATAGTGGTCAGTACGCTGATCTACTGGGCACCTTGTTACTCTATATAGTTCTGTTATTGTAGTTCTATACGACCTTATTACTTGTGCTTTAGCTAGTTCTTGATAAATATATATGCAAACTTGCTAATATATATTTATCCGGTAGTTGAGCTGTTTGTTATTTTTCTTATTATCGTGTATTGCCTAGTTCCATGCTTGATGGACGTTCGCTGTATCCGCGGTGGATCAGTGAAGTCCATTATCCAGATAGCTTGGATTCTGCCATCACCACTTTGGTGACTAGTAGTATTCCTGCTACTCTAGTTTCTCTGGGAACGTAACTATAGGCTGCAGTTGCTATTAGTTACGTTCTATCCTGTAGTCTTGCCTGGATGCTTGCTGGTGACTGTTGTTAGCCTGCTTGCTCTGCTTCTGTGGACGTAACTGTGAGCTGCGGTTGCTACTAGTTACGCTCCAATCTATAGTCCTGTCTTGTACCTGTCTGAATGCTTGCTATCGCTAAGGCAGCACAGTGCGAACTAAGGCAGCGCAACATCGCCCTGCGCTGCCATTGTGTTTTATTTGTAGTGTTATCGGAAGCCTAGAGCTGCAGTTGCTCTTGGCAGTCTGTGTAACCTCTTCCATTATCCAGCTCTTAGCCTTGTTGCGCTGGGTGGTCAGATAGTATGACCCCCCAGCATTACATTATGACGGGCCAAACACAAAATCACATGGAGGAGGCTTCTAACACCGTGTGTTATGATTCCCTGTTTTTTGAAAGATTTGAAAAGCTTGACTGTGAAACAGCAAGCAAATTTATACCAGAATTGGATAGATTCTTGTTAAGTCCAGATTTTCAGGCTTCAGCATTTTCTGCCTGGGCTGATCAGATAGTTTGAACTCTGTTTAAGGGCAAGCTTTTTGATTGGGCAGTTGATGTTTTGAATCACACTTCTATGAGAGAAAAGCCTTTAGAATTCATAGCTTTTGTGATCCATAACTGGTTAAGAATATCTCCATTACCATATCCTCTTAATGAACTCCTGATTGCTAGTCAATCAGATGTCTCTTCAGCAGTATTTAAAAGCAATCTGTATGCAGCAAAGTCTAAAGTCTTGCATAAAACTAAATGTAAACGTTCCAGAAAATGCTCACAACCAGCAGTGTCGTCCATAGTAATCGCGCATCAAACCCATAGTCAGACTCTGTCATTAGCAGATAATGAAAATCAATTGTCATTCATGGGAGTCAAATGGACCTATGAAACTATCAATGAACTTTCCTTGCTAGCCAGGGAGAATAAAGATTTTTGTTTAAAAGAATTGTCTGAATATTCTTATGAGGAAATATTACAGAGTATTGAGCAAATCAAATTGTTTGTGCAGCAAGGAACATTTGCAAATTCTGCATTTCAACACTTGTTAAAAGTCCTAGACGTTCTTAAGAATAGGAAATACCCTTGTAATGATCCAGTTAATCGAGTTGATTCTCTGTCAGGAGTAAACCAAGCCAAGTCCACTCCAACTAGCTTCCTGCAGACTGGTCCAACTGTGAATTATAAGCAAAGTCCTAAGACGAAGTCGGCACACCATCACCTTGTCCATGGGTGCTTGGCGAAGTGACATAGGCAGTGTCACAGATAATCCAAGTTGCAAAGATCATCAGCACACCAGTCTCAAAAGCACTTAAAATGTATTGTGCCAGTTTCCACAAGATATGCCCAGAATAATTGTTTAGTTCCTGACAAGAATGAATGGGATCCTCCATTTGAAAAATGGGAAATTGAAGCTTTGATTTATGAATTGGAGAATAAACAAAAACATTTCTATGAATTTTACACTGCTAAGAGTAACCTAAGAGTAAAAGCATTGAGTCTGCTTTTTCTTTGATTGAAATGAATCTGTGTGTGCATGACTTTGTGATTCCGTTAATTGATGCATGGAATGAGATCTTGAATGATCGCTCTGGGAGTCAGTGTGAGCAACACTCAGTAACCAATGTCAATTTGGTCTCTCCGTTGCCCCTAGCAATGACATCACCTGCTAGCCTTGCTCCAGATGCACACCTTGCTTCTCTAGGCCGTTATAATGGTAACAATAAGTATTTTTTTAATTTCTTGCAGAATTGCAACATTTTTAATTCATGTTCATTCTTCAGATCAGCTACAACATTTCAGCAGTCCAGATTTATTATCTTATACCTGCTTGATGGCAAGATGAGAACCTGGGCTGAGGAAGTTGCTGAGGAAAATGAGGAGGTTTTTGATAACCCCCTAGAATTTGTTAAATTGATCGCAAAACGTTTTGCAAAAAAATACAAACAAATTCCTACTGATTTGTTTTCTGCATCCTGCAAACCATATGATCTAGCAGACACCAATGGATGCACTACATCAGTTCCTGAGTCTCAGCAATCATGTTTGGTAGCCTTAGAACCCCAGCATTCTGAATTTTCCAACTTCACAGTTGAAGAACTGTGGTTTAGATTCGCAAACTCTGTGTTATGATACTTCTGTTTCCACACCTTGCTCTAGTTCCACGAATGATTCAGAGCATCTGTTATGTGAGCCTGAAATCACAGAATCATTGCCTTATCCAGAATATGTTACAGTAAATTGACCCTGTACAATGAATTACTCAGTAGTTCTGTCCAATGAAGCTCAGGTCATAGAATCATTATGCTGTCCAGCAGGTGCTTCCATGGTTCTGCCCTGCAACATGGACTGTTCAGTGATCCTGTCCAGTGAAGCTGAGGTTGCAAAGTATTATGCTTCACCCAGTACTTTGGATGCCTCAAGATCTCTAGCAGAGGATTCAGAGGCTTTGCTTACTTCAGTTGGTGTTGCAGTAATATTCATCTGTTTAGCAGCTGTCTTAGAATTACAGTCCACTCTAGTAAAACTTGATGAATCTCTGTCCAGTGAAGCAGAAGCCATTGAAGCATTGTCCTCGTCAGCAAGTGTTTTGCATGCCTTGCCCTGTACACAGTCTGATTTGACTAATGTTGTTGAATCCCTGTCTGATGTTGTAGCAGCCAGGGAACTCCAGCCCTGTGCTCTGAATGTTTCAGAAGTCTTGCCCTGTAACATGGATAATTCTGAATCTCTGGTAAAAATAACAGGAGTCTCAGAATTTCAGTCCTGTTTAGTGAGTGTTCCTGCAATTATGCCTAGTATCTTGGAAAATTCTGGTTCTCTGTCCAGTGTGGCAGAGGTTCCAGAGTCCCCTTCCTGTCCAGTGAGTTTCTCAGTCTTGCTCAGTTCTGTGCGGGTTGCTGCAATACTGACTTGTTTGGCAGCTCTTTTGGAGCTCCAATCCAGTGTAGTTGGCGATGAGTCTCTGTCCAGTTCAGTGGAAGTTGTGGAGACTCTATCTAGTTCAGTGCATACATCAGAAGATTTGTCCTGTCCTGTTAATGCCCCTGAACATCGTTTGTTAATAACCTTGGTGGAATCAGTGACCCCTATGACTGATTTTGTATTCTTTAGTGAGAGTCCAGTGGCTGTAGAGTCTAGTCATGATGATTTTCTGCCCAGTCCTGGTTTCAGTCCTATCGTGACTGACTCTGAGGTCCGCAGTTCCTTGATGTGCCCAGAAGTTTCTCTTGTACCAGTGTGCCCAGGTGTGCTCTGTGCGCCAGAATGCCCAAGTGTGTCTTGTGTGTCAGCGTACTCAGATACTTCCTTAGTGGTGATATGTTCTGATTTTGCCAGTCTGCCTGCATGCCCAGAGATAGTTCTGGTCCCTGAAAGCCCTGATCTTGATGTTTGTCCTTGTAACCCTGACACTGGAATTGCCCTAGGTTCCATAGGGGTTCTTGATAGTTCTCCATGTGAGCCTAAAGGGCATTCTAATCTCTTGGGATCTCTATGGAGCTTCAAAGTGTTCTGGGAGATTTCTGAGGAAACTTGTCCTGGACGTCTTGGACCTTTTCGACAGTGCGTACTGTGTTGGAAAGAACAGTTCCGGTGGGCATTGCATTAAAAGGTTTGGCATTTTTCGACAGTCCCTGGAAGGTGGTGGGTATCGCTCAGAGAGTTTCAGAAGACTTTTTCCTGAAAATCACTTTTTTGATGGGTATCTGTAACGATCGGTGTAACACAGAGAGGGTCTGATTACCGGTGAACTGCAGTATCACCGAGAATACAGAATATACCCGATTATTGATGATCTGCAGTATCACCGATAATCAGATATATCTACTAACCTCTGGACACCTGAGATATGTGAGTGTTGGTGCAACAGTAATACTTTGAGTACTGCACCTTAGGAGATGGTACAGAAGCAGTAAGGAGCACTGCACAGAAGTATGTTCCTTCCGTTGGCCTAGACTCTCCCGGAGGAGGGGCTAGGCTGAAAGTAGGAAGGACAGAGCGTGAGTGACACCAGTGAGAGGGTGTCACTAACAGGTCTGGGAACTGCCTCTAACAGTAAGGCCAGTTCTCGAGGTCGGGCAAGCCAGGTCGTTAACACACAGACAGATAAGGTACAGATTCAGGAGACAGATACGGAATCCAATGAACAGGCAGGGTTTGGCAACGGAGTATCAGAATAGCAAGGTACAGAATCAGGAGACAAATACAGAGTCCAGGAATGAGCAGAGTTTGGCAAGAGGATTTCAGAAATAGCAAGGTACAGAATCAGAGTTCAGAGGAATAGTCAGGCAGGCAAAAGGTCATAAAAAATAATACAGTTCAATATTCCTAATGCTAAGGTGTGAGCTCCTTGATCATCAACACCTTTGGAAACTATGCTAGAACACAGAAACAGACAAGGTCTGAGTGCTACCACGTAGTAATCGCAACGCCAGACACCAGAGAAATGACCAGCACCCAGTATATATACTATAGCGCTCTCCAGCACCACCCCTAAGTGCTGGACCAATGGAAGGTGGTAAAAATGTCAGCTGACCAGCTTGGTCAGCTGACTCTTCTCTAGCTGTCATATAAGCTCTGCCTATCAGCGCGCGCGCGCGTCCTTCTGAACCTGTGTGGACTAGCAGTCCCAGCCACACCAGACATGTTTTGCAATGTATCCGCTGATTCGGGCGCGGGGGCCGCCGCACTGCTCTCCAAGCAAGCGGCGGCTTCCCCGTGTCCAACCACAATGTCAGTAGTATTGCTATGCGCGCAATCCGCCGCATCCAACGCGGACTCCACCGCTCTGCCCATGCGGTATGCGGCGGTTTCTTCGCGTTGTGCCGCCATGTTGGACGCGGAAACAGCCGCCTCACTCTGAGCACTTGCGGCGGCTTTTCCGCGTTTCCTCACAGTATCACTCTGGGGCTTGTAGTACTGATGGGCATGGTTCTGGAGGTTCTGGTTCTGATTGGTTCAGTCTTGGTGTTCCTAATTCTGGAATTTGGTCTTGTCGAGCTGTCCCAACCTTCATGAGTTATTAGTCAGATCAGTTTGCTGGACTTTCTACATCTGATTTTCTGGTTTGGGTGGTTCAGGAGAATTATGCCAGTTTCTATAGGTGTCTGGAAGCCTCCTTTAAAGGAGGGGGGTTCTGTAAGTATCCCTCCTGTAGCGTATTCTGTCCGTAGCAGTGGAGCTGCAAACGGACAGTTCTGGCTCAGGATGCTGTCATCATTCCACCAATTGCATGTTGCAGCTAAGCTGTGGCCAGATAGCCCTGGATTTCCTGCATGCATGTTGTTACATAATACTGCTGTATTTCTTATGGGGGCCCTTTACATTCACAGCCAGCTAGAAAATTGTAATCAAGCCAGCTCAGGATTGAGTGATTACCATTCAGCTGTGTGGAGATTTGCATACTTGCATCCATTGGCTGATACCAGCATAAAAGTCTGCCTCCCATTTCATACCCCGCCCGTCATAGTGGTCAGTATGCTGATCTACTGGGCACTTTGTTACTCTGTATAGTTCTGTTATTGTAGTTCTGTGCAACCTTATTACTTGTGCTTTAGCTAGTTCTTTATAAATATATAAGCAGACTTGCTAATATATATTTATCTGTTAGTTGAGCCGTTTGTTATTTTTCTTATTATTGTGTATTGCCTAGTTCCATGCTTGATGGACGTTCGCTGCATCTGCGGTGGATCAGTGAAGTTACGTTCCCAGAAACTAGAGTAGCAGGAATACTTCCAGTCACCAACGTGGTGATGGCAGAATCCAAGCTATCTGGATAATGATCCAGATAGCTTGGATTCTGCCATCACCACGTTGGTGACTGGTAGTATTCCTGCCACTCTAGTTTCTGGGAACGTAACTATAGGCTGCAGTTACAATTAGTTACGTTCTATCCTGTAGTCTTGCCTGGGTGGATGCTTGCTGGTGACTGTTGTTAGCCTGCTTGCTCTGTTACTGTGGATGTAACTGTGATTTGTGGATGCTAGTTAGGCTCCAATCTATAGTCCTGTCCTGTACCTGTCTGAATGCTTGCTATCGCTAAGGCAGTACAGTGCGAACTAAGGCAGTGCAACATCGCACTGCTCTGCCATTGTGTTTTATTTGTGGCGATATCGGAAGCCCAGAGCTGCAGTTGCTCTTGGCAGTCTGTGTAACCTCTTTCATTATCCAGCTCTTAGCCTTGTTGTGCTGGGTGGTCAGAAAGTATGACCCCCCCAGCATTACAGAAATTTTGGATAACGGGGGTTTTACTGTGTAGGGTTTTCATGATTTGCAAATCATTGCATTTTGTTTTAATTACATTTTACACAACATCACATTTTTGGTAATAAAATACGTTATTGGATAGACTAGTTACTGTACATGGAAGGCAATGCTGTCCAATGTTTTAGACCTTAAAGAAAACCCAAGGTGGTTTGTGTAAGGAATAGCGGAGATGCCGCCGCAGAGACAAGTGGCATGGCGACTATCTCCACGTATCAGCCAGCGGCCTCTGCCGCGCGGTTAAATGCTCAAGTTATGCCTGGTCCTTCCAATGCTCACAGGTTAAGGGCTAACCGCGCGAGCAGAGCGACAGGACCTTTATGCAGCTAAGAGGGGGGTCAGCTGATCCTGCGATCAGCTGACTCCAGCTGGCATCCGGATTGGCTGAGGGATTGGGGCGGCGCTGTGGAGCTTGCTGGGTATATATAGAGCAGGCCTGTCAGTAGCTCCGCGTCTGCTGTTGCGAATGCTATAGTGTGTTAGCGCTCAGACCCTAGTTCGTTCCCAAAGTGTGTTAGAACCAGCTGGAGCTGGGAATTCACACTTAGCTAGATTCTGTTGATAGCTTTAAAGTACTAGTGCATTGTTTATTTGTTATGACCTATTGCTTCCTCTGACTATTCTTTCGTTTGTCGATTCTGTACCTCAGTCTATCTGACTCACATTGCCGACCCTGCCTATCCCTGACATTGAATCAGTCTTCCGATTCTGTACTTTGTCTGTCCGCTCATTGTCAACTCTGCCTGTCTGACCTCCACTTCCACTTCCGGACTTTTGATGGATCCCGAGAAAGTCTCTGCTGTTTTGGAGTGGCCTCAACCTGTGGGATTGAAGGCACTCCAGAGATTCCTTGGCTTTGCCAACTACTACAGGAAGTTCATCAAGGGTTTCTCCTCTGTAGTGTCACCCCTCACTAGTCTTACCAAGAAATGGGCTGACCCATATCATTGGTCTGAAGAGGCTCAATCAGCCTTTGCCTCTTTGAAAAAATTGTTTTGCTCCGCCCCCATCCTGAGACATGTGGACGTCACCTTCCCCTTTATTGTGGAAGTCGATGCATCTGAAATAAGGGTTGGGGCTGTGCTGTCTCAGCACTCTGGTCTTCAGGGCAAGCTGCACCCATGTGCTTTCTTTTCACGTAGGTTCTCTCCCGCAGAGAGGAACTACGATATTGGTAATCGGGAGCTTTTGGCCATCAAATTAGCCTTTGTAGAATGGCGCCATCGGCTGGAAGGGGCAGAACATACAATTACAGTTTATACAGATCATAAGAACCTGGAGTACATCGAAGGGGCCAAGAGGCTTAGCCCTCGGCAGGCCCGTTGGTCTTTATTATTTTCAAGGTTCAGATTCATTATAACTTACACACCAGGGAGCAAGAACGTTAAAGCTGACGCTCTGTCTAGGTGTTTTGAGCTTGAGACAGTCCAGCCCGCAACTCCTGAGTACATTCTACCTCAGAAGGTAGTGTTGGCAGCTACCGAGACCTGGGAGGACTGGGCAGCTACCCTGGCTCCGTATCAACAAGATATCCCAGAAGGAAAACCTGACGGGGTGATGTTTGTACCACTCCCCTTCCGACTACAACTCTTACAATTATTCCATACTCATAAGAATGCTGGGCATCCAGGGGCTACTCGAACTCAAGATCTTTTAGCTAGATGTGTATGGTGGCCTTCCCTGGCATCTGATTGTAAGGAGTTTGTGAGAGAATGTTCAGTTTGTGCTAGAAACAAACACTCCCGCCAGGCTCCAGTTTGCACGTTACAACCTCTACCAGTGCCAAATGAGCCCTGGACTCATTTGTCAATGGACTTTGTAGGGTAACTCCCTAGGTCTGAGGGTAAACGGTCATTAGGGTGGTAGTAGATAAGTTCAGCAAGATGGCTCATTTCGTCCCTCTGAGAGGACTCCCCTCGGCCCAAGAATTAGCTGATCTCTTCATTCAGCACATCTTCCGGCTGCATGGCATTCCGGAGAATGTGGTGTCAGATAGAGGAGTCCAGTTTGTGTCAAAATTTTGAAGAGCCTTTTGCCATCAGTTGGGTATGGACCTATCTTTCTCATCAGGCTACCATCCACAGACCAATGGCCAGACCGAAAGAGTTAACCAGTCCCTTGAACAATTCCTCAGGTGTTATGTGGCAGATGCACAATCAGATTGGGTGAAGTTCCTGCCGTTCGCGGAGTTTGCACATAATAACCTGAGGAGTTCCTCTTCAGGGTTTTCCCTGTTTCAGGTGGTATCGGGAAAATCTCCCAAGTTTTCTCCTTTACCGGTGGCATCTTCCCCTTTCCTGGCTCTGGAGGATTGGCAAAAGCCATTAAAGGAGATTTGGGGTTCAGTTAAGAGGAATTTGGGGAAGGCGTTTCAGTCCCAGAAAAAACAGGCAGACAAGAGACGGTCTGTCGAGTGGAAATTTTCCCCAGGGGATATGGTGTGGGTTTCGACTCGGCATTTGGCATTGAAACAACCGTCACCCAAGTTAGGACCTAGATTTAATGGCCCATATCCTGTCACAAAAAAGATTAATGACGTCACATATGCAATTGATCTCCCAGCCAGCATGAGAGGCGTGAGATCGTTCCATGTGTCCCTATTGAAGCCTGCTGTGCACGTGGATTCCTCCCCCCGCCCCCCTTTGATGGTTGATGATCAACCCGAGTATGAGATTGAGAAGATTCTGGATTCTCGATTAGTGCAGAATTCTGTGCAGTACCTGGTCCATTGGAAGGGATATGGACTGGAGAAGAGAACTTGGGTGCCAAGTTGTCGCATGCATGCTGAAGAGTTAAGGACAGAATTTCATGAATTGCACCTGGAGAAGCCGGGTGGGAAGTTTCCGGAGTCCACTCCTCAGGGGGGGGGGGGGGTACTGTAAGAATAGCGGAGATGCCGCCGCGGAGACAAGCGGCATGGCGGCTATCTCCGCGTATCAGCCGGCGGCCTCTGCCGTGTGGTTAAATGCTCAAGTTATGCCTGGTCCTTCCATTACTCACAGGTTAAGGGCTACGCGCGCGCAAGCAGAGCGACAGGACCTTTATGCAGCTAAGAGGGGGTCAGCTGATCCTGCAATCAGCTGACACCAGCTGGCATCCGGATTGGCTGAGGGATTGGGGCGGCGCTGTGGTGCTTGCTGGGTATATATAGAACAGGCCTGTCAGTAGCTCCGCGTTTGCGAATGCTATAGTGTGTTAGCGCTCAGACCCTAGTCAGTTCCCTAATTGTGTTAGAACCAGCTGGAGATGGGAATTCACACTTAGCTAGATTCTGTTGATAGCTTTAAAGTACTAGTGCATTGTTTATTTGTTATGACCTATTGCTTCCTCTGACTATTCTTCCGTTTGTCGATTCTGTACCTCAGTCTATCTGATTCATGTTGCCGACCCTGCCTGTCCCTGACGTTGAATCAGTCTTCCGAATCTGTACTTTGTCTGTCCGCTCATTGTCAACTCTGCCTGTCTGACCTCTCTACCCGCACTGGTGGGCCCTGCCACTAGTGAGGGAAATCAGTTTCCTGCACCAATCTCCTAGGTGTAGGATACTGCCGTTTAGTCGGGATACCTGCTCCTCAGGTATCCTAGACTGCAGTACTATCTGCGTCACTTGTCACTAGGCTGCAGTACTAACTGTGTCACTTGCCTTTAGGCTGCAGTACTAGCTGTGTCACTTGCTATTAGGCTGCAGTACTGTCTGTCTCACTCTAGCCTAGGCTGCAGTAATGCCTGAATCAAACTGAGCTACAGCACCAACTGTATCAACTACTCCTAGGCTGCAAGACAGTCAGCTCCACCTGTTCTTCAGGGGAGCCTGAGTTCAGCACTACTGTGGTTCTCTCCCTATACTGTGCACCAAAACACTACCGGGCTGCAGTACACTCTGAATCACTTGCTCCACAGGTGATCAGTTATACAAGCATTATTGTATTATACACATTAGCCCTCTTGCCTGCAGTACTGTCTGACTCACCCCGCCATTAGGTGAGCATCAGCTGCAGGCTGAGTCACCCGTTCCTCGGGTGAGCTCTCTCCTCTGAATTACTGTTACACCCAAACACGATCCTCCACTGGTTGTCACGTGTCAGGCTATACTAGTATTTTTGGTGATTCTGCAGATCACCATATAATCAGGTATAGCATCTGTATTATTGGTGATACTGCAGATCACCAATAATCAGAGATCTCTGTGTGCTGACACCAATCGTTACAGTTTGCTATATAAAAAAGATACTTCCCTACACAGAGGAAAGCCTCTGGATTGGCTTCCCCCATCCTCCCCCAGACCACTGCTGCTGCATGGGGCACTCTTGAAGTTCGTACCCACGCATGGCTATACAGCGCCGGTATGAGCACGGCCGTGCCTGTGCACTAAACCAAAGCCACTCATAACCACAGCCGTACTCATGCAGATGCAGTATGTCCACACATGGCAGGGAGTGTGGCCACAAAATGTATCCAACAAGCCTTTGACAGATATCTTCGGAGGTTCGCACATGGCAATGGTGGAGGTCAGGAGGATGTGGGAAGCCCCTGTAGGATCCAGAGGCTTCCCTTTTCTTGGGCAAGTATCTCATTTTTTATATCGCCTCAGGTACACTTTAAATTTTGCTTGTCATATAATAAAATAAAAGAGGAAAGAAAAAAATTAATTCATTGTGTAAAGTTTTGATTAGATTAAAAGCACCTTATTAAACAAAATGCAGTAAATGAAATCAGCTATGTACAATCTTTATAACATCAGCAAATTTTATTTCTTGTAATATCATTATGCTGTTGCAATAACCACCTTAAGTAAGCGTAGAAAGGTTAAAAAGTTGAAATCTGTGGAAGAAATAACCAATTAATGTTGTTATTCATTGGTTTAGACATATACTATGGCTAAAGTGTTTCAACTTTCTCCAGTGTCTGTGCCCTTGAACTTAAAGTTGCCTTTAAAGAAAGAGTTTTCACAACCTACAGCTAATCTGCATAATGAAGCCAGGAAAGGTAATTGTTTTTGCAGATCCATTTCTCCCCTAATTATTCTTCCCTGAGAGCTGTACAATATATAAACGTGTCACATCTGAAACTCAGCGTTCCATGCTAAACCAGGCTTTTGCATTGTATTATGCTAACCCTGAATTTTAAGCCAATGACCTCTCTGAAGAGAAAGCTACACAGTCAGATAGAAAGACAGACAGAAAGACAGATAAATTAGAATCTCTGTCAAATTTTTATTGACCCTATCACTAGAATTGAAGGTTATGTGAATATTAACAACAGGGATACAGATGACAATACAAATTGATGGATTTACTAGCATTTTGCTACATTATTATTATAATTTAGTATTTAAATATATTGTTAACATCTTCTGCAGCACTTAACTGTCACTCGGGGGGGGGGGGGTCCAAACGAATCCCTAGTGTATTCATGTAGTCATATGTATGTATCGTGTAGTGTATGTATCGTAGTCTAGGGACAATTTGAGGCGGTATCCAATGAACTTATCTGTATGATTTTGGGATAAGGGAGGAAACCAAAGAACTCGGAGGAAACCCATACCGACACGGGGAAACTTACAAACTTTGTGCAGTTACAGTAGTAAGAAAAACTATGTAAACCCTTTGGAATTAAGCATCAACTTGATTAAGATGCTGTGGCCTGACCTCAAGAAAGCGATTTACACCAGACATCCCAAGAATATTGCTGAACTGAAACAGTTATGTAAAGAGGAATGGTCAAGACTTACTCCTGACCATTGTGAACGTCTGATCTGCAACTACAGGAAACGTTTGGTTGAAGTTATTGCTGCCAAAAGAGGTTTAACCAGTTATTAAATACAAGGGTTCACATACTTTTCCACCTGCACTGTGAATGTTTACATGGTGTGTTCAATAAAAATATGGAAGCATTTAATTATTTGTGTGGTATTAGTTTAAGCAGACTGTGATTGTCTATTGTTGTGACTTAGATGAAGATCACATTTTATAACCAATTTGTGCAGAAATCCAATAATTCCAAAGGGTTTACATACTCTTTCTTGCTAATGTAGTTCCCTGGCTGGGATTCATATCGGGGTCCCAGCACTGCAAGGCGAGAGTGCTAACCTCTACTCTACTGTGCTGCCCACTGCTACTATAAATAGCATAATTTATGTCCTCTGTGATAGTGTTTATTTATGCTTCCTTTATTTGGTAATTTCATTGGCTCCTGACCCTGTGATCATTGTGAGCCAATGAGATCGACTCACAGTGCTGACGGGGTCAGGAGCCAATAAAATTAGTTCCTGACTGGATCACAGAGCTTTGCCATCACCTCGAGGGCAGGGCGAGTGAGCTGCGGCAAGTGCAGAGAAGCGCGATCGGTGGTAGCAGCGGGAATGTGCGGTGGCGGGGATATTGAAATCTACGTCCTGTCAGAAATAAGCAGCAACAAACAAGACATCCTGTCAAAAATAAGCAGCCACACACAGGACATAGACTTCAACTAGCACGCTCCTGAAAAGGTTAAAAGTAAGATTTCTGATTGGTTGCTCAAAATTTAATTGCCTTAGTTTAGCTCAGTTTTGCGTTTTCTTACCTTGATTTATGAGCCAAGTTAAAACATTGCTCTACCTGGTTACTGACAGCAAAATGTCTAGTAAGTGTATAATTTTGGTGATTATTCCCAAGTTGTGAGTAGTCCCAACCTGCAATGCTTACTGCTCTGTGCAGGTGATTACTCATCCAGGAAGAGATGAGCTCCTGAGCACTGCAGGGAAAGCTGTACTTTATATGTGCCACTATAGCTAAATATTGTAAAATGTGAAATACATATAAACACATACACATAAGAAATACATTTCTTCCACAATAAAATGTTGCTGTCACTTACAGTAAACTGTAAGGACTTTACAAATCTGACAGGTTTCGTACTAGTCCATCTCCTCATGGGTAGTTTTCTGTATTTCCTTTATTCTTTACAAAAGCACACAGTGGAAAGGATTTATACAAAGATGCCTTCCAGCTTCCCTACTTGCACACTATTTTGATAGTTGGACTGAACAATTACCATTCATTATGATAAGTGCTTTTGAAAATAAACAAAACCCAGAAATCCCCCATGGGAAGATGGACTAGTCCAAAACTTGTCAGATTTTTCAGATCTTTACTACTTAGTGAGATTGACAGCAATGTAGGCAAAAAGGAATTTATAGTGCATGTTCTCTGGAATAAATGTACATATTATACGTATGCATACATATGCATTTTAAATCTTACACTTTTTCATGATAGTGGTCCTTTGAGAGTTTCAGTTACACATTTACCCTTTAAAGTAAAACTCAAGTTTCACTAAATTGCTACTGACATGTCTCAGCACTCTGCAAGAATTATTGTAATTTGTTGTTGTTACTAAAAAGCATCTTACCCTTTTAATTTGCAGTCAGCTATGTGTTTTCAAAAGTGACTGAAGCTGAAATTGCACTTCATTGCGTAACTGGATTCTCTCATCATGGAATACAGACTGCCTAGAAACTTCTGATATTTCTGCATCAAAAGGAGCTTGCTACTTATTTTCCATACTTGGGTTATTTCAGTGACCAGTAGCATGGGCACCTATATCACAGTCTATGTCAGGAATCTTATAAAGAAATGTTTTACATGAACATATTTTACATGCTTGCATGCTGTATAAGCAGGCTTAAATAAGGTTTGCCAGTATCCCCTGTGATGTACATATCTGAACTAAAGGGATTGCCTTTTTCCTCAGCAATAGTGGAGTTTCCACTTTAAAGCCTATTGTCAGAGACTTATGTACTTTAGCTCTGAATAGTTTGACAAGGGGTTAGAATCTCTGTTGAATGCGTATGCTGCCCTGTGTCCCCATCTGTTAAGATTTTCATTACTTCCTGCCAAGACAGGAAGTAGTGAGATCTTTCTAAAAATGACACTAAAAGTAACAGGTAACCTTTTTTATACAGTAAGGGGAGACACAGAGTGCCTAAGTGTTATGACTTTATTTCATTTTTTGTTCTGAGAACTATCAATTTTTAAATCAAAACCACAAAACACCATAAGCTCATAGGGACAGGAAATGAGGGATAATCTATCCTGGGGTCACATAGAATATTCCAAAAATATCTACATCTTTTCCACACTATTTAAAGCTAAAATATTTTTACCTGGAAAAAGCCTTAATTTATAGCATTTTGTCAATCTGTAGGAAACGCTTTTATCAGACAGTTTTAAATTGTATTGCATTACGGTGTATACAAAGGAAGGACAGCTTTCAAGTGAAACAAACTAATTGAGGGAGATTTTATTACCTTCAATTGAAACATATAAAGAATTACAGTGTTACTTTTAATCCTTTGTATAGTGAAAAACACAATTTTCTGCTGCCAAAGTTCGAGCAATTGAAACGAGTACTGTATCCTTTGATGATTTCCATAAGCAGCGTGTTTAAGACAGTGCAAGCCTATGATGGTAGATTGGTGTCCTACATTCAGCAAAGTAAGGAAAAGCAGCTCTGTATTCATCTAATAAGTGATACAGCACAGTAGCAACAGGGGATCGCACAGCATCTTGGAAACACATCTGCAGAATAAAAGCCTTTGCAGTTAGTATCGCCTGACAAACCATTCAGAGGGAAAATGACCTTTCCTTTTTGCTCAGTATGAGTAACCTTACATATTCACCTGATTATGATCCCTTACAAAAGAGCTTTGAGCAAACAGATGTGACCAATGGCATTTCTGCTGAGAACTGTCAAATGGTGACCCAACTCAGATTTAAAGCACTTCGGAAATGGTCTAATCAGTTCTCCAAAGACTTTCTATCCTGTAATCATCTTCATAAAACTCAGCATTCACCATGGCATTCACTGAGGATACAAGTATGTAATAACAGGAGGATCTGAGTGTATTGAACATGATACAGTGTGCTGTGAAATTTGTTTAAACAGTATTACTGTACAGAATTTTTAATTATTACCCATTGTTATAGACATTTAGTTGACTGCTGTACACAATAATAACCACAACAGAAGGTTGAATATTTGCAAAGTAAATTAAAAAGTATGCACATATATGTTTGTTATACAATAGCTGTAATTTGTCAGTGCTGGAGTCTACTAGTTTATTGATGAAGAGTTTTAGATTGCAAACCATCTACAGGGTTCCATTTAATAAAGACACTACTGCCTAGGTTGGCATTTTTAAGACAACACTTTATTGTTTCTCTGGGACGTACACAGATAAAAAGTGGCTGACTATGACCGCTTCGGCAAATGATCATTCACTCATCTAATGTGTGTACAGCAGCTGCCCGACGTAGCTTAAGGATCCGGCATGTCTGATTCTTAACAACCACCAGCAGCACTGATTACATTATTTTCTGCATTCCCCTTGCATGCGGGAAGCTGCTCCATCACGCACCTTTAGAGTCCCTTTGCCTCCCTCCATAGCAATAGAATGGGCTAGCAATGCATCTTTACAGCTTTGGGCCCTAAATTGTCACCAATAAATCATTACCTGATCCCTGCTGGAGGACAATTATCATATGTGGGTACTTAGCTTAATGAATGAGAACCTATAACTTAAAAAAAGACTTACTACTTACCACAGTAGGGGAAAGACCAGTTCTCCTATGCCTACACCCCTCTTACGAGACCCTCTGAACATCTTTAAAAATTAAAGTTGAAGATTGCTTTCAGCTGTTCTCTCCGAGTATGAGCGCAGCCACACTGCGCAGGCAGAAACTACAGCCCACACCTGTGCAGTAGCATGGGGCTGACTTTGCACAGCGCTTTTCTTTGTGCACAAGCATTTTCATGCTACTGTGCAGAAACAAACCCACTGAAGCCTGCTCAGTGCAGCCACGCTCATACATGAAGGGGAGTAAGGCACAGAGATAATATACAATATGCAAAACAATATACAATAACATTTCTATAGCGCTTTTCTCCCATAGGACTCAAAGCGCTTAGGGTCTCTCAGATTCAGTAATTGACAGTAGGATGAAGTATTCACACAACAAAAGTTATATTTCTGCAAGTGGCAAACAGAACAGGGGGGTTTTCAGTCTGGATTTAAACACGTCCAGGGATGGAGCTGTCCTGATCTGTTGAGGTAAGGAGTTCTAAAACGTAGGGGCAGCATGACAGAAGGCTCTGGGACCAAAAGATTCCAAGTGGACTCTGGGTATGACTAGATTATTAGAACCTGTGGATCTGAGAATGCGGGGATTGCTACGTAGCTGCAACATATCTTTCATGTATCCAGGGCCTAGATTATTCAGGGATTTAAATGTCAGTAGGCCGATCTTGAATAGGACCCTCCATTCTATAGGTAGCCAGTGAAGGGAGTGCAGGACTGGCGTTATGTGGCAGTGACGGGGTTGGTTAGCAGTCTGGCAGCAGTATTCTGTATCAGCTGTAAGCGGTGCAAGACCTTTTTTGGAAGGCCAGTGTAGAGAGCATTACAGTAGTCCAGTCGGGATGTGATGAAGGCATGGACTAAGGTTGGCAGATCTTCTGTGGGGATGAGGTGCTTGATTTTTGCAATGTTCTTCAGGTGAAAATAGGATGATTTCACCACAGCGGAGATTTGAGTTCTGAAGTTTAACTCTCCATCAATTAGAACTCCCAAGCTACGCACATAGTCAGAGCTGCGTAGATCCGTGCCTCCTATTCCCAGTGGTGAAGACTGCAAGTTAAGTTGTTTTGTTATCATGCTCTGCCCTCCAATCAGAAGGACTTCAGTTTTGTCTGCATTTAATTTCAGCCAGTTGTCATTCATCCATTGCTGTAGTTCACGTAAGCAGGCGTTTATAGTTAGAGTTGGGTCTGTCACACCAGGCTTGAAGGAAAGATATAGTTGGGTGTCGTCTGCATAGTAGTGGTATGTCAGGCCATGTTTTTGGATTAGTTTTCCAAGCGGTAACATGTAAATTGTGAAAAGCAGGGGAGAGAGGATTGAGCCCTGAGGCACCCCATACTTAAAGAGAATCTGTATTGTTAAAATCGCACAAAAGTAAACATACCAGTGCGTTAGGGGACATCTCCTATTACCCTCTGTCACAATTTCGCCGCTCCCCGCCGCATTAAAAGTGGTTAAAAACAGTTTTAAAAAGTTTGTTTGTAAACAAACAAAATGGCCACCAAAACAGGAAGTAGGTTGATGTACAGCATGTCCACACATAGAAAATACATCCATACACAAGCAGGCTGTATACACCCTTCCTTTTGTATCTCAAGAGATCATTGTGTGTTTCTTTCCCCCTTCTGCTCTCATGCACTGAAGTTTCAGGCTGCTCTTTTCTTCTTGCAAACAGCTTTGCCCTTGTCTGTAATCCTCAGTATGTGAAAGCCCAGCCAGCTCAGAGGATGATTTATCCAGCTTGTAAAAGATAAGAGAGCAGAGAGAAGCTGCACTAATCTAAATATCACACAGGCAGTGTGCAGAGAGGGGCCTGAAAGGGGGAGTTCATAGCAGAACCACAACACTGAAGAACTTGGCAGCCTTCCAGACACAGGCCGACAAGTCTGACAGGGGAAAGATACATTGATTTATTACAGAGACTGTTATAGTAGAAAGTGCTACAGTAAGCCAAAACACATTAGAATAGCTTTTGGAACTTGTAGGATGATAAAAAACAGGATGCAATTTTTGTTACGGAGTCTCTTTAAGTGATACAGTAGTGGACAGGAAGGGCCCCATAGACACTTTGTGGGTTCTGCCACTCAAGAAGGATTGGAACCACTGAAGAAATATGCCATCAATGCCGCAGTATTCCTGTAGCCTGTTTATCAAGATGTCATGGTCAACTGTATCAAAGGCTGCAGAAAGGTCTAGCAGTATGAGGATCGAGCACTCTCCTCTTTCTCTTGCCATGAGCAGGTGGTTGCATATTTGGATGAGGTCAGTTTCAGTGCTGTGGTGTTTCCTGAAGCCAGACTGGAATGGGTCATAACTGTTGTTTTGTAAGATTTTGGCTTCTAGCTGGAGGTATACAGACTTTTCAATTAGCTTGCCCAGAAAGGGGAGGTTAGAGACAGGTCTGTAGCTGGTCATTGCATCTGGGTCCAGGGAGGGTTTTTTGAGGAGAGGCCTGATGATTGCTTCCTTCAGTAAAGCAGGAAATATCCTTAATTGTAAGGGACAAGGATGGTCCTGGATGGCAGTGGAGGCGTCTTGGAGGATCGGGTAAGCCTCTGGATCATCCAGAGGCTTCCCCCCTACTGAGGCATGAATCAGAATTAAAAAAAAGTTCCTGACTTGACAAAGACACACTGGTGTGTCAAAATGTGTCATCCTTATCACCAGGCAAACACAGCTTGCCTGGACTCCAGATCTACCGCATACCCTTGTTGATGTGGCTACACAAAGTACAGGCGGCGTGAATAGTTATGCATGCTGACATTTTTTGTTGTTTTGTCCTAAGTGTTGCTTGCTTCACAATCAACCAAATAATACATCTTCAAATCATTGTAGGCATGGTCATCCTATAGCTACAAAAAAACAAGGTAGCTTCAATTGAACATTTTTTTTCTGTTCTAAACATTGTTTCATCACACCTACAAAGTACCTTTTACAGTTAAAAGGTGTAAAAGACATTGAAGCATTACTGTAGCCATTCGCCTAAATAATTGACAGAATTATGCACATATTGACTGCTCAAGAGCCTGGCTGAAGTTGAGGACTGACTGCACAACATCAAGGAGGCATTGTTGCACTGTAAGGACATCCACATACAATGCTAGTTTAGGTTACTTTACTTTAACCATTTATGCCTCCTGGACGTAGTACCTACGTCCAGGAGGCCACGTGCGCGTCCGTGCGCTCCCGCGGCCGTTTGCGCGCGTGCACGCGCACTCCCGGCCGCGGATTCGGTAGCCCAGGAATCAATGTATCGGGCTATGGTGCCCGATCACTGATTCCTTTCCCCCGCTGAAAAAGCGATAGCTTCTCTCGGAAGCTACGCTTTTTCTGAAGCTCTGTCCCTCTAAGCGTACATTGTACGCTTAGAGTGACGTCATGTAAACAAACTCAAGATTGCCATCTTGTGGCCAAAAAGTAAAACTACAAGTAACAGTAAAAATACATTGCAATACACAAATATTTCCCCAAATAAAGCACTATTTATATCCCACCCTCCCAAAAATGCCCACATAAAATGTTTAATAAAAAAAACAAAAAACATTACTATTAAAAAAAAAACACATAAATATTTACCTAAGGGTCTAAACTTTTTAAATATCTATGTAAAGATGAAATATTTCTCTCTATTTTTTTTATAAGCTTGTAAATAGTGATGGATGCAAAACGGAAAAAATGCTCTTTTATTTCCAAATAAAATATTGTCGCGATACATTGTGATAGGGACATAATTTAAACGGTAAAATAACCGTGACATATGGGCAAATACAATACATGGGTTTTAATTATGGAGGCATGTTTTATTTTAAAACTATAATGGCCGAAAATGGACAAATAATGAATTTTTTCATTTTTTTTCTTATTCTTACTGTTAAAATGCATTTACAGTAAGGTAGCTCTTAGCAAAATATACCCCCCAAAGAAAGCCTAATTGGTGGCGGAAAAAACAAGATATAGATCAGTTCATTGTGATAAGTAGTGATAAAGTTATAGGCTAATGAATGGGAGGTGAACATTGCTCGGATGCATCAAGTGAAAATGACTGAAGGCTGAACTGGTTAAAGAAACCTTCTAAAACGCAAAAAGCAACATTAATTTTTCTTTGGATATCAATAGTTGCATTTGAATTTCAGTAACATTTGACGTGGTCGCAGAGCAAGTAAGACATTTTATACTGTACATAAAAAAATTAATTATGCTCATAATTTTAAAATTATTTCTCGGACTTAAATAGTCAATTGTTTTTTTGTCTAGTATGAGTTTTACAACAATATTTTATTTTAAAAAAATTGTAATTGTTTTACTGTAAATGCAAGTAAAAACAAATTATATTGAATATGGCAGTCTTTTTTTTACTGTTCAAAAGAAGACTGAAGGAAATGGATAATAGAGTTAGCTCCACTCATGTATTATTTAATGTGAAAAGGTAAAGGTCAATGGCCTCTAATTGGAAAATTCCAACAATGAACATTTAATTTTACTCCAGAGATCTAAGCAGGCTGACAGATTGAAATAATATGTCGATACAAAACGTCAAATGCAGGCACACCACTAAAATAAAACTGTATGGCTTAAAGAAATACATAACCCCACCATCATTAATAATAAGTAAGGTGAATACATTACATTAAACTGAAAATGCTAATACTCTATGCAAAGTGAAGTTGTGATGATGGGAAGTAGCTAGTTAGACCTTGGCTGCCCTTTTCTTAGAGAGCCATTGACCAAAAATAAGCATACAGTAAATGAGGGTTTGCGTGTTTATTTCTGGTCATTGCAAGCAAGAGTCACTGGCTGAGCAGAACAATCAAGAGATGTGTTTTGCCATACTTCACACTGGCTTACAGTATATGGCTTATTCAGCAATTCAGCAACCCATAACTATGTTAATCCCATTAATTATATCAGATGGGTTTTTTTAAGTGATGGCTAAGGGATACTGCATTTTGCACTTTCTTTGTGAGTAAATCTTACAAAAAACAACGTCTTTTGATTTATTGTGGATCTATCGCCTACAATTCTTTTTATACTAAATGCATATATGAGGGTTGTTGTGCAATTACATTTTCTCCCAGGATATAATTTTTCATCTTATCTAAATACTAACTTTTCAGCACTTAGTAATTAAAAAAGTACTAAAAATGTTGATTTATATCAAAGATATTTTTATTTATCTATTGCTTGGTGGGAGCTTCTTAACCATTTTATTGGTGAGGTTTGAAATTATTTCCCTAAAGAAAGATCTGGAAAAAAGTTAATAGGATATGGGCCAATAAATCATAATAACAACATGCCTATTTTGTTAATTATTTGTGGTAATTAAATTCTCCATTTCATGTTTTCAGTCTCTCATGGTTGAACAGGAAGTCTGTGGTTCTGTGCCCTGCATCTGCCTTCCAAAGGGCTGGTTGAGATGAGCACGTGAGCCAGTGGCGGCAGCATCTCGTTCAGATGCTGTCAAATGCAGAAAAGCATAGGGGGACATGGAAAGTCCAAGCGTATCCCATTCTGAATGCAACATGTAGCATCCAGAATGAAACGAGCCAATGGGATTAACTGTGGCAAAACCACAACTTCCTGCTGTCTGTGACTCACAGGGACCAGCTGATTACAAAAGGCGTGCATACAAAGGAGGAGAAGCTGTCATCATGATGTAACAGCAGGAGGAGGGAAAGGGAGGAATGGCTTCTAATATTCTGCTACTGCTGTGAGCCGTGCATGAGAGCTTACTGCACATGCTCAGTTCTGAACAGCTCTTGTGCCCAGCTGTCTAACAAAGTGCGCCGCTATGACCTGGAGGTACTTCCAGGGTCGTGCCATTTTAATACAGGGGTATGAAATTAAATGTATTTTTTCACTATACCAGAGTGGTGGGGAACAGCGAATATGAGCATGTTGAAGACCAGGCACAATAAGGAAGCAGGTGCAATGTTTATTTAATTACTTTTTTTACCATAATAAATCTGCTTTAATACCTTATTACACTATACAAAATGAACAACATCTCTGGAATCGGACTTTGACCTTACACTAACCCCATTTCTATTTGGGGTGAAGCAGGTTTTGCAAGATCACTGTACAAGCCAAAACACTAGTTGTAGAAAAATTTAATTTTTTAAATCTGATCATGCTTCATAAATTTAGTCAGTGTTATTAGCGATACTGGTATGTAGGGAATCAATGTTCACAACAGGAGCTACTGAAACCATTTTACAACTATTTACATTATATAAGAAAGAAACATAAAGAAAACATTGCTAGCTACTCGGTGGGCTACTAACTAACTTAAACACAAAGAAATCTTCTATATAAAAGTCTCCGACCTTACAGTGTGAGTTGGTCTGGCACTTTCATCATTGTTATTCAGCTAACTGTCTACACTTCTTGTTAATTCTATTTATGCTGCATCATTTTGTGATATTACACTAGTACTATGTATCTCTGGTTATTTTGTATCTGTCATTTAAATATATATATATATATATATATATATATAAAAAGAAGGTGAAAAAAAATAAAAGTCAAGTCTAATACTTGTGCTGGAACAAATACATTCAATTATATTAGATGGTCTTTTTTCAAAACAAGTTTTTCAATACTCTAGCAACTTAGCTGTGTGCTCTTCCAGATCAGGCCGCACTATACTGGGTTGATTTAGATTTCATTTCCGGATGAGTATTCCTCTCAGGGAAAACAGCCAAAACATGGTGTGGATTCCTTTGTTCAACTGAGCGCTTGTCTCAGGGAGACAGTGCAAATTAGAGAAATCTGGAATATACATAAATATCATCTACCGTATATACCCGTGTATAAGTCGACCCGAGTATAAGCCGATCTCCCAACTTTTCCCTAAATTGGTTGGAGAAGTCCGTTGACTTGGAGAGGATATGCAGTGAAAACTGCCAGAGTGGAGCAGTATGAGCAGACCTGAACTCAGGACTTCCTCTCTGCTCTAAAACATATGCAACAGAATAATAACAAATCTTGCAATAAATCTGCAGTTTGTCTACTTCCTCCTATAGTTGACTCATGTATATACGGTATCTATATTTCTACTACAAAAAAAACTGCCTTTATATCTTTAGTTTTACTACAGAAAACACTGCCTAGTAAAGGTAGATACGAAAAAAACATAAATGATGCATTCACAACAAGTGCAAAATATCACAATACTCTTCAAATGTATGCAATAAAAACCTCAAAATATAACCAAAAAAGACAAAACAATAACCATAGTGTAATGAATAGCGGAGATACGGCCGCAACAGCAAGCGGCATGGCGGCTATCTCCATCTGTTCTCGCTGACACCAATTGTTACAGAACAGCAGACCAAAACATTATGGACGCACTGCGTGACCAAGTTGATGTCCTGACCACCGCGGTAAACAATCTTACCGGGGTGATTAATACCCAACAGTCTCAGATTAAACAACTGTCTGGGACTGTACAGGTACTTCAAACAGCCGTTGATGCAGTGCGATCCCCTCCAGTCACGAACCTTCATATGTCCGTACCTGAAAAGTTTTCTGGACATAGATCTGACTTTCAGAATTTCAGGAATCGTGTGTTGTCTTATTTTGAGTTCAGGCCCAATCTTTCAGGATCTGAGAACCAGAGGGTAACATTTATAAAGACCCTTCTGTCAGGAGATTCACAAACATGGTCATATAGTCTGCAGGCTGAGCATAAGGCCTTATCTTCAGTTCAGGATTTTTTTAAGGCCATGGCCGTTATATACGGTGATCTGGATATTGCTATCACCGCTGAGAGGAAACTAAAGACTCTCAGGCAGGGTCGTAATCCGGTGGAGGTTTATGCCGCAGAGTTTAGGAGGTGGGCTGTATCAGTTAGATGGGGAACGTATGCATTGTTAGACTGTTTCCTGTCAGGATTATCTGATGCAGTTTCTGATTTGATGTTAGGGCATCCTGAACCTAAATCCCTAGACGAAGCGATTTCGTTGGCGGTACGGGTGGATTGCCGCCTTCGTTATCAGAGACAGACCCGTGGGAGAAATGCTGTAAGATCTGTTTCCTATGCCTCTTCTCCACCCTCGTCACCTCAAGACGAACCGATGCAGATCAGTCACTCTAGGTTAACGCAAGTGGAAAAGAATCACAGAAGGTCAGAAAGACTCTGTTTATACTGTGCTGAGGAGGGTCATATTGTTCAGAATTGTCCTAAGAAGTTGGGAAACGCTGCCGCCTAGGTGTAGTCAGAGGTAATACCCTAGGTGAGACGTTTCTACCTCTAAACAATAACCATTTGCTCCTCCATTGCTCCATTACCTTGGAGGGTCGGGCCATGGCCACAGAGGCATTCGTGGACTCAGGCTCTGCAGCTAATTTTATAGACTATGATTTTGTGAAAAAATTGGGTAGTCCTGTACTCCCGCTGGATCGTCAGATTCTGGTCACAGCAGTAGATGATTCTCCGTTACAGTGTAGACAGCCTCTTTCCCAGACTCCCTCATTGTTATGTACTATAGGGGTGCTACATAAGGAGAAATTACAGTTCGTTGTCCTGCAAATGGCAACTTCTACCATTATCCTCGGTATGCCCTGGTTGCAACTACACTCCCCTCAGATTGACTGGGCTTCTGGTCAGCTACAGAGCTGGTCAACCCATTGTCATCATCATTGTTTGGAGAGAGTTGCTGTTTGTGCCATCAAGGTTCAGGTGAAAGGGGTGCCAGTGCAGTACGTGGAGTTTTCTGACGTGTTTTGTCCCAAATCAGCAGACAAACTCCCACCTCATCGAAGTTTCAATTGTCCCATTGAGTTAAGATCAGGTTGTATGCCTCCTAGAGGTCATCTCTATAATTTGTCTGGGCACGAGAAGCTGGCTATGCAGGAGTACATTATGGAGAATTTGGCCAAGGGCTTTATCCGTCCTTCCAGATCCCCAGCGGGGGCTGGGTTCTTTTTTGTGCAGAAGAAGGACGGTGGGCTCAGACCTTGTATTGACTATCAGGGGTTAAATAAGATCACAGTGAAAAATCGCTATCCACTGCCTAGACGATATGTTTGCTCAGGTGACTAATGCCAGTATTTTCTCTAAACTGGACCTTCGAGGGGCATACAACCTGGTACGCATTAGGAATGGTGACGAATGGAAGACGGCGTTCAACATGCCCGATGGGCACTACGAGTATCTGGTCATGCCCTTCAGGTTGTGTAATGCGCCTGCTGTCTTCCAAGAATTGATTAATTAAGTTTTTAGGGAGGTTCTGGGAAAATTCGTGCTAGTGTATTTGGATGATATACTGATCTTTTCTCCCAACCTAACAGAACATCATAAACATGTGAAGTTTGTGTTACGTAAATTAAGGCAGAACTCGTTGTACGCCAAGTTACAGAAGTGTCTCTTCGAGGTCACTCAAGTCCCTTTTCTGGGATATGTTATTTCCACTTCAGGCCTTTCCATGGATCCTAAAAAAAGTCTCTTCTGTGTTGTAGTGGCTGCAACCTGTAGGTTTGAAGGCACTCCAGAGATTTCTTGGCTTTGCCAATTACTACAGGAAGTTCATCAAAGGGTATTCCTCTGTAGTATCACCCCTAACCAACCTTACCAAAAAAGGGGCTGACACTTATCATTGGTCGGCAGAGGCACAGGCTGCCTTTGCTACGCTTAAAAAGCTATTTTGTTCTGCTCCCATTCTGAGACAAGTGGATGTCACTTTCCCCTTCATCGTTGAGGTGGATGCATTAGAGATTGGAGTTGGGGCTATACTGTCTCAGCACTCTGGCTTACAAGGCAAACTCCATCCCTGTGCCTTCTTTTCTCGTAGGTTCTCTCCAGCTGAGAGGAACTACGATATTGGCAATCGGGAACTTCTGGCCATTAAGTTAGCCTTTGAAGAGTGGCGCCATTGGCTTGAAGGGGCAGAACATACAATTACAGTTTATACTGATCATAAAAACTTGGAGTACATTGAAGGGGTCAAAAGACTCAGTCCCCGACAGGCCCGCTGGTCCCTGTTCTTTTCAAGGTTCAGATTCGTAATAACGTACACCCCAGGAAGTAAGAATGTCAAAGCAGATGCATTGTCTAGGTGCTTTGAGCCTGAGACAGTTCAGCCTACAACCCCTGAGACCATCTTACCTCAGAAACTGGTGGTAGCAGCCACGGAAACCTGGGAGGATTGGGCGGTTACCTTAGGGCCTTACCAACAGGATATCCCAGAAGGGAAGCCCGAGGGGGTTCTCTTTGTGCCACTTCCCTTTTGCTTACAACTCTTGCAACTATTCCATACCCATAAGAATGCAGGGCATCCCGGATCTGCTCGAACTTAAGACCTATTGGCTAGATGTGTATGGTGGCCATCATTGGCACTTGATTGCAAGGGAATGCTCTGTGTGTGCCAGAAGTAGCCATCTCGTCAGGCACCGGTCTGTACACTTCAGTCTCTACCAGTGCCAAATGAACCCTGGACTCACTTGTCTATGGACTTTGTGGGAGAACTCCCCAGCTCTGAGGGCAAGACGGTCATCTGGGTGGTAGTTGATAGGTTCAGTAAAATGGCTCATTTCATACCTCTGAAAGGACTCCCCTTGGCCCAGGAATTGGCTGATCTCTTCATCCGGCACATTTTCCGGCTGCATGGCATTCCGGAGAATGTAGTGTCAGATAGGGGAGTCCAGTTTGTGTCAAAATTCTGGAGAGCCTTTTGCCATCAGCTCAATATGAACCTTTCATTTTCATCAGGCTACCACCCACAGACCAATGGACAGACCGAAAGGGTTAACCAGTCACTGGAACAATTTCTTAGATGTTATGTGGCAGATGCACAATCAGATTGGGTAAAGTTCCTGCCATTTGCGGAGTTTGCGCATAATAATCTGAAGAGTTTGTCTCTCCATTTCAAGTGGTCTCGGGGAGATCTCCTAAGTTTTTTCCTTTGCCAGTGGCATCTTCTCCCTTTCTGGCCATAGAAGATTGGCAAAGGGCTTTAAGGGAGATTTGGGTCTTAGTAAAGAGAAATCTGGGGAAAGCCTTCCAGACTCAGAAAAAAACAGGCAGATAAGAGATAGTCTGAAGAGCGGAAGTTTTCCCCAGGAGATAAAGTGTGGGTGTCTACTCGACATCTAGCGTTGAAACAACCATCACCCAAGTTAGGGCCCAGATTCATAGGCCCATACCCTGTGTCCCAAAAAATTAATGATGTGACATATGCGATTGATCTCCCAGCCAGCATGAGAGGTGTGAGATCATCCCATGTTTCCTTGCTTAAGCCTGCTGTGCATGTGGATTCCTCCCCCCCCCCCCCCCCCCACCATGATGATTGACGACCAACCTGTGAATGAGATAGAGAAGATTTTGGATTCTCGATTGGTGCAGAATTCTGTACAGTACCTGGTCCATTGGAAGGGGTATGGCCTAGAGGAGAGAACTTGGGTGCCGGATTGTCGCATGCATGCGGAGGAGTTAAAGAAAGAGTTTCATAAGTTACACCCGGAGAAACCGGGTAGGAAGTGTCCGGGGTCCACTCCTCGGGGGGGGGGGGGGGGGGGGGGGGTACTGTAATGGATAGCAGAGATACGGCCACAACAGCAAGCAGCATGGCAGCTATCTCCGCGTCGCAGCCGGCGGTCTCCGCCGTGCGGTTGCACGCTGGTGCTTTGCCTGATCCTTCTGTTGCTCATAGACTAAGGGCTACGCGCGCACGCACCAGGCGACAGGACCTTTATGCAACTAGAAGGGGAGTCAGCTGATCAGGCGATCAGCTGACTCCAGCTATGCTCCGGATTGGCTGAGTGACTGGGGCGGCGCTGTGGAGCGCTTACAGTATATAGAGGACAGGTCATTCAGTTGCTCCCCGTCTGCTGTTGCAAATGCTACGTGTTAGCGCTCAGACCTTGTCAGATCCTAAAGTGTGCTAGAACCAGCAGGAGCTGGGGTTCCACACTTAGCCAGATTCTGTTGATAGCTTAAAGTACTAATTGAATTGCATTATTTGTTATGACCTTTTGCTAGCTTGACTACTCTTCTGTTTTCTGATCCTGTACCTTTGCCTATCTGATATAGTTGCCAACTCTGCCGGAAACACTACTCTGATCTAGCTTTCTGTCTCTGTACCGTATCTGTCCGCTCGTTGCCAAATCTGCTTGTCTGACTCTCCTGTCCTCACCAGTGAGCCTAGTCACTGGTGAGGGATCCTCTGCTAGCATCACCTGTTTCACAGGTGAATACTAGCTGCAGTACTATCTGAATCACCTGCTCCTCAGGTGGTCAGTAGCTGCAGTACATCCTGAATCACCTGCTCCTCTGGGGATTACTAGCTGCAGTACTATCTGAATCACCTGCTCCTCAGGTGGTCAGTAGCTGCAGTACAGTCTGAATCACATGCTCCTCAGGTGGTCAGTAGCTGCAGTACAATCTGAATCACCTGCTCCTCAGGTGGTCAGTTGCTGCAGTACAGTCTTCATCACCTGCTTCTCAGGTGAATAGTCACTACAGTACTATCCTTTCTACCTGCCCCTCAGGTGATAGTGGCTACAATACAGTATGAATCACCCGCTCCTCGGGTGATCAGTACGCTTGTTTAAATATAATTCTACCCGCTTCTCGGGTAAACTATCTCACTACTGTCTGTATCTCCAGCTTGCTGGAGTTTGCATTCCTGTGTTATATAGAGATATTCCTATCTCCCAGCTCCTCTGGGAAAGCGAGTATCTCTATCATTACTGTTGCACCAAACACCTACCTTACATTGGTTGTCCTGTTTCTGGCTATATCAGTATTATTGGTGATTCTGCAGATCACACATAATCAGGTATAGCATCTGTATTATTGGTGATACTGCAGATCACCAATAATCAGAGATATCTGTTCTCGCTGACACCAATCGTTACACATAGATGAAATGCTGATCCATCTAAATAACTATAATAATAATTATAATAATCTTGTCCGCATTACCCAAGAAACCCAAACCCATTTGGTCCTGCATTCCCATGATTATGTAGCGTCAAGTCATTCAGGTCAACATTTAAGGATGCTAGTGTATACCTAAAATAGTAGCATTAGACCAACCTTTCTATGCATTTTAAAATAAAAAAATAAGGGAAAATGAAAAAAATACACTTTCTCAATTTTCATTTATTATAGTTTTAAAATAAACAGTGTTAGTGTAGATAAAACCCGTACATTTTATTTGCCCATTTGTCCTGGTTATCAAAACATTTAAATTATTTTCCTAGTACAATGTTTCAACAATATATTATTTGGAAATAAAGGTGCATTTTTTTTCATTTTCTGTTTTGTTTTCTCACTGTACCCAATCAATAATTGCAATCCCTTATTTGCAAAAATAACAGTAATATAACCTCACGGCATACACATTCAAAAAGCTTTGAGTCCCTAAGGTAACAATTTATGTATTCTCTTTTGAATTCATTTTTTTTTTTGCAAGTGTGTTATATGGGGGCAAATGGGTTCAAATCTCGTTGCATCTGTAATGATCTGCTCTGCTGTCTGCACAGGCAGACAGCTTTTTGACCATTTTTTAGGTCTGAGTGCTGCAGGTCTCTGGAAAAGAGACCTGTCTTCACTCTGTAAGTTTCAGAGCTGCTGTTCTGGTTTGGAATTTGCATCCACTTGTCATGCAAATTGCTTAGCTGCTTCCTTTGATGGCTTGCAGTATAAATACCATTTCCTCCCAGAATTCCCTGCTGGTCATGATGGTTTGTTCCTGCTAACTTGCCTGGAGTCTCAGCCCTCAGCTCATTGTAGGCTATTATTGCTAGCTTAGAGTAGTTACCCTTTGGGAGTGCTCCTTGCATTCCTAATTAGTGCAGTCAGGTTGTGTTATATTTGTACTGCCTATTCTGTCTTGTCTTGTCCTTGCGATTGCACTTTCGCCAACGGTTGGTGGTAGTGAATCGTTTTGTCTTGCCATTGCGATTATTCTGTCGCCAGCGGCGGCGGACAGAAAATCACTCTGTCTGTTTGGATCGCACTCGCCCTAGCGTTAGAGGCGGTGGATCTCTCTGTATTCTGTCTTGGAGTTTAACCTCAGCTGCGGTTGCTGCTGGTTACTCCTTCTGTCTGTCTTGTTGTGCGGATCGCACTTGCTCTTGCGGAAGAGCAGTGGATCCTTTCTCACTTGTTCCTGTTGTCTGTCTATCTGTCGGTCTGGAGTAAACGCTTGCTGTTGCTTAGCAAGCGTTTCTGTTATTTGTTTGTTTGTGCTTCCTGTGTTCTTTTGGTAGTCAGGGTTGGCGCGTTTTGTCTCTGTTGCGCTTTTCGTGCGGAGACCGCACCATTAACGTGTGTTGTCACTGTTGCGCTTCTCGTGCGGCGACCGCGTTTAGCGAGTGCGTTTGTTATTTTCCTTGGCGTTCTGGTTGTTATTGTTTGCTGTGCATTGCTTCCCCTCGTACAATTCCTATCTGGCATCTGTGGCAGTGCAGAGGGTTTATTCCTCTGCACTCCATAGCTCCATCTACTGGTGGGAATTCCCCTCTAATGGTGCGTTGCACCAAAGCTGGGTTCCGTTATTCAGACGCTTGTGCAGGATTTCCGCAGTGTCAGCGCACAGCTTGTGCGCTGACCTCGGAGATAATTCCCCAATCGTTACAGCACCCTATTAAAAATAAGCCAGCTCCTATTCAGGAAGAAATTCTTGGGCTACACTCCCTGACAGTCTGCCTACTGCGTGCGCAAGTGCTTTGAGTCCAACAAGAGAAAAGCACTATACAAATACTGGTATTATTATTATTAGTATAAAAAATTTATATTGGTATACTTTTTTGGTGCAATTTTTTTTTTGACCACTTGATGTCTCGACACATTTTCCTGTCTGTTTAGACATGCATGTTACAGGGCCAGAGTTAGGACACCTACGTTTACCTGGGTACTTTTGCACAGTGTAGGTGACTAAGCAAAAGAATGCATTTCTTTGTGAACTAAGACCCCAGCTTTTAACTTAGCTGTAGGGATAACAGTGGTGCCTGGATGAGTGAATCTGTGAATGGATTTGTTTGAACATTTGCATGCAAGTGTGCAAAGGGTTACTGATTTTTGCTATTTTTCTGGCCACACCCCTTTAGCACCTCCTTTTCCTTAAATTACTTATTTAAATGTCCTAACTAGAGGCGATGTGCCTGGATTTATGTTTTTTTTTGTTTGTTTTTTATATCTGGTAAACATGTCGACTAGCAAAGTGGTTTAGATAAACTAAAGAAAGATGCATATACAAAGGGGGAAGTATGCAGCCATAGGTTCAATTGGGTAGGGAACACACTATTTTGCTGATGTACACAAGAGGAATAGAGAAGCTGCATTGCTGAACTTCTGGCTATGTTAACTGCCTGCCTGTAATGCAGATTTCCTAGGCGCCTAGCTGTAATGCAGGCCCTGTAATGTAAATCACTGCAAGTATGCAGGTCAGTTATTCTGAAATTATTCTAAAACTCCCTATCTCCTTACAGGTGAGTTAAAAGAAAAGTATTACAGCCAATGGAGCCCTTTACAATTAGGCAACAAGTATTTTGGCACAGGGGTTAGCAATGGCATATTTCACTACTGACAAATGTTTTATAAAGCCCTTTAAATGCCTTCAAATTCTTGGCACACAAAATATAAGAAAATCAAAGACACATGCAGATTTCTGTCTAACCTTAGTTAAGATTCTGGAGGCAACACGTTTCCTGAATTTCATTAAATTTTGTTTTAATCTCTTTCTACTTGCTTAGTATTGTAATAACCTCTCTTCCTGACCCATAGAGTGTATGCTCCCATGTAATTTTAAATTTCTCTTCACCATTTCACAACCTGATAGGCAATCTATAAAATCGTCTTCATTTCTCAAACATGCAACCCTTGGCAATACAGTGTAAATTAAACAGAGCTATGGATTTATGTTTAGGAGTAAGACATTGCTGATGACAGTTATCCTTTAACCTAGACACGAGACAGCAAGTAAATTAATAAAGCGAATTGACATTCATTTAAACATTCCAGCATTCACGTGCTTTTCAGCAAACTTGCCAAGAAAGGGTCACATTTTTCTGCCACCATGAGCTTTGGCAGCATGGTTAAATGATGTTCATTTTCAAACATCTTTTAAGAGACTCATCCAGTAAGACGTTAAAATGCACTTCACCAGCATACAGACGTATTGAGACTGTGAGTTTAAGAAGACCCATCTAACTCTACACCGATCAATTCCACAGGGAAGTTAATAAGCCATTGATAGAATTTCAAGTACCTGTCAAAAAAAGGAAATGTATTCCTGACAGCCACAAAGGGCAAATCAATTACTCTTTTTTTAGCACTGTAGGCAACAAAGAAGCATAGTTTTTAAAAAATATATATATATCATTTTAAGTAAATTAAGGAAACACTAAATTTAAATTATACCTGTCATTAGAGCAGTAAGATCACTAGAGAAGTGGCTATGTTGATGACCTCCTTTGAAAAAAAAATGTTATGCTACTGGCTATCATGCTGAACCTCTGGCTATAGTACACAATAAATTCCTTAACTGGATCAGGGGCACTGACTATCCCCTGACTTTTTCCATGGAAGTGGCCAGAAGTGCATTATAGCCCTAAGTTTAGCATTACAGATACCAGAACTAGACTTTGTATAAGAAGATCAAGATGGCAGCCTCCACTACTCTTAAAAGACAGGTGGATTATACTTTTTTCATTTTTGTTCTGGTGTTAGTCAAATTAATATGACTAAATTGCCAACTCAATCTCTGTCTTAACGCACATTTCAGTTTGTGAAAAGTAGACCAGTGTTTTATCTGATTTCTAGCAGATTTCTAGATATTATTTTATCACAAATGCAAAATTTCTTGCATTTTAGTAGCAGTATACTTACAGATTTTAATTGTTGCTTTGAGTTACTATGCATTATATTTTCCTAAAACAATAGTTCTATTTTATTTTTCAACAAAAATAATAAAGAAGATAAATAGTATGAATTTATATTTCTGACAACTATCAGGAGTTGTGCATTGTATGAACGCTTTGATCTGCTATAGCAGAGCATTGCATCTGTTGCTATGAGAGAAGAGGTGGAGTGATGTATGACGCACAACAACGGGAGGGGTAATGAGGGGAACAATTGACTCATCTGCTGATTGTCATCCAAAAATCTGGCATGACGGATCATCAAGTGACCTTAACAGACTTCTGAGGACACTGGTACAAAGGTTAGATTATCAACTGGCCCCAACTAACTACCTCAGCAGTCTAGAGTGTGTAGGAGGCTTTAGGTCAGTTAGCATCTAAACTGGTGAATATATATTATTTGTTTGTTTTAATCTGCGGATTTAAAACAAGGCACAACACATTTATATTGCACATTTCTCCTGGCATACTCAAAGCACCAGAGCTGCAGCCGCTTAAGAATCTCGAGTGACCAGTATAATTTGGGAGCCTTGCCCAAAGATTCCTTACTGTTTTACGTACTAGCTTGAGCCCGGATTCAAACCTTGGTCAAAGGCTCAAATCCTACATCAATGGCAACAGCCTAATGAGTATGCTATCCAGCATCAAACCCTGAAAGAAGTCATTGGACTTTTCCAGATAGCTGCATTGAAGATTTGCTCCCCTGAGGCTCCTGTTCTGTTTGCCAATAAGGTAAATTGATAAGGATTTAGTGACATGAGCTTTAGAAGGCTCCATATTGGGTTTTGAAGCAAACCTGTGACATTCTTAAATGAATAAGTCACATACTTAACTTGACAGAGGGAAGCATCTGGATCCTCCACAGGCTTTACCCATTCCCCTCCACCTTGTTTTTCTAGTTCTGGGAACCACAAAGTCCTTTCCTGTACAGAATGAGCACTGCCGTAATACACAAGTGCAGGAACTTCTCATGTCTGCGCAGTAACAAAGAGCCTCTGCTTGGGCCCAGCTTTTTCTGCTCGGCTCTGTGCTACTGTGCAGGTACAGGCCCTTGTTTACATGCTGGGGGTGTCAGCACTAGAACAGCAAGGAGGAAGGGAGCTGGGGGGACTCTGAAATATCCAGAGGCTTCCTTCTACTTAGTGAAACAAACACGGAACAGACAGCTGCGGTGAACAGCGATACCACCGCAGCTGCCTCCATCTCCCTGCCTAGCGATCTATCCAGTCCTCGGGCGTCTAGCATGCCGAGGACGGGTTTGTCAGCAGCACATAGGGTTGCATTGTCGCGTGCACGCACACACAGACGAGACCTTTATGCGGGGAGGAGGTGCGTCAGCTGACCGGCCGGTGGCGCAGCACTTTTTTTTTTTTTTATTCATGTAGCTAGCCTAGCGCCAGCTACATGATAGCCGCTGACAAGCGGCATCCCCCTACCTATTCTGATCACCGCCGGCGCTGTTTGCAAGCAGGAAATCCCATTCAGAACGGGATGATGGACGTCGGGACGTCAGAGGGAATCCTGATCCACCCCTCAGTGCTGGCTGGCACTGATTGGCCAGGCTGCGCAAGGGGTGTGGAGGGGGGTGGCGCGGCGCTGCGGGTAGCGGCGAATCAGCGGCGATCGAGACATGCACGCAGCTAGTAAAGTGCTAGCTGCGTGCAATAAAAAAAAATTGTGAAAATCGTCCCAGCGGGGCCTGAGAAATCCTCCTGCGCAGGTTACCCCGAGCCGAGCTCGGGATAACCGGCAAGGAGGTTAAAGAATTTGAATCCTTGTACTTGGCAATGGTGCTATGTACAGCAGTTCAAGACACTGTCAATCATTTGGAAACTTAGCCTTCCCCCTTGTCATGAGCCTGTACTATCTTTTTTCTGAGCTCCAGACTGATTTCCTTTGTCTTTGGCATGGTGAGTAACAGTAGTCCCTCTCATGTGTTCAGGTTCCTTGGAGTCTTTTTATGCTGATTGAATGTTGTTAGGTAGCCAATTGATTGCCGGTGTTGTTAGGATGCCAATTGACTACACAGGTGTAATTACTGTAGATGTGTTTTGAAAGCAAACATTCACATGGGGCTTTTGACTTCCCGTTTTTACTATATTTGATATAAATCAAGCCTAAAAATTAATTTTATATTACAAAATGTACCAAAAGCTACTAAATAGCACTGGTGAATGTTTGATTATATAACATATATAATACTTATATAATTACAGCTCATGCACAATAAAGTAATTAAGAATCCATATAATCCACCCCAAACCCAATGAGAATGTTTGCTGTAACACACAAAAGTACATCTCAACATCAATAAAATTAACAGGTGTGAAACAATTATACTTAAGTGAAATATTGGTACCATTTGTATGTTTAAAAAATATAATACCCGTATATACTCGAGTATAAGCCGACCCGAGTATAAGCCGACCCCCCAACTTTTACCTAAAAAATGGGAAAAAATGCTTGACCTAAGAATAAGTCGAGGGTGAAAAATGCAGTGGCCCTATGGTGCAGAACAAAGCATTGTGTGATTGCAATCACATACATACAGTCATAGTTACAAACTTTAGTTGCCCAGTAGCTGTTTCTATATTTTTCTGATTATTGTCTGCACTGTTTCTGAGTGCTACTGGTAAACTTTGGTGGTCCTGTAAACCCCAGCCTGCCAGTGCAGAAGTTATAGCATACCACTTTGTGCCCCCCCCCCCCAAGTGTCCCAGTATCCCCCAGCATACCGGTATGTACAGTACTTGTGCTTCTGTTGCTCCTGGTTACTGGCCTGCACTGTGGTGATTGCATATAGTAAACTCCAGCCTGCCAGACCAGACGTTCTAGCATACCTCTTTCTGGTCCCCCCTTTGAGTGTCCTATCCCACCGCATATGTACAGTACGGTACTTGTCATCCCATCTCTCCTGGTTACCGCCCATGCTGTGGTGATCACGTACAGTAAAACTCCCGTCCACAGGACTAGATGTTCTAGCATACCTCTGTGTGGTCCCCCGAGTGTCCTATCCCCTGTATATGTAAAGACATCTCATAGCTCACTCCAACCTGAAAAATTGCAAATACTTTCTGTTTTAAGAAGGCAAACTTTTGTGTTCCATTGTAAAATATCTCTAATTGTTGCAAACTTAAAAGAAAAAAATAGGTGTTCTATTTATTATTAATACATTTCTGAATTAAGGTGTTAGTTCAGTTATACTGCAAAAAATACATATATCCAACACATCCAAATACTCATTCTTTTTGTTTTATTCCTACTGTTAAGATTTTGTATTAACAAGTAACAACACTAAAAAAAATTGGCTGAAATTGTATTATTGTAATTATTATTATTATCATTCATACAATTCACAACAGATTTTACAGAAATATACACTTTTACAGTGTCCGGAACTCTTACAAACAGCTCTGTCAAAGCAGCACAATTCACAGCTCAAACATCTTAACCAGTTACTCATTCTGCTCAATGCGTCTGGAATTCAGCCAACATCCAAATCTCCATAGCAGTTGAAATTGTTATATAATGCACTGTACAGCAGTGAACTGAAATTCTTTTCAAGGAAGCAGATTTAATCCTTTTTATAATTTCAAGGCACTGAGTCTAGATTTATCAACAACTTTATTTCCATCAGAGTGAAATAAATTACAGATCACTGAAACAGCATGCTGGAAAGTAAAAAGAGGAGAAATCTTGGCAAAGCAACACTTGCCACAAAACGTGCATGACTGAAATTATCAACTCCAATTTTTACATTCTTTTGAAAATTTACTGCTGTTGAGTAAACGGTAAAAGCATAAGAACTGGGCCCCATGGGCTTACGATAGTAGTTAAGATGTTGTCCTTCAAATCCCCATGCTCACTACAATGTTTGAAAGATTATAACTGTGAAACATGCCTTTGCGTTTTAATGTACACCTAAGATTACTTGTGAGATGTTTGGGTTAAAGCTATAAACTGTGAAATACACAGTCTAGTGAAGAAAAAAAAAAGTAAGGAGAAAAAAAGAAAAAAACATTTGGTTGCACAATTTGTTTTTGCTTCATCTTAAGAATATTATTAAACATTTGTAATATGTTGTGTATAAGTTTTTATATGTTGTGTAGAAATGTATTGCATACAGTAAATCATAAGTCTCATTGACAAGAACAATGTTTATTTTGTGTTTATTTTTGTCTATACTGAGTATCACCTTTTTTCTATACTGAAGATTACCTTTTCACTATAGACGCACCTTTAGTGATCTCGCCAGCTCTAATGATATCTCGTCAAATTATATAACCAGCATTACAGTCTCTTGGATTGGAGAACCAGAGACTAAGTGCCCTGATTTTTGTTGTGAAACTTATGATAAAGTGCTAATGGGCATTGGAAGAAATGATTCCCTTTCTAGTTTGCAACCCAAACCTTTACTATATTTGATGCTGTTACATCTCCTATATGTTTAAACCTATCTTTTAATCCACCTTTTATAACAACTTCCCCTCTCAGTAACTCTGCTCTCTGACGAACCTTTCTGTTGTGCTGTCCTAATGCCTTCAAGACAACCAATGGAGCCATGTAAACCATTCCTTTTTGCCTCTGTAACATAAATGCACCCTTTGATTACATAGAATCATACATTTGACATGGGTATATCTGTATCTGGGCATTTTCCCTTAAGCACTGCAAGGTATGGATTTAAAAAATTCTGCATGAGGTGATGTTAGGGAAAGAAGTTGTATGGGGTACCCAGTTAAGTTATGGTTTCCAAGAAACACCTGGATTTTCTGAACCAGATTAAAAAGGAACCTAAAAGCCATATGAAAGACAAATACAGTAAAGTATTGTACAGTTGCCATTCTGTCCATTACTAGTACAACATTTAGTGAACAGTCGTATTATCAGATTTTAGAGGTTGTATGGTAAGAAAACAGAAAAGCTGGTGGGCCCAATTGATCCTGAATGATTGTATTATCTATAATTTCCTTAGAGGAATGGTTGATCAGCATAGTAGATTTTTCCATAGATACAATCAGAAATGATTTAAATAAGATTGCAAGTTGGATTCTTTAATGCTGTGGATCAATAAAATACAATGAATGAAATACAACCTTTCTTTAGATGTGAATGATTATTGAAAATATGCTTGTACACAAGAGAAAGAGATGTGTGCTCTGACCAGTCGTCACCTGACATATATATTGGCTGCCTCAAGTCTACTGACTGATTAAAATGGCAAAGCGTTTGCATATTGCATTTGCCTACCAGAATATGCAGGATCTAAAGCTACCTCACTGCTATTCCTGCAGGAGTTGGCACACGCAAAATACATTTGTAACGATTGTGGGTTTCTATTCCCGTGGTCAGCGCACAAGATGCGCGCTGACACAGCGGAAATCCTCCACAAGTATATAATTAGATAGTACCCAGCTTGGATGCAATGCACCAGTATAGGGCAATTCCCACCGGCAGATGAAGCTGTGGAGTGCAGATGAGCATAGCCTCTGCACTCCACAGATGCCAGAAGGGAATTGTACAGATAAAGACAAAGTAGTGCACGATAGCCCTCTAAGAGAGAGAGCACAGAGACAGACTAAATGTGTGTTCACTAATCTAGTCGCCACCCAGCGACGGTGAACATGCATCCGCAGAAACAAAACCTCAACGCAATCGCAGGAGAGAGGCGATTGCCAGAAGTGACACAAGGCTGAACAGAACAGAGCACAAGAGTAGCAAAGGCACATCAAACAACAATCAGAAGATAAAGAAAATGACAAACGCTAGCTAAACGCAAACACCGCACTCATTCGCAACAGCGAACGCGTTTCAGCACGATCACCGCGCGTTAAGCACCCAGTGATAAGCGTGCCACCCTAACTAACCAATGACACACAACACGAAATAGAGAACGCGAACGCTTGCTAATGGTTACCTCACCGAGCCTACAGCAAGCGTTCGTATCAGCCAAGACAGAGAGAAGGAGGAGCCAGCAGCAACCGCAGCTCTGGCCTACACTCCAGAGTTCAGAAGGAACCACCGCTGCTACCGCTAGAGCGAGTGCAATCCAAACAGACAAACAGATGGGGCTACCAGTAGCAACCGCTGCTCTGGTTAGCACCCCTGAGGCAGAATACGGAAGGAGGCACTGCCACTACCACTAGGGCGAGTGCGATCCAGACAGATGGAGCAGCCAGTAGCAACTGCAGCTCTGGCCTACACTCCCAGACAGACAGAACGTTCACTATCGCCAACCTCTGGCGACCGTGCAATCGCAAGACAGAAAGACAACACAGGCAAAACAGATAATGCAACCTGACTGCACTAGAAGAGCTGCCTAGTTCAGTCCCCAGGAATTACTCTAAGATAAACTTTAACAAACAAACAGGGCTGATACTCTAGGAGAGTTCATCAGTAACAATCCACGAAGATGACCAGCAAGGGATTCTGGGAGAACATAGTATTTATACTGCCAGCCTTCAAAGGAGGCAGCTAGGCAATCTGCATAACAAATATATGCAAATTCCTCAGCAGCAGAGCAGGTCTGAAACTTACAAAGTAAAGACAGGTCTCTTTTCCAGACTTAAGGAATGGTCAAACGGCAAACGGCAAAAAATGGGCATGGCCGTGACCGGATGAGGGCGGAGCTAACTGTAATTTGCCGTGAACCCGGGTGAGAGTGATATGGAGGCTGCCATATTTATTTCCTTTTAAACAATACTAGTTGCCTGCCAGCCCTGCTGATCTATTTGGCTGCAGTAGTGAACTGAATCACACCAGAAACAAGCATGCTTGTTCAGGGTCCACGGTTGAAAGAATTAGAGGCAGAGGACCAGCACGGCAGCCAGGCAACTGGTATTGCTTAAAAGGAGATAAATATGGCAGCCTCACTATTATTCTCACCTCAGGTTCCCTTTAAAAGTGCAACACAAAGACAGTGGACCCAAGTTTTGGTGATCCTTTCCCCAGAAAATTCACATACTTGTCCAGGTTTTCTCAAGAAAATACACGTAATGTGTGCAGATTTGCCCAGAGAATACGTTCAATCATGTCAGCAGATTTGCCAAGAAAATACATGCAATCATGTCGGCAGATTTGCCCAGAAAATACATGCAATCATGTCGGCAGATTTGCCCAGAGAATACGTTCAATCATGTCGGCATATTTGCCCAGAAAATACATGCAATCATGTCGGCAGATTTGCCCAGAGAATACGTTCAATCATGTCAGCAGATTTGCCCAGAAAATACATGCAATCATGTCGGCAGATTTGCCCAGAAAATACATGCAATCATGTCGGCAGATTTGCCCAGAGAATACGTTCAATCATGTCGGCAGGTTTGCCCAGAAAATACATGCAATCATGTCGGCAGATTTGCCCAGAGAATATGTTCAATCATGTCGGCAGATTTGCCCAGAAAATACATGCAATCATGTCGGCAGATTTGCCCAGAAAATACATGCAATCATGTCGGCAGATTTGCCCAGAAAATACATGCAATCATGTCGGCAGATTTGCCCAGAAAAGACATGCAATCATGTCGGCAGATTTGCCCAGAAAACACTTTAATCGTGAAGCAGACCTGGCCAGAACATAAACGTAAAAATATAAATTAAAAAAACCAAAAAACAAACATTTACTCACCTGCAGCAGAGCTCCTATTCCGGGCCTCCGTCCGGTGCACAGCTCCCACGATCCTCTGCAGACAGCAACTGAAACTCAAAGTCTCCAGAGCAGGGCTTCGGACATTTTACTATAGCCCTGCTCTGCTGCTGCGGTGAACTGATATTAGATGCCGAAAGTCAGTTCATGCTGGGGGGTGCTTGCAGAATTTTAGGGGGTGCTTAAGCACCCAAAGCACCCCCCCGGTGCCGCAACTGCCCCCAGTATAGGTAGCTAGTATGGTATGGTGCCCCCCCCCCTATAGGTAATATAGTGGCCCCCAGTATAGCTAGTGTAGCGACCCCCATGCCCAGTGTAGCTAGTATAGTGGCCCCCCGTATAGCTGCCCCAGTTTAGGTAGTATAGTGGCCCCCAGTTTAGGTAGTATAGTGGCCCCCAGTGTAGCTAGCATAGTGTCCGCCCCCCAGTGTAGCTAGAAGGAGGGGTGACATGAGGGATAGCGGTGGGGAGGGGGGGACATATCCCCTCCCTCACCGGGGTCCCCTCCTTCTGCCTCTCCCCCCCCCAAAATGCGGGCAGCGAGCAGCAAACGGCGAGCAGGCGGGCGCAGAGAATACTCACGTTACTTCCGCGTATCAGTCTGGAACGCTGCGTCGCCGTCACGTGCCTCTTCTGTGCCTCCAATGATTAGAGGCGCAGAAGAGGCACGTGACGGCGACGCAGCGTTCCAGGCTGATACGCGGAAGTGACGTAAGTATTCTCCGCGCCCGCCTGCTCGCTGCCCCCAGCCCGCTGCCCGCATTTTGGGGGGGGAAAAGAGGCAGAAGGAGGGGACCCAGGTGAGGGAGGGGGGATATGTCTCCCCTCCCCGCCGCTATCCCTGCTGTCACCCCTCCTCCTAGCGCTGCTCTTCCCCGCTCCTGCATGACTATCTATGGGGGGTCGTGGCGACACCCCCTGGCTGTCTGGCACCCGGTGCGCCACCCCCTGCGCCCTGTGGTAGAAACGCCACTGCTACACGCGGCACCCCTTTTGAGATGCAATGTATTTTGCGTAGGCCAACTCCTGCAGCAATAGCAGGGAGGTAGCTCTGGTACACGAATGCAATATGCAAACGCTTTGCCATTTCAATTAGTCAGCAGACTTGGGGCAACCAGTATATACAGTATGTCAGGTGACTGGTCAGAGCACACATCTCTTTCTCTTGTGGAACTAGCATTATTGAAAATATGATCATTCTCTAAAAATTGCACCATTAAGGGGCACCTTAAAATATAAATTCATTACAAAAAGAAATTATTTGCACACCTCCTTTTGCAACGAATCATCACACATCATTCCCTTCTTTTGTAAGAAGGCACTTTTGTATGTATATGGTGATGACCACTACTATCTCTGCATTCTTGCTCTAAACCTGTGTAATGTTATTTCATCAGTCCAATTGTAGTGGTATTAAAATGTTTAGACTAAAAAGTCTTGCTATGTCCAAGACAATATGTCACTTCAAATCTTTAGCCATTAAAATATTTAGCTAATTAATTTAAGAATTTAAGAATACGTTGTTTCGGATTTGAATAATGATAATGCTAGTGCAAGTTCTACACTTAGACCTTATTTACATGGTTGACAAAACGGTGCATTAAACATGCCATCTAGCCACCCAGTAGCTGGCAGTAAGCACCTTCTGGTCGTCACGCAGTGGCGTTACCCGGCAGCAAAAAAAATGGCATGTTGTGTCTAAGCATGGTTGCAGCTGCTTTCAGATATGACAAAATTGGGGGCCGTCTCTCCATGAGTGCTAGCAACTACGCATGCACTGTGCCACAGACACTGGCACCTACAAAAAAAGCCATGCAAAAATGTGTGGCATATATAAATATGTTAAAATATATAGCATTAATACATTTTAAAAAAAATGTTTCAACTTTATAAGTACATCATTTTACACGGTGCTAATCAGGGCAGTTAATTACATGATGACATCTCAGTGTGTGGTGCATAATAAAATATAGGGCCGGCACACACCTCTTACTCGAGTCCTGCTGTGTGTGTGCGCTTCCCAGCTTTATTGCAGCCTGTGGGTAACCCTCTCATACAGCAGCAAATGCAAGTGAGTGACACAGGCTTCAATAAAGTCAGGGAGCACTCAGGGATAGAGTCAGGGAGCACTCAGGGATAGAGTGACATGTGCACACTGCACAGGGACTGTCTGGGGTCTACCCGTATACTGCTCATAACTTATAGCTCCTTAAGGCCTCTTGCACACTGCAAGCAAATCAGATTCAGATTCAGATTTTTAATCTGTTTTTACATCCGATTCCGATTCAGATTTTTAATCTTAACTGCATGCTGCGTTTTTTGATCCGTTTTTCTGTTGAATGTATTCAAGGAAAATCGGAAACGGAATCGGAATCGGAATCGGAAACGGAATCGGAATCGGAATCGGAAAACGGATTTGCAGTGTGCAGGGAGCCTAAAGGCGATGAGCTGGATAAATTGTCAGGTGTAAGGATTGTAGCATCTTTAACAAGAGCCATATTGTAATGACCAGACAACTGGGTCAGAGCATCTTAAAAATGGCAGGGCTTTTTTCTTGTTTAGTACTTACCAAAAGTGGTCTAAAGCAAAAGAGTGAAAAGTGCACAAGGTTCATTGATGTCTTTGGCTAGGGAAAGATGGTATGTTTAGTTGAATGCCACAAGAAAGCCAGTGTAGCACGTTGCTGAAAAATGTAATGCTGGACATGAGAGAAAGGTGTCAGAACACACATTTCAGCTTGCTGTGTATGGGATTGTGCAGCTGTACACTGGCCAGATTGCCCATGCTGACAACTGTCCTCATCTGAAAGTGTCTAAATTAGGCCTGAACTTCAAAACTGGATCATGGAGCAATATAAGAAGGCAAATTGGTCTGACAGGATCACATTTATTCTGGCATACAAATTCACCAGAACTCTATCCAATCAAGTATCTGTGGCATGTGCCAGAAAAACATGTTGAACCTATAAAGCCCCCACCTTGCAGCTTACAGAACTTAAACAGAAACTGTAATGGCATAGAATGTAATACTTGTTTCAAGATACCCATTTTTAAATTAATTACCCAAATTTAGCATCAGAAACACTTTCTATATCTATCTATCTATCTATCTATCTATCTATCTATCTATCCATCCATTTATTGGTATGTAACACCACATCCCCAGTGATGCTTAACCTAGGTTATGATGTCACACAGCTTTCTACACCAAAGCATTCTGGGAGGCCAGATGTTGTTCCTGCTTACTTCACAACAACAACAAAAAACATTCCACAGTCATGCACCTTGCCAGCAGTAAAAATGGCACTATCTGTGATACATTTATCATGTATCCTGTATTTATGTAAATGAGACTGAGACTGTTTTACAGTGGGCAAATACTGACTAAATAATGTATAAATTATTATTATATGTACAACATTCATATGTATAATATGAATAATCAATAGTTATATTTTAGTAAAGTTCTTCTTGAAGGGATCTACTGCTAATGTCTTGGTGCTAGACAATGTAGGACACTTTCAAAGGACTTGTAAAGTCTGCGCCTTAAAGGGTCAGAGCTGATTTAGCAGTACAAAGGGAACATACACTGTAGTGTATTAGTTAAGGGCTCTGCCTTTGACATGGGAGACCAGGGTTCGAATCCTGGCTAGGTCAAGTACCTATTCAGTAAGGAGTTCAAGGCAAGACTCCCTAACACTGCAGGGTGGCCTCTTGAGCGCGTCCCAGTGGCTGCAGCTCTTGAGCGCTTTGAGTCCGACAGGAGAAAAGCGCTATACAAATGTTCAGATTATTATTATTATTATTATTAAAAATGGGGGGAGCAGGCATGTATATGGAGTAGTCCTCATGTACACTGTCCCCCGCGGTCTCCGTCGTCCGCCTTCCTTTGTTGTGCAAATGCCCACCGCAGCTACTTCCTGGTTGGTCAGGTCGGGCATTAGTGCGCAGGCGCCGGCCTGGCTGTGCATGTCCATAATCGCATGCCCGCGGCCAGGAGCTCTGGTCTATTTGGCTCTGGTATCCTTTAACTGCCTAACAACTGTCGTGAGCGGAGCGGCAGCCCCAGGACCACTCCACGGCAATTGGCCTGAAGTACCTCCCAGTGGCGATCGCCACGAGGAGACTGTTAGACCGCTGTCTAATAACACTGTACAGCGCTGCGATCTAAGGCAGCGCTGTACTGGGGACAGCCGTGTGACACGGCTGTCCCCCTGGGAGGCACTAAAGCGATCCGCTGTGATAGGCTGAAGCCTATCACAACCGATCGCTGTAATTGGCTGCTGGGGGGAGGGAGCAGTAAAATAAATAAATAATAAAATAGGTTTATTTATTGTAAAAAAAAAAAAATGGAATATTTACAAAAAAAAACATCCTGGGCTGCTATCATAGCCCACCAACAGAAAGCTCTGTTGTTGGGCAGAAAAGGGGGGTTGTATGGCTCTGCAGCGAGCCCTTAAAGCTGCAGTGGCCTTTTTTGTAAAAAAAATGGCCTGGTCAATGGGGGGGGGGGGGGGGGGGGGTTAAGACCAGGGTCCTCAAGAGGTTAAGTTATGTATACAGTAGTAAAGTTCCTCTTAAAGCTAATTTTGCGACAAGAGTCACAAGGAGAGGCAGATAGGCTGCATGGTATGCAGCTACAAGAGAGTGAGGCGGACCTCTCTCGTACTGGAAATAGGTAAAGTATAAAGCTCCACTGCAGCTTCCCTTCTACATCGGGAAGGGGGGGGGGGGAGCTGGAGCTCTGCATACTGTGGTCAACTCGACCTTACCTAACGTCGCCCACGAGGAAGACAGACTTCTCGTCGAATGGGCCAGTATTTCCTGCGGAGGCTCAAGACCATTGGTTTTGTAAATTAATTACCCAAATTTAGCATCAGAAACACTTTCTATATCTATCTATCTATCTATCTATCTATCTATCTATCTATCTATCCATCTATCTATCTATCTATCTATCCATCCATTTATTGGTATGTAACACCACATCCCCAGTGATGCTTAACCTAGGTTATGATGTCACACAGCTTTCTACACCAAAGCATTCTGGGAGGCCAGATGTTGTTCCTGCTTACTTCACAACAACAACAAAAAACATTCCACAGTCATGCACCTTGCCAGCAGTAAAAATGGCACTATCTGTGATACATTTATCATGTATCCTGTATTTATGTAAATGAGACTGAGACTGTTTTACAGTGGGCAAATACTGACTAAATAATGTATAAATTATTATTATATGTACAACATTCATATGTATAATATGAATAATCAATAGTTATATTTTAGTAAAGTTCTTCTTGAAGGGATCTACTGCTAATGTCTTGGTGCTAGACAATGTAGGACACTTTCAAAGGACTTGTAAAGTCTGCGCCTTAAAGGGTCAGAGCTGATTTAGCAGTACAAAGGGAACATACACTGTAGTGTATTAGTTAAGGGCTCTGCCTTTGACATGGGAGACCAGGGTTCGAATCCTGGCTAGGTCAAGTACCTATTCAGTAAGGAGTTCAAGGCAAGACTCCCTAACACTGCAGGGTGGCCTCTTGAGCGCGTCCCAGTGGCTGCAGCTCTTGAGCGCTTTGAGTCCAACAGGAGAAAAGCGCTATACAAATGTTCGGATTATTATTATTCGGATTATACACAATATTAGGCAGGTGGTTTTAATGTTTTGGTTGATCAGTGTATTAAATACTGTTACATTTTGAAGAAAAGTGTGAAATTTAAGACGATTATATTTTATAGTCATTTCATAAAATTTCATAAAAGAAAACTCATTGGAAAACAGTACTTATAAATGTTTCTATTTCAGAAAAAAACACACTGAGCCATAAAATAAGACATCTTACATTCCTTATCTAAACTGCTTTTTCATGCAGAAGTCTTACATTATTATTTACCCTGACAAAAGTTACACTCTTCCATTGAATTCTTCAAGAAAAGGCCATATATTTTTTGCTCTTCGTTCTGACAATGCTGCCCGTTTAAGTAACAGAAAATCCACTAAATGGAAATACAGATTTGGAAGTATCCCAGCCTCCTGCATTATGCAAAACTGAAGGATTAAGACAAAGATCATTTAGAGGCAAAGGATTCATTTCTTAGGAATTTAAAAAAAGGTGTATTAATAATAACAATGTAAAACAGTAGTACTAAGAGAGAAATGATAGTGCCTATTTCAACATTATCGGTTTGGTGTTACGGCTTAGTGCTGAAAAGGCTTTGATAATGTGACAGCTCAGATTTTCAAAGTGCTCAGTGTCAAGAATGAAACCTACATTTTATAAACCTAAACTAGCTACTGATTTTAGTAAGCAAGGGCATTTTAATTTACTTAAAAGTAAGAACAGCAATAGGAAATGAAACTTCCCCACACATAATCTAAATGGGGCGGTAGATAAAATGCAGTACATATTATCTACAGCAGTTCAACGTGGCAACATGGAGCTGCAATGACTGATAATTTCCCTGAGCAATCTGCACAACAGGCGCTAGCTGACTACTTTTATGCCATGTGCAATTCAGCAAAATGAGTTGCAATGAGTATATCAGAGCTGTTGTGGTAAACCTTACTCTCAACCATGCTTGCGTGTTGCTTGTTTACACTGGGTTCTTAAAGAGGAACTCCAGTGAAAATAATGTAATAAAAAAGTGCTTCATTTGTACAATAATTATGTATAAATGATTTAGTCGGTGTTTGCCCATTGTAAAATATTTTAAATCCCTGATTTACATTCTGACATTTATCACATGGTGACATTTTTACTGTTGGCAGGTGATGTAGCTGCTGCATGCTTTTTTGGCAGTTGGAAACAGCTGTAAACAGCTATTTCCCACAATGCAACATGGTTTACAGACAGGAAACTGCCAGGAGTACCACGGTCCTCAGAGTTTCTTGTGGGAGGGGTTTCACCACAATATCAGTCATACAGCGCCCCCTGATGGTCTGTTTGTGAAAAGGAATAGATTTCTCATGTAACAGGGGGTATCAGCTACTGATTGGGATAAAGTTCAATTCTTGGACGGAGTTTCTCTTTAAAGCAATGTACATCTGATTTTTATACCAGATAATAGTCATTTCACTTTCATAAAAAATGTTACATGTTAAATGCGCTGACAGCTTGGTTGGTTTAAAAATGTACGGAAATAATTTAATTATAGTGAATTAATATTTCACTAAAATTGATACAATACATGTTTAAACATATACAAATGAATTAAAGATGCAGTTAAACAATGTAATCTATACTTGAAAAATGATCCCAATTATTGTATATCAGTAACAGCAAGCAGAAATGTTCCATGAGAAAAACAAGCATAGTTTATTTTTATAACAGTGTGGAACCTAGTAATTCATTTCATTCATATCATAAACAATATCTTATAACCTACCTTCTAACTATTCCATAATTATTCCTTTGCAATTAATGCCACTCTTGTTCAAACAAATGCCACTTAAAGAGGCACTGTAACCAAAATTACATAATGACTACCTTAATTAGTCAAAGTTTGCCTGTTGTAAAATCTTTCCTTTCCCTATTTACTTTCTGAAAATTTGCACAGGTAGCAGCAACATCTTTGGTACTGGCAAGTGATCTCTACAGAATGCTTGTTCGCTGAGAGTTCTAAAGCCAGTAAAAAACATAGTGGCTTCCCAGATTGCTCTGGGGAAGAATTCCACATAATAAACATCCTAGGATAAGCCTCAGTGTGAGGGTGGGGCTACATACCAATATACAGCAATACATAGCTATAGGAAGTGTAGGGTGATTACAGTAAAAGTGGGCATCCTGAATATTTTCCTGCATACTACCATTTTGTCATTACAGCTCCTCTTTAAGTAGTGTGACCCTGAACTTCAGGAGAATCCCTTTTCTCAGAGTCAACCCCACAAACAATGCAAAAAAAATATATTAAACCATTAAAGGGGCACTATGGCGAAAAATTGTAAAATCTAAAATATGTGCAAACATATACAAATAAGAAGTATGTTTTTCTTCCAGAGTAAAATGAGCCATAAATAATTTTTCTCCTATGTTGCTGTCACTTACAGTAGGTAGTCGAAATCTGACAGAAACAGGTTTTGGACTAATCCATCTCTTCATAGGGGATTCTCAGGGATTTATATATTTTCAAAAGCACTTTGTGAATGGCATTTGCTCTGTCCAACTGCCACAAAACTGTGTAGCGAGCAGAGAAGCTGGCCAGCATCATTGTTTAAATCCTTTTTAGGGAATATATTTATAAAGAATAAAAGCCTTGCTGAGAATACCCTATGAAGAGATGGACTAGTCCAAAACTGTCGTTTCTGTCAGATTTCTACTACCTACTGTAAGTGACAGCAACATAGGAGAAAAAAAAAATGATGGCTCATTTTACTCTGGAAAAACATACTTCTTATTTGTCTATGTTTGCACATATTCCAAATTTTACATTTTTTTGCCATAGTGCCCCTTTAATTGGTGCATCAAAAAAGTACTCCTGAAAACTTGCTGGGCCTTGAACAATCCCCTGTCTATGCTGAACATGCTATCACCCCAGATTCACTAGTGTGAGTTAATGAATGTGCCCCCTCCTCACCCACTTGAGAAATGGAAGTTTCTAGGAATGGTCACAGTAGTTAGTGTCAAATTTCAAGGCATTTAAGAATATATATATCATTATATATGGGTTGGGGGTTTATTTACAATTCAACTTAATTCACAACAAGTACCATAAAGCAAATACTGGTATCAGAATACAATTTTCAAATTTTAATATATTGTGCTATAATATCAAGCCTATATTAAGAAAAAGTACTATTTGGAAACACAGAATGTTCAAGTTCATCTGCTAAAAGGACATAATATTATAATTCTCAGCTCCGTAGCCTGCGGGTTCTGAAATAATAGAAACAGTCATCTGACTTTCTATTTAAAAGAACACAGAGTCCCCCAGGATATGAACCCAGAATATTTCCAAGAGATGTATATTTCAGCATATATCCTAAAAATTAAAGGGAAAACAATCACGTGAAATGGATGATTTAATGTAAATAATAAAAGTTCATCAGAGAATAAAAAAAACATTTACTCAGTTTCTCTATATATTTATTACGGTTTAAGAGGAAACTTTGTAATTTGTTTTAGAAATGTTTCTGGGAAAGGAGAGGAGAAAGTATTGCATCAAAGCCATCTCCTTTGCAAAAAACAAATTGATATCCATCTGGCACTGTAGTAGATACCGTATGTTCCAGCAAACACAAAAGGGGGAAAAAAATTTCCATCATACAACATAATTTACTTCCCAGTGCAGTCTTGGGTTGCCATATTTACAGTCATCCAACAGTTGTGTTTTAACATGGAAAAACATTTTGTAAGACAAAATAGTGGACCCTTTCATCAAACATCATTTTTATAGCTTCCAAAATCATAGACTAGTGCTTGTGTTACCTACATTTAATAAAGATTTTATGAATGCACTGTCAATGTTTTATTTCAAAATTTCAAAAACACTTTTAGAATTATTGTTTATATTTCAATTTCAAAGTTATGTTTATTTTAAACATACTTTGAGGATAATTAACACACACATTTTGTTTCATGTATCCCATAAGATATAAGGAATAATACTCATTAAAGCAATCACTGTATTCTTAATTTCATTTTGCATCAAAACTTTCTGCTAATTCACCATGGACATGACATCCCAAAAAATTCTAAGCAATGCATTTTCAGGTTGCCAAATTATTGTGATGCTGGGAGATTTTTTCACTCTTGTAACACTGCAACAAACTAATTTGAATAGTTTGTTTTCCATTAACTTTCAATTAGCACTATTTTGCTAATTATTTCAATTTGCTGTGTAATTGAATTCTGTCTCTAAGGAGGGTACTATGCTAAGTTCTTAGAAGCTTATAAGACATAAACATAGAGGCTATTTTGCCATAACGGCAGGTATCTAAAGTATTTCAGTACTTAGAACAATGTTAACTAAAGGGCAGACGTTCATTACAGAACATAGTTTTATTTTAATACATTTAAAGGAGAACAGCCATGTAACTATACCAACTAGGATCAATTTACTGACTGAGTTCAGAGAATTCTTCTTTGATACAAATACACATGGACTAAAAAAAAATATGAAAATATCCTACTCAACACAAAATGTATAACTACCTTTAGTAATCTGAAAAATATTGCTTCAGTTTTGCAGATTCCATTGTACATACTGTATGAGAAAACCTATATAAAGAAGAAGCAAGAAGGAAATATAATCCTAAGAGTTATACACATATGTATATATATATATATATATATATATATATATATATATATATATATATATATATATATATATATATATATACATACCTTAAGGTATACCAGAGATGATACAAAATACAAGTTTTATACATACCTGGGGCTTCCTCCAGCCCCATGCACACAGATCGCTCCTATGCCGCCGTCCTCAGCCTTCTGTATTGCTGCTACCGGGTCCCATAACTTCCGCCAGGCGCAGACAGTCTGCACAAGAGAGGTGTGCTCTCTACATATCTCTCTGGCAGCCCCAGGTATGTATAAAACTTTTATATTGTAGCGTGTCTGGTTTCCTTTAAGTGACATAAAAAACAGTATCTTGTCAATTCAGCAAACATGTCAGCCTCTACTTTGACACATGTCCATCAATTTATTTGACAGTGTTATCTTAAAGGGGCACTATGGTGAAAAATTTTAAAATTTTAAATCTGTGCAAACATAGACAAGTAAGAAGTATGTGTTTTCCAGAGTAAAATGAACCATAAATTACTTTCTCCTATCTTGCTGTCACTTACAGTAGGTAGTAGACATCTGACAGAGGGGACAGGTTTTGATCTAGTTCATCTCTTCATAGGGGAATCTCAGCAAGGCTTTTATTCTTTCTAAAGATATTCCCTAAAAATCATTTAAACAATGATGCTGGCTAGCTTCCCTGCTTGCTACACAGTTTTTGGCAGTTGGACAGAGCAACTGCCATTCACTAAGTGCTTTTGAAAATAAATAAATCCCTGAGAATCCCCCATGAAGAAATGGACTAGTCCAAAACCTGTCGCTTCTGTCAGATTTCTACTACCTACTGTAAGTGACAGCAACATAGGAAAAAAGTAATTTATGGCTCATTTTACTGTGGAAAAAAAGTACTTCTTATCTGTTTATGTTTGCACATATTTTATATTTTACAATTTTTCGCCATAGTGCCCCTTTAAGCTAACCATAGACTTGACTTAAGATGCTATTCAACATGCTAGGAAATTAAGAAACATAAATAAGAAAAAGAAATACTGCATGTATGTATTCATAGCAGAAAAAAATAATTTTACCATAGGACTAAAATTTTGCATTTCACTTCTGGTAGTTTAAACGTGTGTTTCCTTTAAATATGCAACTGTACAAGATAATGTCCAGGGTTTTTTTTTATTGTTTTGTTGGTGTTGTTTTTTTTGTTTTGTTTTCTTCAATAAAATCTCTTTAAACAATTAGAGGTCCATGAAGAGTGAAAATAACTCCTGTAGCAATTCAACCCCCAATAGGTATAACTATAGACCTAATCATCAAAATTCTGAACATTATTGCAGAAGATTATAAAACCTCGCTTTCTGAATTATGTAAAACTCACCACAGCTAAACATTATGATATACTGTGTTTAATATGCATTTTTACATTTACATTCCTCTAAGGCCCAACAGAGATGAGAAGCAAAGACATCAATGAAATAACAGTTAAAAATGTTAACGATCTAGGAGATATAAAAAAAATAAAACCTAGAAGTGTCAAAGCAAGGTTAAAGCAAAAGTTCCAGTTATGCATAGAATTTATGTCCTTGAACCAAAATTAGCTGTGACTAGCAAGAACCAAGCTTTGTGTTGCACGTGAAAGTGATGAGTAATAATTGTCTTTTGAAGATCATATGCATCTTGTCAGTTTGACATCACATGTATTTCCAGAAGGAATGATAATAGTTATTAATCTTAAGAAATATCTGTGTGCAGTGATTCCTGTGAATGGGTGAGGGGCAGAAGATTAAAAAATGGTGCCCACATTCCTATATGATTGTACAGATTGCTGCTGTGAATCTGACGTGAAAATAAACTTATGAGATAATGAATTGTATGTGTAGTGCAGCCAAGAAATAGAACATTAGTAGCACAAATAGGAGTCTGATATTGTGTCCAGTACAGGAATAGTTAAGAAACGTCACTTGTTCTCTATGCAAAAGAGCTTATCTGAGCTCTCCGACCAGTTAAGTTGGCTTCAGTGGTGTTTTCTAAGGCACTTACTTCAAAGAAACAGTCAAAGGCAGCTTCAGATAAGATTTTTTTACTGCAGGGGAGTTTAAAGGGTCATTAGTTATGCTTGGTTTCATAGTTTAGAATACAGCATGGTGTGTAAATTGCAAATATGATAGATTGATGCAATGCTATGAAAAAATAAACTATATACCTGAAAATAAAAACATAGCGGTAAGACTTTTTTGCTACTAATGTTCTATTCCTTATTATCTGTACTACACATACAATTCATTATATCATACATTTAGTTTTTTTGGTTCAGTGTCACTTTAAGAGTGCTTCAAAAAAATAATATTTCAGTATCCTGGTATATCTGTTTTTGCTAATATTCTACAATACAAGCTTATTTCCTGGCTGCATGGCTTACACTACATAATTGATTTAGCTGCAGTGTTCTCTGTACTCTTTGTTTGCAATGTTTACAATTAAACCCTGCAGAATCAGGAGGAAAGAGATAAATTATTCAAGTTGAGACCAGCATATGTTTACTATTAGTAAAAGCACAGAGCAATAGCCAACACTGTATATACTGGAGTGGAAACAACCGTATCTTAAAAAGAGGCAAAACAAATCATTGCTTTTTTTAAAAAAATTACTGACACTACACTTACTAGAAAATAAAAAAAAGTCCATGAACACATTTCTGTACATACATTTTCTGTACACACATATTTATCTTCTGGCAATTACTATTTTGTATATCCTTTTCCACCATAGTAACTTGGTAACTGTAGTTGTTTTTTGTGACTGATTCTTTTAAGGCACCCTAATTCAGCTGACCTTTTATAAAGATGAGGATTAATGAAAATTTAACATAACTATTATCAGACATTATTAAAAGTATATCCACAGACTTGATAGGTGTTACCGTAAATGGGTAACGGACGTTCCTGAAATGTACTGTGGGGACTGGGATGCAATATTAATGGAATTTCCTACTATGGTAATATTAGCCAGCGATCAGTTAATTCAAACCAAATTCTTACACAGAGTCTACTTCACCCCAGAATGATTAAATAGAATGCTTCGAGCTAATTTAGACAGATACTGGAGATGTTTAACTGAACGATGTCATTTTATACATATATTCTGGACATGTTAAAAAAACATTTCCACTGTACAGA